>NC_133871.1:21617528-22045380 GCF_044706935.1 Curcuma longa | reverse complement strand
CACCATGAATTGCTATTCATTGATCCCTTTGTATGTGCCACCATCGCCGACATAATGCTTACACAGGCAGCAACATTTCTCCTACAGCATGCACAAATTGCTACGAACCATCTGCAATACTGATGTAATTGCAATGTAGCCTTCAAATGTATAGACGTATGTATGTGCACACGAGGTTCCTTGTAGAGGTAAGTAAAACAATACAACCAAATCATTGGGATACTGATGCAATGAACAGAAAAATTTACCTTCCAGCAACAAAAGGAATTCCTTGGGAATTTGGTGGCATCTCCCTGCAAGCCCAGGGATGATCTCTCTTTGGTCATTGCTTGAACAACCTTTGATCTTCACTGTAGCTTTCATAACACCGACCCATCTGGATCTCTACAAACTGTATGCACAAACACATAAAGACAATTTTATTGAAACAGTTGAAATTAGATAGAATGTTACACCTTGCACAATGATCATCTAAAGCGAGGTATAATGTAGATATGGTATCATTACCGCTACACATGGAGCAAATACATATGGAATTCCTGTTGCTCTAACTTCAAGAGCAGTTGCTGCACCTATTTTCTTCACTAATGCCGGATCCCCTTGGTTCACATATTTGATACAACAACAACAACCAAGCCTTATCCACAGATTTGATACAAGTGCTGAATAATAAGAAATAGTTAAAAAAGACTTTTTCCCAATTGGATCTACCATTTGAATAAGAAATATCAAAATCTAAGTTCATTTTATAAACTTATTCAGTGCAGAAGCTGCAAGTTCTAGTGCTGGTTATATTTTCCTCTCTGCCATGGTCGATGGATTTGCACAAATCATTGCAGGAAAAACTATAAAAACAAAAGTGACAACTTAGGTGCTAAGGTATAGATATATCATCTTTTTTTTACTGAAGCTGCAACATCCTAATAAGGCAGTTGAAAGAAATTGCTGAACTTAATCTGACAATAGAATAATTCCAAGAGTATCTTCGACAATATCAAAACATTTTAACTAAAGCAGCTAAAATCAAGCTAACTGAATGATATGCCATGGATACCCATGAATACTTTGGTTGAAACTATAACAATTTAGTTGAGAAAGAATTTCAGCAGGAACTTTTGATGTCAACACAACTTTCATGAACTAAAGCATAAAGTTAAGGATTACTCTGGAGTTTGTGAGATAGAAAAACATAATAACTGTGAAGTGGCCACTCTAGAGGCTATGCTCTTACTTCATGAGATTGTCTTTCGTTTTAGTAAACAACAAGAATTACGTATTGTAGTTTTTACTAAATAATGGTAAAGCCATGTATTTGACACTTCATCACTAATAATGAAATAACACTACGTTAGTAAACTACTAACCTAACAAAGAGGATATCCCAACACTACTTTAGTAATTCAAGGATATCAATTTGGGAACAATTTGGTGTGTTACGAATTCACTTGCCTAGTAGCACCCAGTCCAACATTATGTGGAAATACAGTGGCTTTGTAGACATTGTTGTGACCATGAACAGCATCAATACCATAAATCACCGGGATGCCCAAACGAGTAGAGAGAGCAACCTTTTGAATTCCATTCACCATGTTCACCCATGCCTCAGTAGAAGCTAGAGGCGAAGGCACACTGCCTCCCCCACTCAAAACACTACCTGTACCAAATACTTAGCAATAACCATCTTATCATTCCATGTCAAATTCTTTATAGAACATTCAACAGAAACAAGCAGTTTTACCTATGAAGTAGGTCTTCAATGCCTCAGGATTAGTCAATGCAATTTTTCTCTCAATCTGTGACATTTGACCAATTTTCTCAGCAAGAGTCATTCGACCAAGTAAATCCTCAATTCGAACATTCAGTGGTTGCTTAGGATCCTTGTACTTCAGATACTCTGCTACGACCACTGTCCCCCAGTATGCTATAATCAAAATAATGAACCAAAGATTTCGCAATTTCTTCATCTTTATTTGATGCTTTAATGTTCCACTAATTGCTTATTCCTGAAAGAGAGGATGCTAAAGAAAGAAAAAAAAAATCATCAAAGAAACTTCAATCCTTCCAAACATATGCTAGATAACCTTCTAAATATAATCAGGTGGCTCATTGTTAGTATTCTAATCTTACAGCAGGAATTGGAGGAGTAAACCGGACAAATATATAAACCAGGAGAAAATGATGCATATCTTGTAGTTCCCATCCCAGTATCTAGAGCTTGGAAGCAAATCTTTTGCTTAAATTGTTGCAAACAAAACAAACCCCAAACCCACAAACTAGCAATTATTCTAGGGCCAAATGCAGAAAAAGTAAAAGAAACAAACAAAATTAAGATGTAATCATGGACAACTTTTCTACCCCAAACCAACATTTTGTCTTGGTCCACATGCTCTTGTTTTGTTTCAATCACACCACTCTCAGAGTCAAACATTTCGAGATGAACAGAAAAAGAGGAGGGATCATACCGAGCTTTTACCATGGAAGGAGCAGAAAGAAGAAGATCTGTAGTGGCGAAATGGAGGAGGGATTGGGGCATGATTTATGGAGTTTTTTCTTTGTAGGCAGGGAAAGGACCACCTTGCATGATTGCAGCTTAGCTGGGGCATTCATCATCGATCACTGCTGCCCTCTAATGAGATGGCATGTAATCTAGGGAGCTCAATGAGATATCCCCCTATCCATTTTTGCATTATACAGAGTCAATTTCTTGGCAAAAAATTATAGGTGAATTTAATCAGTCAAAGCATGCCTACTTGCCAAAGTGAAATCTAAAAATAGCTTGTTTTAATCGCTTGTATATATACATATAGAAAAAATATTGACATAAATGGAATTAATTCATTTATAAGCCTAACGCGCAGTCATGCATTAGGAAGGTCGAGCTAAGCAGCGGCGGCCCGGCCCATTTGACACCTGCTATAAAGAAATGCCCCGCGCTAGGTTTTTTTGTCGGAGACCGAAACCTCCTTCTCCGACGATTGTTAGGGTTCCATCCGCATCTTCCTCCTCTACACTGCCTCGAACACTTCGCTGTTAACTCGAATCAAGGTATCCTCTCAGTTTGTGTTCCCTTTCTCTCTTATCCTTTCATCTTTGATTTCGATTTGTTGGGTATAAGCTTAGATTTGGGTTCGTGTTGGAAAGTTGTTCAGCGCGTCTCGATTTGGGGATTCACTTCTGCAGCGTAGTCTTAGTGGTTATAAGTGGCAAAAGATGATTACTGGATGTGGTATTTTTAGTATGTGGCGATAGCCAGTGTGTTTTGCTTGGTCACGAAATATGTTGTTGGAATTAGAAAGTGTGGTTAGGTTACTAAATTTTGCTTTCTTTGGGAGGGCATAGTATAGCAGATTTTTCAAGGCGTATAGATTTCTACAAGTTGTGCACATTGAGAAATTGGAATATCTATGAAGGCCGTTAGCCGAAGAGTGCAAGTCATTGCAATTGGAGCTTTGCCCCGTTATTTATTTGGTATCTACTGAATGATTGAGTATCTATGTTAAATTATGGTGATTTAGAGGGAGAGAACATCAGAACGCAAATAGATGAACAAGAGAAGAAGAAAGTAAAGAGGAACGGATGAGTAGGAGATTTGTTCAGAGGAACGAATGAATATCTGATTTATTGTAATGGTTTCCAAATAAGTCAAACAACTTCTTATTGTTTGTTTATGAGTCTAGTCTTATGTTGGTCGTGATTAATATGTATTCTTATATATCGTATGCTGTTTAGCTTTGCCTTGCAAATCATGTGAATCTGAACAGTATTGTTCTCATACAAAGGCTTTTCTCCTGCTACATTTGTTTTATTATTTTATTTGTTTCTTCAAGCTCATTGTCATAGACGGGCTTCACTTCTGATCTTGTTAATGTTCTTTTATGATTTTTTACTCTTGTGCTTGGTAGGGTGGTTGTGAAATGAAGAGAGCGGCTCCATGGGAAAAATCATTGGATATATCTTCTGATGATTCATCTGGTTCAGAATCTGAAGATGGAGCGCCAAGAAAAAAGGCAACTACAAAAGATGGAGGTCCTCAATCCAAAGATTATATGTCAAAAGGTTTGTCTTCTAGAGGTGGTAAAATGGTCCCTTTTTGTAAAAGGATTTGTTGTTGATTATTTTTACTGAACTTGAAATATCACCATTTACACTAAAATTACTGAGATTTATTCCATCTTCTATTTCATTATTGTTTGTAGACTCTATGCTATCTCAGGTTGCATCCATCTATTAAAAAGTTCTACAGTCGTGATAATTTTTCTTCCTGAAGTATTCAACAATTAGAATTTCTTAATTCTTTGTATATTATCTGCTTTGATTTATCTTTTGAAAGCATCGTAATTGTGCAATGAAATACTACTATATCTTTTAAACATCTACTCAAAGTGTTTCTGAACTATTGTAGATAAATGATCCAGTATGATAGCTTTCATCCTTTCTTTGAAAGGAAGGTTGTCGCGTTGTAATTTTAATATTACAGTTCAAAATGTTGATCACTTTGTACTTAAGAGCATGGTTGGTCTATGATGAATTGGAAAGCTGGATAGTATGTAGATTGAAAATCTGAGACGAATTCCCATATTTCCTTAGAGTTTTCTTCAGTAGCTCATGGAACTCACTGACCTTTTTGCAATTTGTGAACTACATTTTCTCAGTTCTATAGTGACGTATCCTAAATCAAACAGAATTGTTTGTTTCCACTTCTCAATGGCCAATTTGGAGAAACAGTTGAAGGTTTTGCTAATAAAAGAAAATGAAAGACAATCATCCGTGTGTAACGAGGTAATATGAGGTGAGGGTAGACTTTTTCCCTTTCAATGAAAGTCTATCATCTATGTGGCTAGGTAATACTAGTTGAGATTTTTCATGGTGAAGATCTACATAATTAAAGTTTAAGCCGCAGGGAAGCCTTTTATTGAATGATGGAAATCTTTTACCTTGCAAATTATCCATATAGGTCAAGGATCATGTTATTACTTGAAAATTGAGAATCCTCTTAAATCATCAAGAATCTTGCCTGTGTTTCGAGATCAGTAATTTTACTTTGCAATCATCATTGGGATTTCTAGTTGGGGGTAGGTTATCATTCCACTGGCTATGTTTAGGTAGAGGGTGGTTGTCTGTCAGACCACAGTCCAGATATGAATTATATAAATTTCTGTTTCACTTATACTGAGCCTTTTATAATATGGCCTAGTAATTTAACTTATCTCCTTGCCATGTCCTTGACGCTGCAGGTTCACTTATCAGAAGGGCAGAGATGTATCAGGAATACATGGGACAACTACACATTCCTTCTAAATTGGGCTCTGTCGTTCCTTACACTTCATGGCAAGGATTGGCCAAATCTTTGAAACAGTTATATGGACAGCCATTACACTATCTCACTAACATACTAATGAAACAATGGGATGAGTCTAGGGTTGGCCACGATAAGGAATACCAACATTTAGATACCATCATTCATCCTGCCAAAGCTGAGGCCCTTATCTGGGTCACAGAAGAAGTCCACAGATCTACCACATCGCATCATTATCTAGCCAAGCTTTGGGCTTCTGATCCCATGTATCACATCCATATCGATCCTATCTTCTAGTAATTACCAAATCCATCTTTCAGGCACCTTGCTATTCCATCTTAAAGTAAAAGGATTGCTCCTTTTGGTTGTCATTTGTGTTTCTTTAGGATATATTGATAATGTTCTTGAAAGGACTTTGTTTATGTAGTACAACATTTGGTGATGGTTTGACTCCATGAACAGAACTCGACTCCAAAAAGAAGAAACCTGGTGGATTGAACTTTGAAGCCTTAAGCAAGCATGGTTACCGTGGTGGACCTTCTATCTTAAAGGTGCCTCCTCCAAGGATCAATGATAAAGAGCAAGACTGGTCATGGTCAACCGGCAGAGGATCTGTCGCGTCAAAAAATATCACAGAGGAATCATTTGAGGAGCGGGAGCACACCAGAGCTGCTGTAGCTCAAGGTGAGAGGCTGTCGAATGTTACAACCAGCCAACAGTCCGACAGGAAAGACAAAAGCTTATCCTTCTCGCAAAAGGAGAAGCGCAAAAGGGACCTTGGTCAGGCCAGCAGGGGGAAGAGCTACGTCGAAGAGGAGAAGAGGCTATTGCGTGAGAGTGGCATCTATTCTGGCTTTGATTCATGACTGCATGTTCGATGTCATATTCATGACACCACCACTCTGGTGCTATAATTTGTCCTGCATAGCTTGTTTGAATTGATCTAAAGTAGTTGAAACTAAGCTTGCACTAGCCGCCCCCACTAGCTTTGTTTGTTATTGCGTAGTGAGTTGGATTGATGGCTAATCTTATCAAAGTTGCTCATCCTAATCCCTTCTTATGGTGACCGTCTTAATCACTTTATTTTATTTTTGTTCTTTTTCACTACCATGCCTGGTGGATGAAATGAATTTAGCAATCATAATCAAGATACAGTTGCACACTAATCCAGTTTGTTGTGAGGTGGCTATAATTTTCTAGGTGGCAAATATTGTGTAGGTTGGAATATGCTTGAAAGCAAGATTCAAAAACTTAATAATTCAAGATGAAATATAATCATCAGCACATAAAATAGGCATGAGAAGTATTGCTATGCGCATCGAAGTTAACGATCAATTTACTTGCCAGTCTTAATAGAAACCACATGTATGCGTATGGGAAAATAATCAAGTATAAATGCATGATTCGATAATTTAGATGGTCGTAGTCGACCTGTTTTCTTCTCAATATCAATATTCTCCATCAATTATTAATATATAACGTCGATGTCATGAAGAACAGGACAAGGAAATGCTGTTGTGGAAATACACATGTTTTTCCTTTTGTTAATTTCCAGATCATTAAAGAGTAGCCGTGAGCGTTTGGGCGGCTGCCGAATCCCATGCTCTGCGCCGCCCAGACGGAAAAAGCACTGGAGGACAAAAAGCTATTATTTTGTTAATTATTAATAATATAGGGCCATTGTATAATTTCTCCACCGACAACAAGAGACTGGAACCATGCGTGATCCTTTCAAATTCTATAAAAAAATAATAAAAACCTTAATTTCATTTTGAATTATTCTTCCTTATTATTAAAAAAAATATTAATTTAAAAAATATTTTAAGATGGATGACATTAAAGAATTCAATTCGAACAGTTTACTAAAATGGGTCTATAAAAAAATAAATTTTTTATTATGAATATTATTAAATTATTTATTATTCATGCTATTCAAATAATAATAAAAAAATCTATATATCTCATGAACCGTACATTTCAAGTGTTTATATTTTCCAATTTTATCCTGTTATTTATGGGACACGTTAGTTTCACTGCACGAAATAAGCTTATATTGTTTAATATTTTCTAGAAAAATATTTAAAATTAATTTTTCAGATTTTTTTTTTCTAAAATAGGTCAAAATGTCAAACCTGGCACGAGAACTTAGGAAGTTTGCATGAGGCTTATTGCTTAATGTCAAAGCAGCCGCCTGAATTTCCATAATAAAAATCACGCCTTTCTTGAAAAAATGAGACCTGCATGATCGATCCATGTACCAAGAAGGCAGCCTCAATTTCTCTGCCGTTTCCTTTTCTGCTTCTCGTTCTTATCCTTTTATTGTTCCCTTGGACGTTACGAAAATTCTTCTACTTTGACCAGAGGGAGAGAAGGGCGGATGGGTTGAGGATGGACGAGAACAGCAGCTGGTGTTCACCATCGTAGCTGCTGATTGGAGCCTAGTCCGTATTGCTCCTCGGTATGATTCTATCTCTTTGCTTGACTCGGTGTTTGTATACCTAAAAATTGGTTTTTTTTTTCTTCTTCACTTTGTTAAGCAGGAGGTGGAAATCCTAGAACAATCTTGGTGTTTTAGTGGATCACTGGGTTCGATATTTTACGTATTCACTGAGGTTCTTATAACGAAGTATTTTTTTTGGAATGGTTTTTGATGCAGGCGTCTTGTTTTATAGCTGTCCTTTTTAAAATCAGTTCTGCAAGCAGGTTTTTGTTTCTCTTCACGACTGTGTACTCGATTGGGTTTAAATTTTCTAGTTTTCCGTTTCCAATCTATGTATGGCTATCCGATTTACTGTGAAAATTTAAAATTTTGCTCACATACTTGGGATTATGTGTTCTGATATTCAATTCCTGAAGCTGATTTTCAGTAGAATTTGGAGGGCTTCCTCATCGACTTCATATGCTTTTTCAATCCTTGTTTCATGGCAGATGGTTCTAAACACCAATCAGGTAGATCTTGTTTAGACTATATTCTCTATTTGTCACTTCTGATCTTCGAAGCGTTTCCTTGGTCTAACAGGTCTACCTTCCCCTTTATGAATTATTCATAATATCCTTTTTTTTCACTTTTACTGCCTGATCCTTTTAAAGATGTTCATCCTTGCTAATTTTCTCGTGATAAGGTTGATCTCCTTTTCCTTTGTCGGTGCTCTTAAAGGTCTTATCTTCATATTGCTTCTCTTTATTGTGGAAAAGTAAGAGATCTCTTTCAGGAATCACTGGAGAAGCTGATAAATCTTCTAGTTTTGTTATTCTTTGTTTTTTTTTTTGGGCATCGTTAGCTAGTCTTCTTCAGTTCCAATGCTTCAGTATTGTGAATTATGATATGCTTGATTTGTGATAGGTTGTTGTCCTGCCCAAGCAAACTATATCTTTTGCATATAATGGTATAAGTATTACAACCATTCTAATAGTGCTTTGTCTTCCAACTTCGTAGGTGGGTGATAAAAATCAGAAGATAATCCACAAAATTCATTTTCAGCTTTGTTGGCCTTCTGAAGTGTGGTTTTTTTGTTACACCTGGCTCTAACTCGAGCTTGGATTGGTTGCCTAATTTTATCTGTGCAACACCTGTTCTTCCCAATTTTGGTAGACACTCTTTTGCTTGCTTCTATTGATGGCTACATTAGCAAATTCAGACCCAGCACACCTGTACTCATGGTGGGGCAATCATATCAGCCCAAAAAATTCCAAGTGGATTCAGGATAATGTTAAAGGTTAGTTAACCATGCATGAGTGTATTTTTGGTTTCTGAATGGTGTAGGCGTTATTTCTCGTTACAATAAATAATGTTCGATAAATATGGTAGACTATGAGAATTGATTTGTATTACACTGCATCCATCTTTATTATGCATCATTTGTGGGAAAATATGTGCTTAATTTCAGATAAGAACCTAGGGGTTGGTAGACATTGGTTTTTTGGAAGTCAGCCAACATATGTTGTAGTACTCATGTAAGCTGGGGTACAGCGATGCTATTAATAAGAGGGCACAACATGATTGCCAAAGAGCATGAAAGTCTGTCGATGAAAATGACACAAGCAATGATATGTTTCTGGTAGATATTTTCTTTAATTGTTGTCGTTTCACTTTGCTAAGCTTTGACATATCTATAAACATATTTTGCTTGCAAGTTGCAACACTATTATTGTATGTTTTGTCCTATGGCATTTAATATTCTTGCAAGATTGTACTAACTCAAGCATTCAAACTTAACAGACATGGACGTGAAGGTTAAAGCAATGATCAAGCTCATAGACGAAGATGCTGATTCTTTTGCAAGGAGAGCAGAAATGTATTACAAGAAACGTCCTGAACTTAAGAAGTTGGTGGAGGAATTTTATCACCGGTATCGTGCCTTAGCAGAACGATATGAACAGTCAACTAGATTGCTCCGTCATGCTCATCGAACAATAGCTGAAGCATTGCCCAACCAAATTCCTTTGTTGTTTCCTGATGAATCTCCTAACCTTTTATCAGCTAATGTGTTGGATCCACAATCACCCAAAATCTTTTCACCAATTTATACACAATATGACTCAGATGACTTCAAAAAAGAAGCTTTTGGATTGTTCCCTGATTTTTATGTCAAAAAAAGAAATGGAGCGGATTATGAAGAAAGTGATCCGTTGTCTGCAAGAAAGGGAATCGATCAATACAATGAGAAGCTTCCAGATGGCGAAGGGGCAGCACGTGCATATTCTCCAGTAGGGAAGGTGAAGAAAGTTCTACATTCTTTGGAGGAAGAGGTTAAGGCTATTGAGAACAAAGCAGAAAACCATGATCAAGAAGCTAAAGTGAAACTAGGTGCAAGCAATGTGATAAAAAAACTGCAACAAGATGTATCCGAGTTGTCATCGGAGATACATGTTTTGAAAGACCAGATAATGGAACAATCAAAGTGTGCTAACAATGCTGAAAATGAAGTTCAAAGTTTAAAGGGAACCATTTCTAGATTGAACTCCGAGAGGGATGAAACTCATCTCCAACAAAAGATATCTCTTGAAAGAATATCTTGTCTCGAACAACTTTGCTCTCATACAGAAAATGAATTGAGTAAACTTCGTGATGACATGGCAAAGGGAGTCAATAAACTTAAAAATGTTGAAGAGCTCAATCGATCTCTACAATGGGATTTGGAGACACTAGAACTGAAAGCAAGGATGCAAGAGGAAGAAATCAACCAAAAGCAAGAAGATTTGAACAAACTTCAAAGTACTTTACAAGAGAAATACCAGAATTTGAAGGCTTTGGAACTTTCTAATAAAAGTCTAGAGGAAGACATTTTCAAACTTAAGGAGGAAAATAGTAGCTTAAATGAAGAGAAAGTTCACTCTGCTTTGATGCTGAAAGGCCTCCAAGAAGAAATAATTTTGCTAAAGGAAAAGGAAAGGGAACTGGAAGATAAAATTGCTATCCTCGTAGAAGAAAAGGAAGTTCTTGCTCAGGAGCTTTATCATGTCAAAAAAGAAAAGGATGATTTAGAACAGAGGCATCAAGATCTAATGGAGAAAATGCAGGCGGTCAATTTATGCGTAGAATTGCTTCAGACAGCCATTAAGGAATTGCAAATTGGTAACTATGAGCTGAAAGAGGCACGCAAGAAACATGAGGCTGAAAAGGAGCTTTTTGAGGAGAAACTGAAAGACATGGATAAAATTTCAGAGAATAATGTCGTCTTGTATAAACTTCTTTCTGATGTAAACAATGAATTAGAAGTTATAAGAGGGAAATTTGCAGCATTGGAAAGTACACATGAGTCTCTGAAAAGTGAAATTTCTGTTTATATAAGTGAGAGGGATTCACTTGCTGCACAGGTAAAGATTCTTTCAGGAAGCCTGGAGATGCTTTCAGCCAAGAACTCCCTTCTGGAGAATTCTCTGTCTGATGCAAGCAAGGAAGTTGACGGTTTGAGGTCAAAGCTGACGGGCTTTGAAAATTCATGCCAGTCTCTCAATGACCAAAACTCAACGCTTCATGCTGAAAAGTGCGCTCTTATTTCTCAGGTAAATCTTTCCTTCTTTTATGCTTTTGCACATTTATATTTCTTTGCCATCCACAATAAACACAGATGACTATATTTTTTTTCTGGAATTCAACTTCTTCTCTATATTCATCTTCCAATTTCTAGCTTAACACTCTTTTATTTTAATCCTCTTAGCTGGAAAGCATAACCATTAACCTGGAAGATTTGGATGGTAGGCATAAAGAAGTTATGGATAAGCACTTGAATTTGTTGAGAGAGAATGATCAGATGATTAATCAGGTGAAGCAACTTGAAGATACTCTGAGATTAGAAACAGAACAACATGAAACTCTCATCCATTCATACAAAAACCTGCGATGTACTTCTGAAAATAAGATTTCTATCCTGCAAGAGGAAAATCATGATAAAGAGAAACAGCTTCAATCTGAACAACATGATCTTATTGGTACTTTGGTGGAAAATTTTGTCCTACAAAAGAGCTTGTATGATTTTGAAGAAGCAAATTTGGCTCTTTCCTTTGAAGCTCAAAAGCATATAGAGGCTTGCAGAAGTGCAGAAATACTAATTTCAGAGCATGAGCAGGAGATGTTCATTCAAACAAAAAAGATAATGTCATTATCTAATTATAATGAGAGCTTAATTCATTGGATCAATCAGATAGCGAAAGCCCTTTCCATAGACAAAGAGTTTAGATCTCTGGAAGATATCCAGGATGAAGTTCTTTTAGAGATTATTCTATATCAAATTCAAAAACTTTTTGATTCTGTTTCAGAAGTGGAGAGTAATAACATAGAACTGCATCTTCAGACATCAGTTATTACTACCCTACTGAGGCATATAGGTATGGATGTCTTCAATCTTGGATTGCAGAAGTATTCTCTTGAAAGGGAGCTTGAAATGAAAAATGAAAAGTTGTTTTCCCTGGATAATGCAAAGCATGAAATGCAAGGAAGGGAAGCTCTACTGCTGATCAACCTGGACGCAAGTAACCAAAGGGAAGAAGTATTGAAGAATGCAATCAATGTCCTGAGGGCACAGGTAACTGATCTGAAAGAAGCTCTACACAGAAGAGAGTATGAGATTACCAATCTAATCCAAGAGAAGAAGAGTCTATCACTGGACTTCTGTAACTTGAGTCAACAACACAATGCTTTAGAGGGGGAGCACCTTGAAATTGTTGTGGAAGCCATTAGTCTGGATCATCTTTATTTGTTATCTGACAGTCTACATGCTGAGAGACTCATGGAATTGAAGTCCCTCAATTATGATGTAGAATCTCTTCATGTGATTAAGAACCGTCTTGCGGATGAGATTACTAGATTAAATCAGCAAATAAGTGTGCTCGAGGCTGAAAAGATGTTTTTCTCTGGCTCTGTTCTCTATCTGGAAGAAGAGCTGAGAAATCGTCTATTAAGTTTACAGTTTGATCTGAACATTGTCACTAGCTTATTTGAAGAACTAGATGTTTGTACAGAAACAACAATGAATAAATTGATGCAAACAGAAGCACAGCTATCAGAAGCCAATCAGAATCTTCAATCCATCCATGACAAAAACATCGTATTGAAAGAACTTCTTGAGTCTCTTGAACTGGATAATTCTGAGATTAAACTGACTAAAGAAGAGATGGAGGGGAAGTTCTCAAGTATTTCACAAGAAATTGTTGATAGAAATGAGAAAATTAGATGTCTTGAGAAAGAAAATAAGACGATGCAAAGGAACATCAATGAGATGCATCAAAGGGTTGAAGTTCTTCTATGCTATCAGGAACAACTAATCTCCGACCTAAAGAAAGAAAGAAGTGAGACCATATTATGTGAAGGCGACATATCAGAAATGATGGGTGATATTCAGACTTTAACAGTCAATGCAGCAGTGCAGGATGAAAAGTTTCATGACCTGATAGTGGAAACCAAGATTTGCGACCTTGTGCAAAGAGAGGTACTTGTTTCTGAACTTCATTTTATCAAGGAAAATGTGGAAGATCTCCAGAATAAGCTTCATGAAATTGAGGGAGAAAATCAAGGACTGAAGGCTGATGTTGGCACACTCTTGTTAATGCTAAACTCCTTGTGGGATAGCATTATTTCTATGGAAGAACAAATTGTGTCAACTCCAAAGGTTAAACTATTTGACAATCAGGCAGAACAGGTATACATTTCTTACATGTCCCTAATGTATTTCAAGAGGAAGCTATTTGTACTTTGTATTTCCAATATTCCTTTTCTGATTTTAATAACATTTTCATTTTCATTATTCTAATGCTTTTAAGTGTGCAGTAACTTCATTTTTCACCATAGTTACTCTCATTCCAGAACCTTCCATTTTATGTTTCTGCCTAGATCTTTCAGCTGTTTTTTTTTCTTTTTTCAGAAAATTTCCTTTGTACCTCAACACGGCCATGAAGTTGATCAATTTAGTGAAAATCATATGAGCACAAAAGCAATTGGAGTTTTCTTGTTGGAGAGGTTGATCGACAAAGTCAAAACTCTTGAAAGGGTGATAAGAGACAGGAAAGGAATATTAAAGCAAGAAATGATTGATTCCAGTGCCCATCTGAATATAGCAAGGAAGGATGATAATGGGTATCCAAAAGGTGATCAAATGATCAAAGACATTCAACTTGATCAGGCTTCAAGCTCTTTGCCATCAAGAGAGAAGTTGCATAAAGAAATAGGATATAATCCTTTGCTGAAAATTAACACTGAAGAGTTGATCATTGACCAGTTAGATTCTCCAAAAACATCAACGGAATCACGACAAGAACCGAACAATGTTCAAAAAAGGTTTGATTCTGATTTGCAAAGGCTACTGGCACTAAAGGCAAGCATAGATGAGCTGAAAAAGAGAATAACTTCTAAAGCAGATAAGCTGCCTGCCATCTATGGGTATGACTCTGTGAAAGAACAGTTGGAGGAGGCAGAAGCTGGCATGTTGGAGCTAACAGATACAAATAATAGGCTGAAATTGATGGCTGAAAATTGCAGTTCATTGGATAGTGGAACCCACATATCTGAAGATACATATAAAATGGAAAGAATGCAAATCTCAGAACAGGCAAAGTGGGGATCCAAAGATGTTGCAAGATTGGAGCTCAAGTTGCAGAAAATCCAATATGTTTTAATGAAACTTAAAGAAGAACTTGAATACAGACAGGACAAAGGATCGCAAAGAAACAGAGTAGCTTTAAGGGATTACCTTTATGGGAGGAGAGATAATGAGAGCGAGAGAAAGCGCAATCCATTTTGTGGTCTCATGAGGCCTAGAACTAAAGTCGAGCACTGATTCTTGGGGTCATCGTCAACCAAAATGAGCCTGTACAGTCTGGGTATTTTAGCCATGATTACGGTTAGTTTAAGATATATAGTTTCCTTATTTTCGTGTTATTATGCTATGAAATAACATTTTCTCTATAATGTTACCAACAACAGCATAAATGCTGCTAGCAAGTGTTTATCAATATCAGTTCTACATTTGCAGCAATAGTAACATGGTTACAACTTAAACTTTGCCTGGAGTTGTGAAATTTCTTGATCACGTCACTGTACATAATTATTTATTAAAATTGCATGAATCAGGGAAAACATGCATTGGAACCAAGTTTTGATGCTCAAATGCCTTTCAGAACTCGTGTTTAATATATTTCTGACGATCCTGTCATACACTTCCAATATAGAAGTTCTGAAACTGTTTGAAACTACTTCCAATATAGAAGTTCTGAAACTGTTTGAAACTATCTGAGAATTAGCATGTATTATTGGATCATGGATTTTACTTAAGATTTCCTAATTTGATGAGCCCCATTTCTTGGAATAATCTCCCCAGTGCCAGCTTTGATAAAGACGTAGACACAAGGACTCACAGCACCATGTCGGCATGACTCCAAAGATGACTACTAATTCTGCTTGTGAACTTCCAGTAAAAACAGCTTGAAGAAAAAAAGAATATGGAGATGGATTGAGAACTTTGGTTGTTAAGAATTTGAGTGTGGTAGATAAAAAGTGAAGTTTGCATGTCTAGTTGGGTAGTGATCAAGGAGGCCAGAAGCCATATGAATTCCATGTACAATGAAAAAACCTGATAGCTCGTGATTCCTGAAAAGAATTCTAACCCTGCAGATGAAGCTGAAACTATTTTAGTGATCAGACCCTGTTACTGCAATAGAGTCATACTAGTTTGGCTAAATTCCTTTTAATGCTGTGGTCTAAAGGCTGCAGAAACTTGATATTTAGTTGCTTTCTTGCATCTCAACTTGAATTTGCAGCCTAGCTTTTAAGTGTTCTCATTTGTGATAGATAAACTAAATAAACACTGCAGGTTTGAGTTCCAATTGTGACGCACTGCAGGATGAATTTCTTCTAGTGGGAGGTTGATCTAAGAATGTTGGGTTGATGGGCTATCTGTTGTGAGTGTTTTCCGATTTATCTTGATGATCGGTGGACAATTTTTACGAGGCTAGACTAGTCACCTCAGGATTAATCGGTGTAAACCGAATACATGGTGTCAATTAAAAAAAACTATTCTTCTATTGGCTCTTGAGTATCATAATCAATCAAAGGTTGATGCATATGTTGCATGACTAAATAATTGAGATAAAAAAAACACCCTTTCCAGTAGCCAAAAGTCAAATCGATTTGAAAATAAACTAACCAAACTTTGAATCATGTTCAGAAAGGTTGGCTGTCTGGAAAAAGTCGACCTATAATATGAACTAACCAGCTGAAACTCGTGCTGCTTAAAGTTAGGAAGAAATATGATTCTGAATCACAAACAATCAATCAAGAACATGTCAGATATCTAATATGGTCGTCTGAGTATTTTCCTTAAAAAGTGGTTACAAGGCTGTAAATGATTGATGTAGCTAAGCTAGCAGTTTCCTAATAATTGCAAGTGTTGATACATATCTTTTTTGTTTGTTTGTTTTGTTTGTTCGGTGGTATTTTGTTGCTTGTATGGTTTCTTTCCCTGTGCCACCGAATTGGTGCTGGTGCTGGTGCTGGTGTTGTTTGCAGTTAGCTGCATGGTCTATTAGCAGGGACAATTAGGCAGCCTTTCCCTGCTGAAAGAAAAAACACTGCCCTTCCTCTAATGAAACGTGGAGATGCATGGCCAGAGCCTACAAAAAATCAGTAAGTTGCACACAAACATAGCTTCGTTTTTTACCCTCTTCTCTTCTGTTTCACTTGTGGGGTGGTCGCATGCACTGGGTGTGCTGCTGGCCCGGGCATGGCCTTTAATTTCCCTTTTCCCTGGACCACCCTCTAAATTTATTCCCCCTCTCTTCTTCCCTGCAAGCTTTGAAATTGACATTGACATTGGCATGACAGCCCCAAAATATTTAAAGTGCTATTATGTCTCTCGATGCTTCTTTTATCTCAGACCTTTAGCTTCTCTTCAAGAATTCTCTACCTCCCATTTAATCTCAGCTTATCTTCATTCTGTGAGTCAATAGCGTCTGTTCTTCCTCTTAAGTGTTCTTCGGTTGCAGCGCTGCTGGTTGATTGCTCATGTACCACAGAAGGTGCGCCATAAGTAGATGAAGCTGCCAGCATGATCTGATGTCTGCTGATACCTGCACAGGAATTCAATCAGATCATCTGGCAGTTTCATCTGCTAATAGGAGCACATGAACAAGAATTGCAAACCTATCCAAAGATCAGACATGGCTTGGCTCAAGGAAAAGATTAATTATCAGGTTTTGGATGCACCAAACCTATCCATCATCTTTTTTTCTTCTCTCGTCTGTGAATATGAACTTCTCTAAATCTTCTGATTGCTTGTGGATCGACACAATCAAATTGGAATCTGTTTATTTAGAAGTTTTTGGAACTAGTTCTCGACCAGACGTTAGTTCCAGCTTACAAGCACTTTAATCCTTTCTTTAAGTCTCTGACAGTTGTTTGTTTTATTCGGATGGAGTTATTATGCATGATCTCCGAAAGTGAAGAACACATGCGTGAGCAATTAAACCGAATTGTTCACTTATCGATTGGATGGAATGTAAAAGTTTAGTTCATAATTCAACTTTTTTTAAAAAATATCAAATATTTTGAATAATTCTATTTGATTTTAAAACTCTTAATTCAATTAAATTGATATTATATAAGATTGATTTTCAAAATACAACTGTGTTATGTTTTGAAAACTAACATCGATGTTGATTTTGAAAATTAAAATATGGTGTTAATTTTGAAAATCAACATAGTATTACTATGATACTGGTGTTGGTAGAGGTCAGTTTTGATATTCTCTGGGTTTGATGAAGTTTAGATTGATGAAGAGATCTATGATGCAGAATAGCAGTCTAGAATTTTGAGGTTGTTTTGATCATAAGTGTTGAGAGATCATAACTTTTGATTCCAATTGAATCACAACACCTATAATATATCAAATCAAAACTCGTTTAAAGATCTATATTTGTTACTGGACCCAATCTTACAATCCAAAATCATAATTTAAAATCTTTTTGGATGCTTCAAAGAACTTTAGTCCTTTTTATTAAGATTATTTTCATCTTTTGCCTCTTTAGAATTCATTATTTAAATTTTTATCTTAAGCTCATTTATAATCGACTAGAAATATATTATTGTTGAAATTTTCAGTTATATTTTATCCTTTTGGTTTGTTAATTTTTGTTGGAAAGTTTGATTGATTCGATTAGTTCAAAAAAATTTTAATCTATTTAATTTCAATTAAATCGATTCATTCATTTCAATTTTGAACGGATGACTCAATCCTATGCATGCCTTTAAAGTGAGAATTTCTAGCTGTGCCTCTTAAAGCATGTCTCGCCTAGATGGGCAGTTAACTACTAGAGAAGGATATTCTCTTTTTCTCACTTTTTCAATGGAAAATTAAGAGAGGAAAATGATAACATTAAGTAGGTGGGAGTTAGTTAGATGCTAGGAATCGAGTTCTCTTTCTTATTTAACACCCTTCCTGAATCAAGTTCAAATTCTCAGCTCTGGTCGAGCCAAATCGATTTGTACTAGACTTTCAAGGAAAGGTGACGAGAGATCGATCGAGCTCCAGCATTGTTTCAGCCAATGAGAAGTCAGGCTAACTAGTTAGGCTGGGTCCGATCCAACATGAGCCCGGGATGAATAAGTTGGGTTGGGCTCAATTTAGCTTTCTTTTTAATATTTAAAATTTTAAATATTTTAAAAGCAAATAACAATTAAAATATAAAAAATATAGTAAAAAATAATTTTTTAAAAAAGATTTTAGTAAATTTGCATGGTCTAAAATTTTATCATCCAAAGAATTTAATAAAATTTATTGAAGAATCTGGAATTTTTTTATTATCCGTACAAGCTGCCGCATCGGACCGTACGATAATTAATTTCAGCGTTAAATTTGATTACAAACACGTGCACGCCAACTGCACATGCATATGCAACGTTTCTATAGCCAATGAATACAACTTTTTTTCTTTAGAAAATTTGGCTTTCTCTGTTTGGTCGAGTGAAAAATCGAGTCAATGTAGAAATTTATTTGATGAAATATTTAAATTAAATCAAGTTAAATTTAAAAAAAAAATAAATTATTAAAATTATTATTCAAACTTGATTTAGTTTTTAAATTTAATTTTAAGATTGATTCGTTTAGATGTTATTAAATTTATTTAATTATTTAATATTTTAATATTTTAAACTTATTTAATTAGTTATTAAATTTTATAATATAAATTTATTTATTTATTTTAAAATTTTATTTATTTATTTAGCATATTGATAAGAGTTTTATTATTGAATATAGTTCAAGAATATAGTTCACGAACATTAACGGATTGAACACATGTGTTGAAACTTGTTTGTTTAATTTAACAAATTGTTCATGCAAGCTTGTTTATTTAATTGCTCTTGTATATTGAACAAACATAAATAAACTCTTATTAAGTTGAACATCAAATTTGTTCACGAATGTTTGATCCATTTACAATATATTCTGATCAGAATACAAGATGAGTCAAATCCCATGGAACACAGTGTGGTTGACTTTGGTGGTGAATCAACAACAACGAAGAGTCGGCTGAAGGAGTCTATTGAAGGAATATACAAAAGGAGTCTACTACAGAAAAGATAGTTACAAAGAAGTCAGCTTGTAGAGAAGTCAGTTGCAAAGAAGGCGGTTATAGAGAAGGCGATTGTAGAGAAGTCAGCCTGTAAAGAAGGTGGTTGTAGAGAAGTCAACTGTAACTGTAAAGAAGTCAGTCTACAGAGAACGCGACTATAGAGAAGTCAACATGCTATGAAGACCACTGTAGAGATGTTAGCTTGTAGAAAAGGCAACTATAGAGATGTCAATCTATAGAGAAAGTGACTGTATATAGAGAAGTCAACATATAGGGAAGGCGGCTGTAGAAAAGTCAGCCTGTTGAGAGGTAGTTACAGAGAAGTCAGTCAGAGAGAAGGCGGTTGTAGAGTAGTCAGCTCGTAGAGAAGGAGGTTGTAGAAAGTGGTTGCTCTTGAGAAGCTAAGACTTAGCAAGAGCCAAGAGGTTAGAAGGGGGCCAAGATGCAGTTTGGCATTGCCCTTCCGACGCTCAAGCTATAGTAGTACAATGGAGAAAAATGAAGGGAGAAAATAGTAGATATATAACATAAAATAGATATCAACACATAGTCTAAGATAGCCCTCCTCCTCTAGAGCCTCTCTCTCATATAAGGAGATCAAGTCTAAAGGACATACTTCTTGGAGAGAAGACCAAAAGGTGTATTTCATACCTTTTGGAGAGAAACCAAAGGATGTTTCCCATTAAAAGATGTTATAATAATCGTCATGCCCCTTCACTTGCCGAAGAAGGATGACACGACTTCTACGTTGACTGGGTCAAGGGATCTCCACATGCATGGACTCCCTGTTGACTAATTCAAGATTTTTTTTTTTTGTGGTAGTCAATAAATTTTTAACCCCCGGATCACAGTCCTATCTCTGTCTATTTGCCACCAATTTTATAGGTCTATAGTCATTAATAAATAAATAACCAGAGCTAAATAAATTGTATCGCATAGCTAATTATATTAATTATTGTTTGGTGCAACAGTGAGTGTACGTCGTCTTACAATATCTGATATGTTATGAAAAACTTCCATAGCTAAAAAGAAAACATATGAAATAATCAATAGTACAGTTGTTTGGTTTAATTTATTAAAGCTAGATTGCTTGAATTCTTATAATTAATGATATAATTGAAAAAGACTTAAGAATTAACTTTATACTTATGATAATTAATTAGGATAAAGAAAAAAACATGTAAAATAAAATATTTAATTTACAATTTTGGAGAATTTAATTGTTATAAGTAGGCTCATCCTCGTCTGAAAATTTAAACGTAGCTCTCTGCTTGCTCGGTGTATCGCCGGTGATGGATAACGAGAAGTTAGCGTCTTGTCTCGTCGACGGCTCGAAGCCGGTCAAAACCAACCATGCCAAGCTTCTCTGCCTCCGCGTCGTCTCCAACGCCTGCTATCTCTGCATCCCTGCCCTCCTAGCGCTCCTTTTTCCTCACCTCTCGGCCACAAACCTAGCCGACCTCCTCTCGCCGGCGCTCAGGCCCCGGTCCGCCGCCGTAGGATCCACCTTCCTCGCCTTGGCGGTGGCGCTGTACATCCTGCGCCGCCCGCGCCCGGTCTACCTGGTGGAGTTCGCCTGCTTCAAGGGGAACCAGGCCTACGCGGCTTCCCGCGCCACCCTCCTGGACACGTTCACCAGCGGCGGAAGCTTCGACGAC
The DNA here is from genome assembly GCF_044706935.1 of Curcuma longa. NCBI lineage: Eukaryota > Viridiplantae > Streptophyta > Magnoliopsida > Zingiberales > Zingiberaceae > Curcuma > Curcuma longa. The sequence goes on along the minus strand of NC_133871.1, from coordinate 22,024,365 downwards.
GAGACGGTGGCGTTCCATCAGAAGATGCTGGAGCGGTCGGGGATCTCCGACGAGGCTTGCATACCGGCGTCGATGATGTCCCAGCCACTCAACTTGTGCCACCGGACGGCGCAGGAGGAGGCGGAGACCGTCATATTCGGAGTCGTCGACGAGGTGTTCCGCATGACCGGTGTGGCGGCGCGAGATGTCGGCGTCTTGGTCACCAACTGCAGCCTCCACAACCCGACACCGGCCTACACCAGCATGATCGTCAACCGCTACAAGATGCCCGACGACGTCGTCACCTACAACCTCGCCGGCATGGGCTGCAGCGCCGGCTTGATCGCCATTGACCTCGTCCGCCATCTCCTTCAGGTATTTATGGAGGTGCATTAATTTGAGTATTAATCCTTAATCGCATTAATTAATTAGTTGGTTGGCATTTATGGAGGTGCATCCCAACTGCTATGCGTTGGTGGTGAGCACGGAGAACCTCACCCTGCATGGCTACTTTGGCAACAACCGATCCATGCTCGTCACCAACAGCCTCTTCCGCATGGGCGGCGCCGCCATCCTCCTCTCCAACCGCCCCGTCGACCGGCGACGCTCCAAGTACCAGCTAGTGCACACCGTGCGCACCCACAGGGGCGCCGACGACCGCAGCTACTCCTGCGTGACCCAGGAGGAGGACGCTGAGGGCAAGGTCGGCGTCGCGCTCTCCAAGGACCTCGTGGCCGTTGCCGGCAGCGCCCTCAAGGCCAACATCACCACCCTCGGCCCCCTCGTCCTCCCGCTCTCCGAGCAGCTGCTCTTCCTCGGCACCCTGCTCCTCGAGAAGGTCCTCAAGCTCGACCACGCCAAGCGCTACATGCCCGACTTCAAGCTCGCCTTCGAGCACTTCTGCATCCACGCCGGCGGCCGCTCATTGCTGGAGGGGCTGGAGAAGAGCATGAGTCTGTCGCCGTGGCACATGGAGCCGTCGAGGATGACGCTCTACCGGTTCGGCAACACGTCGAGCAGCTCGTTGTGGTACGAGCTCGCCTACTGCGAGGCCAAGGCAAGGATCGAAAGGGGCGACAGGGTGTGGCAGATCGCCTTCGGCTCCGGGTTCAAGTGCAACAGCGCGGTGTGGAGATCTCTGAGATCGATCAAAAGCGTCAAGAATATGAAAAATAATCCATGGTCGGACGAGATCGACAAGTTTCCAGTTCACGTGCCCAAGATGGTGCCACTGGCACTTTTGACATAGATTTACAATAAGTATCCATATGCCTAGTATCATATCGATATATATATATCGAGTACATGTTTAGTTAGTAATAAAGTTGGCTAAGGTAGCATATATAGGTAAACCTTGATATATAGCATAATCTATAAAGTTTTTATATATATATCGTTGATGTTCTTTTCGTTTGTTCGGGCTCTTTCTTTCTTGAAGTTACATTAGCCTCCCGTCGGTCCCTAAGACCCGATGGCTCGAGAATGCAAGGAACTTTAGGATTGACCAACTCTACCTACGCGGCTACTTTGACACTCAAGTAAGTATGAGTAATTGAAAATGAATGTCTCGCAGAGATGCAAGACACCAAACAGAAGAAAAAAAGAAGAACTAAAAAAAAGTCATCTTTGTATGAAGAAAATCATACCTCTCTTTCTCCGGTGCATATAATTGCGATGTCATGCACTCTGTTGTTATCATGATGGAGATTAGGCCTGTGTTCAATACAAATTATTATTTAAAACAAATTCACTTGGCCAGTCGCACAAGTTACGGTCAATGCATTCAACCCCTAGATTTGTTCCCCCTACACAAACGTGTGTGAGAATGTTGTGTGTGAGAGAGAGCCTCTCTTTACGCACATATTCACAACATGAATGTTTAATTTGTAAAATATTATAAATCAATCCTATTGTCTTGAAACCCCCTAATATGGAACTAAAGTCTCATTCACAATGATTTTTCCTTCATCCACCTCTCTTGTTTCCATTCAATTTTTTCAACATCCGGTACCATCAATCATGATTTCAAATTTCCTTCCAATATCTCAACTCAATGTTGGTAGCAAAAGGTGAAATCGTCACCTTGGCGGCCCCTCCTGGACGGCTCCACACTTCCTTGAAGAGGGTATATTACAGGGGACTTCGCCCAACAACAGTAGCGTGTGTAGGGGGTGAGGCAACCAATGAGACATTCCACACTCTCTGAGCGAATCAACCTCAGATCTATTGGTCGCAACACCCATATAAGAACCATCTATATCAGCCTGTGAGGGCAAACTCAATACTGATCCTTGCAAATGTGTAAAGGGAACCAAATTTCCTCCTTAAATAGCCATGGTACTGTAGAAACTATTATTAGCATGCCATTGGTGCTTGCACAACCTTTGTCATACTTTTCTGTAAAAGGTGGAATCCGCCATCCTAGCGGTCCCACACGGTCAGCCCCACGATCATCTGTGAGGAGGTAAATCGAGAAACTGCAGTTGGATCACGACGGAGGAGGATATTGCTTGACTTCGTCGAGATTCGAACTCTTGCCCTCTTCTGCAAGTCTGCTCCGTCGTAATTAACTCAGTTGTGCCCCGAGGGCAACCTTTGCCATACTCGAAAGCATGGACCTGAGCTTGCCATTAGCTCTGTCAGTCCCCGAGACTATACTTGTCCATCAAATCGGATGGTACCCCTAGTGACAATATGCGAAAAAATCAATACTGAACCAATAAAAGCTAAAACAATTATCGATGCATATTAAAACCACTAAGTTACTAAATGAATGTGTGTATATATACATGTAGATGTAAACATATTATACTAAACAAGATAAAAATTATACTATTCTAACAAAACTCAAAGATTCAATACGACAAGAAAAGCAACCAAACAATAGTGGAAAAGAAGCATCAAAATGATTCGAGGAAAACCAATACTGAGGCCAGCAAACGCTAATCTCTGAGCGATGCTAGAGTAGTCAACACAATATGTTTTCTATCTGCTAACCTGAAAGTCAAAGAAAAAATAAGGGATAGTGAGTATAATGACTCAGAGGATATAAGAAAGTAAGTGCATGAAATATATAGTGTAAGGAGATCAAAGGAAGTTGTTTTAGGTAATATTACTTACTAACAAAAGTAAGAGCATCAGTATAATCATCTGCTAATAAAAGCAAAAAAAATATATAACCATCTACTAACATGCTTAATCAGGTATAACTAGTAATCAGGTGTGCATACAGTACATCCGAAAATCATTTGTATAACAAATCTTGACTATACATAAACTCATGCTATGACTATCTGATCTAGTAGGCAATCAGGGTCACTATCTATGGACAAACTCATACTACCATTATTTTGCCTAATGAGCAATCAGAGTGTATGAATGTCACTGTGTGCAAGCGCACTTATGTTACCACTATTTGATCTAGTAGACAGACAAGATATATAAATATCTAGCTATGGACTACAAGTGAACTCACACTGTAAATATCCCATCTAGTGGATAGTCCACATACATAGGCATACAAAGTAACAATAAATAAGTAGTAACAATTACAGCTAAGAATATAATATACTAATTCAATTTGTTATTTGTTAAACTATGATTTAATTAGTCAATCATTAAATCAATAAATTAATCACTTAAGCTAATTAATCCAGCTATTAACACAATTAATTTATCCATAATTACCTCATACAATTAATTGTTCAATTATACAATTAATTAGTTAGCTATCATAATAATAATTACCCAAGTTAATTAATCAATATAGCTAAATTTAATCACACAATTAATTAATTGATAGCTACATCAATCTACTAAATTCATACCTAACTAAATCCATTAATTACAACCTTTTTAATTACTCACATTTATAGATTAATTAACCAACCGTAATTAACCAACAACTTTAATTAATTTATTAATTACTCCATTTAATAATTAATTAAGTTATTAACAATAAACCCTAATTAATTATCAACGACTTAATCTAACAATATTAAGTAACCTATTAAATACTTTTCCAAAGTAAACAACATTAATCATTAATTAAACTACTGTTACCCCTAATTAATTAACATCGATGGCTACTAGTGGTCTCTCCGACGGTGGCACCGGGTCGAGGCTACAGTGGCTGGAGGCAAAAGCAGCAGCGTTGGCAGTGGCTCGCGACACACGGATGTGAGAAGATCGACGGTGGCAGCGAACCTGATGGCCTGCGGCGACCACGTCGCACAACCGAGAGGGCAATGGTGGCGGTTGCCGGAGAGGATGCAAACTGATATGGATTGTCGAGGCTAGTGTTCAACACTATCTCCGTAAGCGATATTGTTCATCGAGACAACGCGAAGTGCAAAGTGCGCCAACAAAGCGCGCAATCCTCGCGACAACGCAAAGTGCAAAGTGCGCCAACAAAGCACCCAGTGCGCGCGTGGCGGATGGCAGGCTCGCGCAAGTGCGAGCACCTGCTCGCCGTAAGAAGAGAACACATGGACTTTTGTGTTAACTCCATTAACACATCAACATTAATAAAGAAAGGAAACCCATCAAATTTTTCTGATGTAGGACTATTCCCATTTACTTCCTTATATAACATTAATTAACAATTAATGTTATTTTGGACTAACTTTGAACAATTAATTTCTCATTCACCCTTAATCGATTTTGAGCAAATTAATAGTCTAGATATATCTACGCGAAACGTAGATTTCGATTTTGAAGTCAATTACGACTTTCATCGATTGATGACACCACGATTTTTTTTCAAAATCGTATTAGTCCGTTAAGGTCCAATATCCAACAGGCACGACGGTGACTGGTGCGACGACAGTAGCAGTCGACATTCGCACAGGCAAAGGAGTGCGGTGTTTTTTTATTTTTATATTTGGTGTTCATGATATATAGGATTATGATATCATGCGCTTTTTATCTTGCGCGACTAGTTCGTGACAGAATATTTCATGTGCTGGAAAATATTTCAAGTGCCCAGAACAGTAATAGTGCTATTTTTTATTTTTATTATATTTTTTATTTTTTATTTTTTTACTTACGATTAAAATATTTAAGAGTTTTCTTTTAAAACTTAGGGTTAGGTTACAGTATTAAGCATAAAAAAATTTAAAAAAAAAAAATTAATGGCTTATGGGGTGTGTCGAGTTGTTATCCCGCACTTTTATCCGGCACACTCATGAGCAACTAATTTTTTTTATTTTAAAAATTTTATTGTGCTTAATACTATAACCCAATTACCACTAAATCGTAAAAAGAAAATTTTAAATGACTTAACCGTAAGTAAAAAAATAAATAAAAATGATATTATTCATCCTATTTCAAATGCTCGAAATACTTCGAAGCACTCAGAATCTTCTATGAAGATCCGATGCGCAGAGGCATCAAAACTATATATATATATATATACCCTACACATCTTATTTTGCATGACAGAATATTCTGAGCGCCCCGGCCAGTAACAGTGTCATCTTTTATTTTTTTTTATTTTTTTGACTTATGTTAAACCATTTAAGATTTTTCTTTTTAGGATTTTTAGGTTGTTATAGTATTAAGTAAAAAAAAATTTAAGATGAAAAAAATTTAATTGCTCATGGGATGTGTCGAGTTGTTATCCCACATTTTTTATCTGGTATATCTCATGAGTAATTAAATTTTTTTTATTTTAAAATTTTTTTATGTTTAATATTATAATCCCTATTAAACTCTAAAAAAATCTTAAATGGTTTAATAATAAATAATTAAAAAATAATAATTTAAAAAAGAAAAACATAATATTATTACTGTTTCGCGTGTATATACTCAAAGCGTATTAACGATATCGATCGATGAAGCAGACAAACGATCGGGAGACTGAGCACCAAACGGAGAAACTTTCTGCGAGGAAATGTCATCACTTCCGCGGCCTCTGTTCGTGTATCCGCAGTCCATGAAAGCCCAACAAGCTCCCAGCTCACAAGATTCGTTCGCGCCGGTCTACCTTGTGCTGGGGATCATCGGCGCTCTGACACTGGCGGCCTGCTTAGCCGGGCGGGTGGTTGCGCATCGTTGCCTCCGATCGCGAAGAGAGGAGATCAAAATGGGCGTTCCGACCGTGACCTTGGGCGCCAGGTGCCGGCGTGGGAGGAATTAATCTGAAGGGGATGAAGCATTATTTGGGTAGCGACGTGCAGGAGTCTGCAGCAGCTAGCTGGAACTAGTGGAAGCAGAGTAAATCATGGCGGTGCCTTAATTTCCTGACCATGCTCCTGTCCTGTCCTGTAGATGGCGTTTAAACTTAATTATAAGTACTCGGTTATATAATTAATTAATCATGTCGCTTATTGGTTGGCATTTCAATTAATTGCTTTTGAAGAAATTAATATAATCTCTCTACATCGAGCTCCACCTTTGATAATCTTATGAGCTCGACCGGTTCCTTAACTTGGTGGGCGATACCTTTTATGGTTTAGTTTGGAGGCCAAAATCCAACTACCTCTGGGAGAATAAAAGAAAACAAACTTAAAAAATAGCAGTCCCGATTTAATTATAGGTGAAGTAGTTGAGCAACATGAACACATGCAGATGATCGCCCAGTCAAACAGTTCGGTTAGTCGCTTGTTTTAACCAGCAAATCTATAAAAGATACGAGATGTTATCGTGTTCTTCTTCAATTTGCTTTTAAAAAAAGGCCAAAATTTTCCTATATAAACTCCATTCCGATTGCCAGATTTAGATTGAGAAAGGAGTAGAGAGCTCCAGTGGGGAATCGATTCCAGAATCGAAAATGGTTAACTGGGTCGAGGCGCAGAAGCCGCTCCTGCACTGGCTGGTTCACCGGGCGGGGCTCCGGCAGCAAGCTATCGAGATCGAGCCCGGCACCGTCATGTGCATGTGGGTTCCCAAGCACAAGGCCTTCAAGAAGAAGGCGGTGGTAGTACCGGAAGCAGCGGCGACCAAGTCGGTCGCGCCCCCTGCCTCCCTGGCCACCGCCGCCGCCGCCGCCGCCGGTGAGAAGCCGGCGGTGGTGCTGGTGCACGGCTTCGCCACCGAGGGGATCGTGACGTGGCAGTTCCAGTTCGGGGCGTTGACGAGCCAGTACGACGTGTACGTGCCCGACCTCCTCTTCTTCGGCGGCTCCACCACCGCCTCCGCCGACCGCTCCCCGGGCTTCCAGGCCGAGTGCCTCGCCGCGGCGCTGAGCAGGCTCGGCGTCGAGCGATGCACCGCCGTGGGGTTCAGCTACGGCGGGATGGTGGCGTTCAAGATGGCGGAGCGGTGGCCGTCGCTGGTGACGTCGCTAATCATCTCCGGCTCCGTCTTCGCCATGACGGACTCGATCGGCAAGGCCACGCTGGACCAGCTCGGCTTCGCCTCCTCGTCGGAGCTCCTCATGCCGGAGTCCATCAAGGGGCTCAAGGCCCTCCTCTCCATCTCCATGCACAAGAAGCTCTGGTTCCCCGACTTCCTCTACAGGGATTTCCTGGAGGTTCCTAATTTTCATTCCAATTTCATCAATTCAATCCACATATTTTACAAAATATCGATCTAAAATCCTTCATCCGTGAACAGATCATGTTCAGCAACAGGAAGGAGAGAGCAGAGCTACTGGAGGGTTTGGTGATCAGCAACCAAGACGCCAAAGTGCCCACTTTGGATCAGAGAATACTGTTACTGTGGGGGGAGAACGACAACATATTCAACTTCGAGCTAGCCAAGAACATGAAAGAGTACTGATCAGTGATGACAAATAGTTAATCAGTAGCAATTACTGCATCTACTTCTTCTTTTTAACTTGTTTTTTTTTTCTCTTTTCCTTTGGCACAACGCAATGCAGACAACTGGGCGAGAAGGCTACTCTGGAAAGCATAGAGAACGCAGGCCATCTTGCTCACGTCGAGAGGCCGTACGTTTACAATCTCCACCTGAAGAAATTCCTGGAGCTCGTCAATTCTGAAGACGCCAAGAACTGACTCATGCTCTGCTGCATAATTTAAATTAAATCATGAGAAAAATCTAAGTTAATTATTGGAATATCAAATAGCTTTTTTTTAAAGGAAATAATAAAATATTTGTTATTAAAAATAAGTTGGACTAAGACAAGATTTGAGGTCCGATCGAGTTCGAGTTCGAGTGCGACGTGCGTGGTCTTATTTTGCGGTTCGCTAGTTGGTTCGATTCGACTGAGCCCTAAAATCGTCGGCGTGCGCGAACCCTTCTGCAGAGCGAAGCGCGTGATGATCGCGGCCGCCAGGTCGTTCCTCCGCTCGCCTTCCCTCCGGGGAGCAGCCTCGAGGGCCGGATCGGCGCGGCCTTCCCTTCTTCGGTCGGTCCCGAAGCAGCGGCGGCCCTCTGCGGCGCTCCGCTTTTTCAGGTGTCCGCCGCGTGCTCTATTTTCCTTTGTTTCTCATCTTTGCGTAAGCTTAGTTTCTTTCGGATTGTTAAGGTCTCCCGTCGAGGCGAGCTTCTGTGTGGAAACGATGCTGCCGATGCACAGTGCCACGGCTTCCGCGCTGATGACGTCGATGCTCACGATTTCGCGCAGGGGTTGTGGCTGGCTGTCGGAAGGTATTCTCCAAACCATTCTTGTCACGACTTATCTAACTGAAGCAACTCTGTAACAGGATAGTGATGAGGGATGTTATCTTAATTGCTTCACTTGAAACCCGCATTTTACAGCAAGATAACCATTGACCTAGGGCCCTAGAACATCATGTGATTATCTCCACTATAGAAGGGAAAATATTCGATTAACTAGTAAATACTAGGCGGAAAATAGGCTTTTCACATAGGAATCACCTAAAGCTAAGATTTTTAGTAGGTGCAGCAAGTAAAGAGATTCCAAGAAGAACCAAAATAATAAGAAAAGAACCTAGGTAAGTACTAATGTTCTCACGTAATCAGATTGGCATATGTTTTTTGAGCCTCATGTATGGGTTATCTTTCACAATCTGATTGATTTGGCCAAGTTGCAGTCGGAGGCAATTTTGAGATCATGCGACAAGCATGGATGCCCTTGAGCATGGGAATTTGAGATGGTATTAGCATAATGGAGTTTCTTATGTAAAGTGTTTGGTTTACAATCTTACTGTTGACCCTACTCTTAAGACAATTTTAAAAAATATATTATCCCGTGGCAATGCATTCTCTCTGTATTTGTATTCTATATATATATTGTAGTTCTCTTATTTATGTTTTAGATGGCAGAGTTGTCTTTTAAGTAACACCATCTAGATGTTAGAAAAACCAATCTTTTTTTAATTATAATGCTGCTATTGTTGGTGATTTTATGCTAATTTTGCATAACAGAAAACCCAGAAAGTTACTAACGTGGATAATTCATTAAGTCTTCACTTCCTATGAAATCAATTTCTACCTAAAATTCTTACATGAATATCTGGCCAAACTAAGCAGATAATTACTATACTGATATCACTTGCATCTTCTATTTATATCAGCTGGCAATGAGGATGTATGATGATTGACAAGCAGATTGAAGCGATACTTTGGTCAAAAACTACCAATACCTTTAGACAAAGTTAGCTTTGATTATGGAAGGAGGATAAATTGCAAAACTTGTGAGACACCAGATAGACAGACGAACCAAATATTCAATTGTTTTCCTCTGCATTCTGGAGTTCAATCTCCACACTGTAGTCTGTTGCACTCATGAAATAAATATGCAGCTAATCTTTTTAGTTCATCGCCTCTCTAGTGGTTTTAGCTTTTATTTCTCAATATAGTGTCGCAGTTCATTTCTGAGCATCATAGTCTTATGTTGGTCGAAGTTGTACAAAAGGTTACCTATGATGTTATTTATGCATTTTTCTTGGATTATTTGGCCTCGTGATACTTGGTTTTGTACTAGCTTATTAAATTTTAGTTCGTCAAAGGCAAATTTTGGCTCGTCATTTCTTCAATTTTGACAATACTTGTCTTTTATCCTTCTGAGCTGGAGCTTAGATACTTGATTCTTTATGTTGTAGATGGATGAATTGTAGATTTGGAGAGGCAATGCACGGTGCGGATTCTTCATGATTGATTTTCCTGTTTGGAGAGCAATGGATGCAATGATCCTATTCCTGGTCATAACTTTTGGATGCTATTGGTTTTTGGTTTCATTTCTTCTTGAACTTTTTCTATTTAAATATAATTAATGCTGCTTTAAAACCTTCTTCTATTATGCTGCATCTTTCCCTTGCTTTTACTTCTCGATGAGATGAATTGGATTTGGAGTTTCTGCTATAAAAATTGCCAGTGAGAACTGAGATAAAATCCAAGGAAACATTCAATTCCATCTGCGATCGAGCTTACACTAGTTTTTCGATCTCTTTGCCAAACATGGCTTCGTAGATGTCCTCGAACGCCTGGAGGATCGCCCGGTGGTGCCTGTCGGAGTTCAGCTTGAGGTACGTGTGGAGGAGCCGCTCCAGGTCCCGAGCCCTGCTCATGCCGCGCTCGACGATCATCTCCACCATGGAGCTCCTGAAGTCGCCGTAAGGGTCGGTGGACCGCTTCACCACCGCGAACCCCGCTGGATAGTTGCCCTTTGCCGGCGAGACGGAGACCAACGGCCGGAGTTCCTTCGTCGTCGACCGCGGCGCGTGCCTTCGCGGCGGGAGTCGTGTGGACTTCTTCATGCTCTGTGTGTTTTTGTTCTTGTTCTTGCGGTTGGTGTGGTGGTAGAACTCGGAGAAATCGGAGGAGAAGCTCTTGGACGAGAACAGAGTGGTTCTCGATTCCTCCTCCTCCTCCTCGCTGCCGAAGAGATCGAGCTCGTCGTCCTCGGTCAATGAGTCCGAGGAAGAAAAACAGGGGAAGCTTCTTCTCTTCATTCTCGGATCCAAATCTACCTTGCTCCTCTGCTTCTTACTTCCATCCGGCTTCCACTTCCTCCTCTCCTCCTCCTCCTCCTCCTCCTCCTCCTCCTCCATACCGATCAAGGGGAGCAGCGGCTCGGAAGCTTCGACGGACCGGAGTCCGCCGCAGTTGATGGAGACCTGCACTACCGGAGCTACGCGGCGGCGGCCCCGCCGTCCATCGGCTGGAAAGGACCAGTACCGGTGGTCGAGCTTGCACCGTTCATTCCACCCGGCGTCGACCTCGGTCTCCGTCAGCTGCGCCGTCAGAGGCTTGGCGACGACGCCGGCGGCGGAGCAGGAGGAACCGAGCAGCATCCTCGCGAAGCGCTGCTTCAGCTTGCTGCTGCCACGTCTATCGACGGATTTCTCCATCAGAAGAGATGACGCCTGCTATCGACTGGAACAAGATGAACGAGAAGCCAAAGAAGGCACTATTTATAACAGAATCTAACGGAATTGGTGCCTGGAACTGCACGCTCATGGGGATTGTACCGCTCGTGACCTGCAATTGTTGAAGGTCAGTACAAAAGTTTGGTTACAATTCCAAGTCGCTCAATTGATGTGTCGACGTGCCAACCACTAGAGCCCCGTTTAAACAATTAAAAGTTTAGTTCGGTGAGCTGAAACATATTTGAAATCGAACCGAGCAATGTAACAACGGCTCTCATTGCAAACTAGGCAGTAATTGTTTTAAGTTAGATTTTGATGTGTTCTTCTTGTAGGTGGTGGCTGCTAATGGAGAAGCAGACAGATGCCTTCTCGTTTGGCCAAGAACCGTGTTGCTACGCCTTTGTCTTGCTCGATGGCCCATTTCTGTTAGCAGACAAACATCTCTTTGTGAACAGCCATGGTGGTCCGATACTTTTATCACTTTTAAGTATCAAGAATGATCAGAGTCATGATCATGCTTCATTCACGTTGGACCTTGCTCTGTACCAAGCCCATAGAACAGAGAGTATTTGCATAGAAGGACAGATATACTTTATACCTTTTTTTTTTTTTGCTAGTTAGCTACACCATTCTACCTAACTGAGTTAGAGGAGTTTTGTGGAGGTTCTTTTGACTTCTTTTTTTTTTCTTGCAAAAGGTAAGTCTAACTTGAATCCATTTAGACCTCTCTTCTAACTTTGCTATGTGGTTGTAGTTTTTGTATGCTCATTCTATCAATCGTGGGAAAGATCCATATTCGATTTAGTAGTCTTCACTCTGTTGATCTTGCATAGGCTAGACGTACTTTCAGTGGCCCTCTTTCTCCGTTCCAAGTCGACAATGGGCAACCCTTGATCCAAAAGCAACTTGCTTGCTGATCAATCAAATACGGATCCGATAAAAGCCGGCCTAATAAGGAAGCATCCGATCAGAGATCATCCGATCCGATCCTCGTCCCATCTACTTACAATGACCTATCCAACTCTTCGCTCCCACCGAATCATACACTATGAAGTGATACGTCAACTCTTTTATTGTTTACCCTTCTGCAGGACTACACCAAGTGCAGCCATGGAGGCAAACGGCGACTTCTTCCCCTCACACTTACAATCAACGTGTAAGTCAACGTTAAACATAAAGATAAATAGCCTGCCTTCATAATAAAACTAATTAATAATATTGCAGCGATCGAGGGTTGACTTGTTCATGTGCATGGTTCAATTCAAGATGCAGAAATTGAATCCGCGCCCATCGTTTTATGAGGCTCGATTCAATTAGGATTTGCGTGCATGGCCAGCTTCTCGATGGCTAGCCATAATTGTTCATCTCTATATTTCACTCTTCTTCCTCTATCTTTGGATTTTTTTTGTATGTATGTACAGCAGGTTGACTTCATCCTCAAGCAAACCCAGCAACGAGCTGCTACGATAAATAGGGTGGTAGTTCAGGTGCAATCGAATCAAATAAGAACTGAGAGTTAGAAAGAGAGATTATACTTGGTGCCATGGCTAGCGTTTCATCAATACTTGGTCGTCAACTTGGCCTTGTACTGGAGTTCTTGATCCTGAGCGTTGCTCTCCTCCCTTCGAATGCGAAAGCACAAGCAGCGCCGGCTCCTACTCCAGCACAGCTGCCATTGTCATCGAACTTCACCATGGCAGCCGAGGGGGTCGTCTACTGCAGATGCCATCTCCCTGGCTACGTGCCATCACTGGACGCTGCTCCTCTTCGAGGTGAAACTCTTACAACAAACTTCACTCGTCTAACTGTAGAATTTAATTATGTATATCGAACCTTGCACAGGTGTGGTGGTTCTTCTGAGGTGCAATGGCGGTGTGACGAGCAGCGTGGCGCGTGTGAGGGGAGCCACCGACCGGCACGGCTACTTCTACCTGCAAACGAAGCTGAGATCCAAGTACCTGGCTCGCTACTGCCGGGTATTCGTGGTGTCATCGCCGGTGAGGGCCTGCACAGTCCGGCAGCAATACAAAGAGCCAAGGAGAGGGGTGAGAGATAACAGTAGAGGGATCTCACTCATCTTCGAGAAGAAGTTGAGCGATGGAGTCGTCCTCTACAGCGCAGGCCTCGTCGAGCTCGGCCCTTCCAACTCCACTGCCTGCCGCTATTGAACGTTCAATGGATCAGATATATTACTAGTTAAGAACCAATCTAGTGAGTAGCAAAAGTGACGCATCATTAAATTATAATAAATAATGGAAGTATCCGGGAGCACTTTCTCTCTGAGTAACTTAGAAACAAGCCAGGCTGATCTTTACTTGTGCTTTTGTACGATTTTGTTGAATACATTTTGATGCAGATGTCTCCTCAGGAATACACAGCTAATGAACTAAGTGGGATCTGAAATTGCACCAGCTATCATACCTGAAAACAAAGATTTAACATAACGTAAATGAGGAGATAATCGAGCTATTACCCCAATCGAACTTCACATGCAACTTAAGCTACTTCAAAAGTTGTTTGTGACGATGCAGTCAGTAGCTTGACAGTGTTCAATGTCAAAGAAATTAGAGTTAGCAAGATCAGAGACAGGGCAACAGAGAAAAAAAGATAAGATATAGAATCGTGACTAGGAGAGCTACCAAAGCAAAAGCATGTTCAATCTGATCATAATCCAAATAAGAGAAAAAGTATAACATGCATAAGTCTTGCTTGCACCAATAAGAATCAATATGAAGTAACTGCCACCATCTGCGGGTGGAGAAGAGGCAGGAAGTTAGGGAGAAGAGGGAAAAAGTAAGAGAGTAGATCAAAAGGCTAAAAATAATAAAAGGATGGCATAAAGTTGTTGAGTGAGCTTCCTAGAGAATTTTTTGTTCTCTGTAAAATAGATTTTTTATGAAGTGATCAAAATGAGTTACATATAAATTCCACTAGAGTAGACTAAAGCTCAGCATGAAAAACTTACTTTTGCACCAAAAAAAATCTTCACTCGTCCCCAATGGATGAATAGAGAGCTAGTCAAGCTTTGATAGGTTCACTATTCTTGACTTGCATTCTTGCAACAGCTCATATGAACATAACCATAGTTCCCTTGAAAGTTTTACATCATAGGAAACGGGAGAGGACTTAATTGTCCTACCTTTTGCCCCAAAGAAATATTTCCCTGATGCTTCCTAAAAGAAAATGCATGATGAAAATAATAAATTCTAGTTTATTGGCTAGGGGAAATTGAGGATTAACTGTTACTACATCAATGAGACTTACCGGTGGTGCCAAAGCTGCATCGATGATAGAACCAACTCCAATTTCGGGTGATTGTAGCAGATGAAGGAATCCCAGAACCATAAAAGCCAGCTTTTGTAAGGATGGGGGAAGTTCCCGCATGATGTTTGTCTCAACGAATCCAGGATCAGCAGCCCTAATATATGAGAAGGAAAGGCTCAGGAGATAAATTCTTCATTTTCAAGTTATACAATATCTATGATATGATCTTACAGATGAACTGTTCAAACCATGGAGCACCATGACAAGCTAAAGCATTGCACAATATACAAATGGTTTCCTCCTTTCACACTCAAACTATCAACTTTCGCAAGGACAAAATAAGTGAAGTTTAATCTTGGAATATGAGAATCAAATAGCTTAAACGGAAAATAGGATGCTATAAGTTCAGAAGAATGACATAATATGATTGTTGTGGTGTCAATACAAAGAATGGATACCTCTTGTTATTTAATTTGGTCACTTATAGTCAATAAGTAAAAAGGTTTTGAATTTTTTTAAGAAAAAAAGAAGATAGCCTTAAATATAACAACAAAAATCAAGCAACATTTCATCTTATCCTTAGAGAATGGTTACATACATGACGGAGACAACTGAAGCTGAATCCATCGCATATAGTTGGCGATGAAGCTCGTATGAGAATAGCAGTGTACAAACTGTTATGAAGGCATACAAACTATGTGTCAGAAAAGAAATTGGAGTAATTATTCATATTTCTCAATGGTGAACTTACATTTAGAATATTCATAGGTTTGGGCAAAACAATACTTCTTTGAAGACAAGACCTGGAAGTTTTCTCTCGCTAGGATTCCCTTGTTTTGATCAACACTAGAAACTATGGTCAGAGATAAGGACCAAAAATTATTAGAATATAACACATGAATATGTAAAGTTCACATAAATGGAATAAAGAAATTTGCTTAATCAATAAAAAAATCTAGAAACATGGTGTCTGCTTTAATAACAATGATTATGCTGAGTTCTTGTTTTAAGCTCACCACATCTATGAGTAAATGATGTCACATTGACTATCCTTGAAGGTACTGGGCTATTTTTCAGAAGTGGCAACAGAATATTGGTCAGAAAGAATGTACCGAGGTAGTTTGTTTCTATCATCCTGCAATAAAAATCAAAACATAAATCCTACTATCACAACAGGAACAAAAAAAATTTGCCTTTCAGAGATAACCGGTTCAACCAATTTCAACAGTTGAACATGACTGTATGCTAACTTTTTTAAGAAGCAGAAGCAAGAATGCCTAGATATAAGACACAGGTGAACACAATTTAGCTAATATGTCAAGAAACTACGTGGATCAGAGATCCATCCTACTATCACATAAAAAGTAGGCAGAAACTTATCTCGAGTAGGATCAGAAAGCTCTCTTCTTAATTGAAATATTGTACCCAAATTCTAGTATCACACTGCTTGATGATTCAGATCTTTCTGTTAATACATATCCATCGTATGAATTCACTCAGCAATCTGAATGCAAAAATAATGAAACTCCAACAAGAAACGTTATCTTATTGGAAAGGCTTGTCTATGGAAGGCAAAGCATGTTTGCATAACATGAGTATTCATAGAACGCAACTAAATCAGAACTAAGGGTGTTTAAATTGCACTTAAGAATTTACTAGAAACCAAAATGGAACTATTCTTTCTGACACTGGAAACTTAGTCACATCTCTTTTTCAAATCACCAGCAGAGCAGCACATTTTTCAGCTTATATCAGAAACATTTTATGATTCAAAATGAACGGACATAAAGTACAGTATTTATTATGATATAAATCTTTCCTGCATACAAAAAATTGCCGCAAGCAGTCAAGGGCACAACTACTAATCTCAAAGGTGACTAATGAAACTTCATTGAAAAGCAGATACTTTTGTTAGGATTTCTGGATCAGACCATATTCGGACTGACTTGAACTCAAAAGTCCTCTATCACTACTCACGCAATCTGATTAATATAACAGACATGCAATTTTATTTTCTTATCCAAAACAAAATTTGTAAGATACACCCAAGATTTCATAGAAAAACAGACATAATTTGCCACTCAATAAAAAGGCAAAAATTCTTAAAGTGAGGGATTGGGAAATGTTTGAAATAAGAAACTGCAGTCCTGCAAAAGCTAATAGAAAGGAAATTTGCATGAAAGAACATAGAGATTACTCATCAAATCCATCTGCAGTAACACGGGAAGATTTTGCTAATATTCCAGCATTGTTTATGAGAAGTTGCACTGAAGGATGAAGATTAGCATCTTGCAGCCACTGTTTTAAATTACACTCAAACTTCATAATCGAATGCATAGATGAAATGTCGAGTTGAAATGCTTCTACATAGGCATTAGGATCATGTTTCTTAATCTCCCAAACAGCCTGTACAAGATGCAGCAAAAAGACAACATAATTTTGCAAAGTATAACAAAAGGAGATATATACCATTGATGCTCCAGCTGTAAGATATACCTTATTTAGTGCCTGAGGAGAGCGTGAAGCTTTTGATCATGTAAATAAAATGAACAGATTGTTAGTTCATTAATATTCTATGATGAAGCATAAATGTAGAGCATGTGAAGAGTTTCTGCAGTGGTTTATTTAACGGAGACAACATCAGATGCAGCTAAGAACAAATTCCGTAAAGTGTTGCATGAAAGCTCGTCAGTTCTTCAAGGAAGGTCATATAAAATAAAAACCAGTTTCCTTGGCCGACTGGCAGAGTGGGTGTCGTACTGGGAACTAATTCAACGTGTCTAATTGAACATCTAAATTTTATTCGATACATTTGAGAGAAAAATTTGCTATGGACCAACAACTCATCAAGCTATCACAAAAAAAAAACATAACTTTAATCAAATATCTCAAAGAAGATAACTATCACATTTCCTTAATGGTTCACCTCACGGAAAGAAAAATATATATCAAATGCAACTAAAGAACAAGTTCCCGAAAATGTCAGAGACGGTGCTGTACTAAGAACTAAATGCAACGCATCAAATGAACATCTGAATTTTGTTCATAAATAAAAATGAAAATTTGAGAGCAAGAGTTGATGTCAAATAACCGTAAAAAAATATCTCAGGAAAATCGATCATCGCATCTTCTTACCGAGAAGAACATGGTAGCCTTCAGCTGCCAGCGCTCTCGCAGCAGCCTTGCCCAATCCAGAAGTAGCCTGCCAACAACAACCGGTCAACAAACCCTCAGAGTTACAGAGGGGGATCAAGAGGCAAAAGCGTGCGGCTAGGGCTTACCCCGGTGACCACGCAGATGGGCCTCCGAACGGGGCACTGATTCCCGGGACTGAAGCGGCGGCGAGGAAAGCGCGGCGGCGGCGGGCGGAGCCAGGAAGGGAAGAGGTTGGAGAGGTAAGGGAGCAAGAGCAGGTACAGGTGGGAGTAGACAAGGGCAAGCGTCCAGTACACGGCCATCCTCCAGAACTGCAGCGAGCACACCATCTTCGCCGCCTCCCAATCCATCGCCCTCCCGCTCCGCATCGATCGATGGCTTCCGCCGATAACAGAAGCGGTCAACCTACAATATCCTTGAATAAATAATATATCCGTTTTGATTTTTTTTTTTAAAAAAAAAATAATCTACATTTTCTTCTGTTTATCTGTAAAAATAATAATAAAAGGATAAATTCTAAATACTTTTTTATTTTTTATTTTTTATTTTCTTGCAATGGGCCCAACAAATGACTCGCTCAAATTTAAACGCAGGCGCGCGAACGCGTGAAGAAGAAGAAGACGAAGAAGACGACGACACTTTGGTTTCGAGTTCTGCACTTCTGCTCGTGCAGTTGGAAAAGGATGCTTCCTAGCAACTTCTGTGAAGTTTTGTTCGATCAACGAAGCCTTACAGCACACAAACAAACTGATTAAGGAAAGTGGTCGCTCGATCCTCTCTTCTCCATTTGTAGCTTGCATCCAATTTCCCTACGCAATTGTTTTTATTTTGTCCCTTTACGTTTCAACTACCAATTCTCATCCCGCAAGTCAGCGCATGAACTCAGTCAAGGCCTACGTCTTCTCTCTATTAAAAATGAACACCGAAAGTATGACTGAGCTCAGGTCAACCATTAAAGGTTTTTGTGAATGAATTGAATTGCAATTTCTCAATTAACATATCAACTAGGATTCATGGAAGGAAGGCAATTCCAGGGGAAGAAGATGACATGCAGATCGTGTTGCTTTGTGCTTCTGTTCGCTTCTGTTCTCATACTCTGCGTTCATGGACAGTCTCCGAGCACTGACGGTGCTACAAATGATCTGTTAATTTTTATCTTAATTTTTTTTATTTGTTTTCTCCTCAATTCTTGGTCATTCGATCGATCTCAGGATTCATTAGCATCGACTGCGGCATCTCCAGCAACCACAGCTACTCCGATCCTACCACCCAAATCCTATACGTCTCCGATGACCGATTCATCGACAGGGGAACCGACTACAATGTCTCCGCCGCCCACAACTCCCTCCCTTCCAGCGCGCAGGCGCAGCTACTCAACCTGAGAAGCTTCCCCGACAACGAACGGAACTGCTACTCCTTGCCGGCGTCGCAGCACACCAAGTACCTCGTCAGGGCGATCTTCTACTACGGGAACTACGACGGCCGGAACAGCGCCAGCGTCGCGAGGCCTCTGTCGTTCGATCTGCAGTTGGAGGTCAACCACTGGCGGACGGTGAACGTCACCAATGCCTCGGAAGTGTACAGTCACGAGGTCATCACAGTGGCCGCGGCGAGCGTAGTCTCCGTCTGTTTGATAAACACCGGCCAGGGAACGCCCTTCGTGTCGGCGATCGAGCTGCGGCCGTTGAAGAGCAGCATTTACAGCGTCGCAAATGTCAGCCAATCTCTAGTGCTCTGCTTCCGCAGCAACTACGGATCGCTCAACAACGAGGCAGTGAGGTGACTAGTAGTTAATCACTTTCAGATGTGAATTTTGCTGCAAAAGCCAACAGAATTTGGTTCGACAGATATCCAGAGGACAAGTACGATCGCATCTGGCAACCGGAGCGTCGACATCCTTGGTGGAGGACGAGATCCACCAACCTCACGGTCCACAACTTCGAACAGGACGAATTCGAGGCGCCGACGGCGGTGCTGCAGACGGCGTTCACGCCGGCGAGACTCGCCGACAGGGAGATGCGGTTCTCTTGGGACTACTTCGAAGGCATTAACAAGTTCTTCGCCAACCTCCACTTCGCGGAGCTCGAGAACAACCGATCGAGGCAGTTCAACATCTCCATGAACGGCGAACTTTGGTACGGCCCCTACCAGCCGCCGTACCTCATGTCCGGCGCCATCTATAGCGTCTTCCCCATGGAGGACCAAGCCAGATACAACTTCAGTCTCACTGCGACGTCGAATTCCAGCCTCCCTCCGTTGATCAACGCGGTGGAGGTCTACTCTCCCATGCAGATTGAAGATACAACCAACGCTAATGATGGTAATTCAATCAAATTTTCAGCTTCTAGAGGAAAAAATAACAGATTCTTGCATATGATGAAGTTTTTAAATCTGGTTTCATCACTAAAAATATTGAAATAATGTTTGGGGAACGATTTAACCATTGTAGTCGTGGCCCTTACTGCAATCAAAGTAGAGTACCAAGTTAAGAGGGGGAGCTGGACTGGTGATCCCTGTGTTCCAAGGAGATATGCTTGGGACGGCATTAATTGTAGCCATGACACACTTGGTCCTCCAAGAATCACTTCTATGTAAGTTATCTGAAGATGTCTGTGTGTATCTTTTTCCATCATGGCAATCAGATCAGAACTGGTCAAAACATCTTACAAGATCAAGCATTTTGCAGAAACTTGACTTCAAGTGGATTGGCAGGAGGAATATCGACCTCATTTGCATCATTATCTGAAATCAGAATCTTGTAAGTTCTAATTTAACATATGTCATAGCACAAGCAATGGGAACTTGGAATTGATGGTGTCTCTGTTACTTGCTGCAGGGATTTGTCATTCAACAATTTGACAGGAGTCATACCTGAAAATTTGGGAAATTTAACTTCGCTAGCATTCCTGTAAGTTATATGATAACCTTTTCTTTCAGAATGAGATGACTATAATTCAACCTCATTTCTGTCTTTGGTGCCAGAGATTTGAGAGGGAACAATATTACTGGAGCTGTCCCAGTTTCTCTCTCAGAAAAGATGAATAATGGAACATTGACACTTCTGTAAACTTCTCTTTTTCTCCTCCATTTTTTTTTTTTTTATTTAGTTATGTTTCTTGAAAGCAATATCATCATCTCCATTTGCTAATACAGGTTTGACAATGATTTAATCTCTGAGCCTGGCCAGGCCAGTGACAAGAACACCAATGTAATTATAATTTATACAGTTGTTCCAGCAGTAGTGATCCTACTTCTACTGGTGGTCCTAATTGCATGGAGAATGAGAAGGAATGAAAGAGGTATGGTATTTCTTTTCTTTAGGGTTTGTGATATTCTTGATCGAGTTGACACTAAAGCGTCGATGTTGTCTGCGAATTGAAGATTTGGCTAAAGCTAGTGCTGAAGAAAGTGCAGTCATTCAAATGCAAGTGGATGTTCACTTGTTCACCTATGCTCAGATAGTAAAGATAACAAACAATTTTGTAAGGTCGATCGGTAAAGGCGGGTTTGGAATCATCTACCATGGAGAACTCGAAGATGGCACTCAAGTCGCCGTCAAGCTGCAGTCGCAGTCGTCCCCACGAGGTGACAGGGAGTTCCTGGCTGAGGTATATACATATATGCAGCTAAAATTCTATCAGGCCTGTCGACAACTAACTATTTTCAGAATCAAGTTCGACCCAAGTTCTTAAGAATGATGATGTTTTGCTCTTTATGGCAGGCCAGAAATTTAACAAAAATTCACCACAAGAATCTGGTTTCTTTGGTCGGATACTGCAAGGATGGCAGCTACCTTGCTCTGGTCTATGAATACATGCCTCTTGGAAGCCTTCAGGAAAATTTGAGAGGTTTGCAATTTCTAAGACATGCAATTCTAGTTCAAATAAAACAGACTTTTAGTTAGCACCTATAAAACAGAAGGTTGAAACTTCAGCATATACATAAACTCAATTCAGCTAGATGTTTGTATCATTGTCCATATCGATAGAAATTTGTATCTTCTGTCAAATTGAAGGTGAAGCACATTCCCCTGGGTTAACATGGGCAGAGAGGCTCCACGTCGCACACCAAGCTGCACAAGGTTTCAACCTAAACATCAATAATCAGTTTATGTATATCATTACTCTTCTACTTCATGATATCGACACCAGCTACAAACCTTGATCGTCATCGTACAGGACTGGACTATCTACACAGGGGATGCAAGAAACCGATAATTCACGGGGATGTGAAGAGCAGCAACATTCTCTTGGGTGAAAGTTTAGAGACTAAAATAGCTGACTTTGGCCTTTCAAAGACCTTCGGCAATGAGTATGACACACATGGTTTAGCATCGAAGGTGGTCGGCACGCCCGGATACATTGACCCACTGTATGCCTGCCATTTTCTCCAGTTCATGTAATTGCCATAAGGCAGAAGCTGAGACTAGAAACTAAATCCAACTCTTAATATTTTGCAGGTACCAAAGTACTCTACAGCTCGATGAGAAGATTGATGTGTATAGTTTTGGGGTGGTTCTCCTGGAATTGGTCACCGGCCAACCTCCAGTGATTCCAGATCCTGGAAGGGGGCACATAACTAAATGGCTGTCAGAGAGGATTCCCACAGGAAAGATTGAAGATTTCATTGATGAAAAGCTGCAAAATGGAGATTATGAGCCCAACTCAGTGTGGAAGGTCGTTGACCTTGCAATGAGGTGCACAGCATCTTCAGCAGGCAGCAGGAGGCCTGAAATGGCTGAAGTAGTGAACCAGCTGCAAGAAAGCATTGACTTGGAGAGGGGAGAAGAAAGAGAGAGATTGATGGTGTAACCAAGATTCTCAAACTACATATTTTTATTGCAATTTGTCTGAGTTGTTGGGTTCTGAGGGAGTTGACAAATTGAATTAGTATCAAAAGTCATTTGATTATAGCAAAAGTCAAGACTTTTGACTTCTCTAAAAGATTCAATCACAAAAATAAACAAGAAGAAAAGATTATATCATGTTTTTTTGGAAATCATAGTTCAACCCGTTCATATGGAAATGTAAACAACTATTTTTTAAGAAAAGAGTACTCATAGTCCAATAATTAACAGTAAATGAATATTTCATTTTTGTTGTACAAGTTGGATAAGTTTTTTTATTCAACTAAATACCTAGTAAAAAGAATAAGATGTAATGAAACCTAGTTACCATAGTTTGTTGAATGAGCTAGGGTATGAATTCAAATAAAATAATAAAATATTTTTCATTAAACATATACATAATTTATAAATTTATATTATACGTAGATGGGTGGATATTATTGGATTCCACTTAGCATTTTAAAATGATCATTCAAAAATAATATATAATAAGTTTGACTAAGAAATACTACATAATTATTTTAATTAGTTTAGTTATTTTAAAAGCTTAAATTCACGTAACAATTGTAATCTAAATTATTATATGATTATTTTTTAATTATTTAGAACAGTGTAATTTCTTTAGATTCAATTTAATAAAATAGTCCTGATTTTTTAAAACTGTATATGATTAATTTTAACTAAAATTGTCATATTTTTATTTATATTTCATTTTAAAATGCTTTTAAATTAATAAAATATATTTAACTTATCTCTATTTTTTTTTAAAAAATCTTAACTCTAATTTTTATTTTGTGTTATTTAAAAATATATATAAAATCTTTTATATTTCTGAGATTTAAAAAATTATAAATTATTTATATTTTAATAAAACATTGAAGAACTTATATCATTTTATTCAATTTTTTTTTATATATATATATATATATGTTTTGTGATATCTTCTTAAAAATTATAACTATGTAATAATTTATAAAAACTGACAATAGAATTCATATCACTTTATTTTTTATGTTTAAAATAATTTTTTGAATTATTTTAAAACCTATAACTTGGTTTAATTCTTTCTAAATGTTCAAGTGATGAGTTTTTAATTTTAGTGAAAATTAAAGAAATAGAATAGTTTTTATCAAAGTCTTTTAACCTTTTTTTTAAAAATAAACACTAATAATTTTTTAATTAATCCTTCTTTAATGATTTAAAGAAAAGAGACGTTTATTATTCAATCGTCTTCCCCATACATGATCCCTAAACCTGGCCGTTCTCGTCAACACTTTAATGATTACAGGACAAGAAAGCCTGCAGCCTGGGAACTGAAAGAGAAGAGCCCCTTTCCTGAAGCAGATACTCTCCTCTGTTCCAATCAGAGGCAACAACCTTATGAGACAGGCAGAGAGAGAGGAGAGAGAGAGAGAGAGATGAACAATAAACAAAAGCTTTGAGATAGGCCTATCTGAACAATTAATGGCTAAATATATATATAAAGCAGCCAGTGGATTAAGGGTGCTCAAAAGAGTCAAAACCTTGTGAGGGAGAATCTTGATGCAGTGAGAAAGGGCTGATGGTTACCTTCCTCTGCATCAGCTTTGAAACTGCCATTCCACCATCCATGCAATTCTCATGGCCTCTGAGAGCTATGTCAGCTGCAGGCAAACTAAAAGAGGCATGCCCTTGCTGACCATGTCTGGACTAAGAAGTCTCCACGCCATTCCAATGCACAAGACAAAAATGACTGATCAAAGCATTAGTTGATAAGTTTTTTGGTGATTTAGTTAATTTCCACTGCGCACCGCCCTATTCACTCTGCTACGCGAGGATGGAAGACAAAAGGGAATTAGAACAGTAACTACACTGATAATAACAACAATTGCTGGTCCTCTACTTTGTTGTCAGTTCTGTCATGTTCTGATGTTCATGGGTAATTGAACTTGCTGCAGTTGCGCCCATCATGACGAGAATGTGAGGCCCTGGTGCAGTGTGGCCATGTCGCCTGGAATTGGATCGCTCTCCTGGTAGCCGAAGCCATAGCCGCCGAGGAACAAGGCGCCGGCGTCTCCCAGTCCAAGCGCCGACAGGAACAGCTCGTTCGAGTAACTGCACCAGCTGTTCAGCGACGAGGAGGAGGCTTCCTCCGACGGGGAGACCACCTGCTCGATGAAACTCCTCTCGGGGAGTGGCGCCTGGGGATGCTGCTGAGGGAGCAACCCGTAGCTGGGTTGAAGAGGTTTGACATTAGCGAAGCTGAACTCGGCGCCGCCAAAAGCCCCGGTTTTGATGGGCGGGGAGAGGACCGGAGGAGGGGTGGAGCTGGAGTTTGCCCTCGCCATGAGCAGCTTCTTCTTCTTGAGCCTGGTGTTCCAGTAGTTCTTCACATCGTTGTCCGTTCTTCCAACCAGCTGGGAAGCGATCACGGACCACCTAATGATTTTGCGAATTAGGGATCGCCAATCTCGAGATCAAATCCTTAGCTAAATCGACCGAAAATGAATCGATCCAACCTGCTTCCGAGACGATCATAGAGAGTGCAAATGATGTTGTCCTCCTCCTCCGTGAAGCCGCCATGCTTGATGTCAGGGCGGAGGTAATTGAGCCACCTTAATCGGCAGCTCTTACCGCACCGCTTGAGGCCTGCATTATTGGCAGAGACAGAAATAGTGAAAAGATCGACGGAGGGCAGTGGTTCATGTGATATCGACTGAGATGGAACAGTGATGACCTGCTTTCTGGGGCAAAGCGATCCAGTTGCCGCCGGTGCCGTTCTTCTCGATGTAGCTCTTGAGGGCGGCGTCTTCCTCCCGCGACCAGGGCCCCCGCTTCACGTTGGCTTTATCGCAGCACGGAGCTCTCCCCATGGAACAGCGAAGAGCCGCAAAGAGATGGATGAAGGAAGAAAAGCAGAGCAAGCCGAGGAGCAATGGAGGATGCCTCCTCTGCTTCGTTTATAGAAGGAAGAAAAAGCTATTATTATTATTATTATTATTATTATTATTATTATAGAAGGGAGCTTGCTTTTCCCGTGAGAAAATTGTGGACCGTCCGATTGGATGGGTGACCGACGCAAAACGCAACACGCGTTGAACAGAGCATTGTTGAACAGGACTACGGAGGAAAATTCAGTAAATTGAGGGGGTTGAAAGCACATTTACTATTGCCCAGCCAATGGGACCTCTCACGTTAATTTTCGAAACTGAGGGGGTTTTCTGCGTAAAATTTTACAAGGGTATATTATTATTATTATTAATTTTATTTCCTCATGATTTTGTTCTCCACCCCGAAGGCATCTCGATCTCCTGGCATCGGGGTCGGAGAACTGCTAGGTTTGGTGGCGGGGAAGCGGGAGAGAAGCAGGACGACAAGGGATCGAGGATGAGTGTCATCGATATCCTTACGCGGGTCGACGTAATCTGCAAGAAGTACGAGAAGTACGACGTCGACAAGCTCAACGCTGATAATGTTTCCGGCGACGACGCCTTCGCCCGCCTTTACGCTTCCGTCGAGTCGGACATCGAGTCCGCCCTACAGGTATCTCCCGTTCCTTCCTCCTTTTTCTTCTTCTTCTTTGGCATTTTGCTAGGGTTTGTTCCGTAGCGGTTGATCTGGCGGTCGCACGGCGCAGAAAGCGGAAGCAGCGTCCAACGAAACGAATCGGGCCGCAGTTGTAGCGTTGAATGCCGAGATCCGCCGCACAAAGGCGCGGTTGCTGGAGGAGGTCCCGAAACTGCAGAGGTTGGCCGTGAAGAAGGTTTGACACTTTCAATTTCTCCGTTTTGTTTTTGGGGTTATTTGCCTTTGGCATATCTTGTGGTTTCTATCTTATCATTTGAGGTAATCTTGATTGTTCTGTTGGAAATATTATTCAAAAATAACATTTTGGTACTGTTTTGCTGCTCATAGTAATAGGAAAAAAAAAACATGCGGGAATATTGTGATGTCATGCGTAATTATAGGTTCGACAGTCTGGCATATTGATTGATATGTTTGACTGTTCACATATAAGAATCAGTTAGTAAAGCTCCATGTAGCCTTATGTAGATTTCGCCAACAAGTAAGATCCGTATAGCCTGATTACAAATAGTTATCGGAATTCTGTTCTTTGCTGTTGTTGTTCAAAAGATAGAGTTGTTTAAGATGTTCATAGGTGGAAATTATGTTAAAATAAATAAATTATTTTGTCACTGGGCAGTAGCTTGTTGTTCACTACAAAATAAATGCAGTAGAAAATGGACCTGGTGAAGCTACACAGGAAGAGGTTGCCTCATTGTAGGATTGTGTTTCCAATTATTTTTTCCGAGATATGTTTGGATGAACTAGATATATTCATATTTTTCATCTATCACTTCATGCTCGTTTTGTACACCTAACACTTCCACTTTGATCAACTCTGTAATAGTTTCAAGAAACATCAACTTAATTGATCACATGTAATAGTTTTAAGAAACAACCATGTTGGATCTCTAGAATCATAACAATATCCGAGTTCAAGTTACATAAACAATTTGCCAAAAATTTGCAATGGAGTGACAAGGATCTAAATGGTTGTCTAAACGTATGAATGCATATTTGCTACTGTTACTTTTTCTGGAAGAATCTAGATGTTCAGATTGTATTTTTGGTTAATTGCTGTGATTATATGCATTATGCATAACATGGTAGTATCTTTAGTTGAAAGTGCTTGAATTAGGGACTCAATTTTTCTTAACCAGTTGGTGCAATTATGCCGATGGAGACACTATAAGGGAATTTAGACATTTAACTATATGAATGTCTCACAATTTGTCTCACTGATATTTTTCTGAAAATACTTATTATCATGAATATATCCAAATATCATTCTTTAAAATTTCAGAAATTTATATATAATAGGATAATTGCTTGCATCTAATCCATGTATTTCTAATATTCAAGAGCAATTTGGTGTATTTTCTATAGAATGTAAAATGAGAGAAAATAGGTTAAAATGGTCAACATATTCAATGACAGCCAATAGAGACTATAATTAGAAATTATATCTATTTGATTATAAGATACCAAAAATTGAGGGCGACTAAAGAAAACTTTAATCAATGTAATTAAAAAATGATTTGATAGATTTTATATTGTTAGTGATATTACCTTGCATAGAATTCAATGCAGGGATAAGATTCATGTAGCCAAACTTAAATAGCAAAGACGGCTTGATGAATGATGATGTGATTTATGTTCTATACCTTTATGAGATATTATGTATTGATCTAAACTAATATAGAATCACTGTGTGTTTTGTGTTCTATGACTTATTTTATGAAATATTACTTGTTGATATAAACTTATATAGAATCATTGTGTGTTTTGTGTTCTATGAAATATTAGAGAGACACACACATACACATATCCAAATGTTATCTAAATCATATATCCTAGTAGACTATAAACTATATATTTTCATGATATTTCTATTGGAGACTATTCATAAACTAAAAAAAAAACATGTTTAAATAATTATTGGGAAACTATTTTTGTAGGTTGAGATGTGTAATTTAATTTGAGTTATTTTCAGAAATTCCAATGATCTGAAGAAGCATGTGGCTCATAAGTGGTAAATATCAGATGCCAAATTTTGATATGGACATATGTCCTGTATAGAACTTTTGATGAGGCCATAATTAAATTTCTTATTTCTTTTTTTATTTTTCCTTGCAAGAAGGTAAATCACCATATTTTTACAGTTACTAATGATTAAACTACATGTCCCAATGTTTTATCACAACTTGTCTTTCCATACAATATCAATGCATTATTTGCACATTTGTGTTGACCTTTCTTAAAGTTTGGCAAAATTTGTATCTTTCATGACTGTAATTGTTATGGACAACCATTAATCTCTATGGACATAAATCATGAAATAGACGACTATTTTTTTTGTTGAATTTGGTGTTTCTACTATTTTCTGGTCTAGGTAAAAGGGCTTCCAAAGGAAGAAATTGCTACACGGAGTGACTTGGTATCAGCTCTACCAGACAGGATTCAGTCAATTCCAGATGGGAGCAAGAGTGGTGCAAAAGCTGGTGGCTGGACAGCTTCAGGTTCTCGCACGGAAATTAGATTTGACTCTACTTCAGGTATCAAGATCACATTGTGTGCATGTATTAGGTGGTTATAAGAATAACCGATGAAGGATGTTAATTTAGAGATTGTTGATCTGATCTAAATTGTGGATGTCCATTCGACCATTCTAGTACTAAATTATATCAGTGGAGAGTTCAAATTTGTTTGTGTTTGCATTTATGCTTCTTTTTTTCTAGGCCATACAACTTAGAGAAGCATTTTCTAGAATAAGGTAGTTTACAATTTATGAGCTCCTTTATGTAATCAAGGAAAGTGTTCTACGTTTTTTTGGTTCTAGTCTTAACCAATTCAAGCCTGTGGAAATCACTGTTCAAAACTGAGATTGCCATGATGTTCAAGTTAGCCAAATAATAAGTATTACTTTATTGCTGAGTGACCTCAATAATGCATTTCCAATTCACACTGATTTGTGGGTTTGAAAGTGCACCCTTTTTCTTTGGATGCTAGTAGAGGTCATCGAAGAAAGAAAGTAGAATTTCTGAATTGCCATGCCCATGACAGGAATTCTGGTAGGAAACCTTTTCTCATTAGCTTACGAGTTTTCCATTGGAGCCAACCTTTCTCATTCATAATAGACAAGATGATCAATTGATTTCTTGATGAAAATAAAACTAACATACTTTGTCCTTTTGGTTTTGATTCAGCTAAAAGGATTAACATGAAATTGCCTTCTCGGTTTTAGTATATGAAACCTTGTTCAATACAACCTATGAAATGGGAGATGTAATTTTCTTTGGATTCATTCCATTCAATTGTTAGTTTTGCAGCCATGTTTACCATGACTTTGACATAGTTCTGTAATTGGATTGCATAAGGGTGTGATTGGTATATTCTCCAGTTTGACTTATGTTTATTGTATGAGAACTAATCTACTTATTAGAAATCTCATAAAATTAGCTCTGTTGGTGTTTTATGCCACTTGGTAGAACATGAAGGTTTACTGTAGTTCATGTAAATTTATCAATGTTCCAAGATGTTTCATTTTCTATTGGGCATCTTAATGGTTCTAGAAATTCTCAGCAACTCCATTTCTGTAAAGATGCACTTTTGATTGATGACTGCACCTACATAGTCTATATGCTACTTCTAATAAGGTTTCAGGGATTCACAAAATTACAAAAAGAGTGTTCTACATTATTTTCCTATCAAATTTTGATGTATTGTTGAACCCAAATTAAATTAATAACTGTAGCTTAACCTACTGCCAAATATACTGATATATCCTCACATGCCTGATTGTCCTCCAAAGAAGTTGTATTCTCATTCATCAGTGTGAAAGAAATTTATTAGTTCAATATGTTTGCTGTAACCTGAGCAAATGAATCTAGCCAAAAAAGGGACAAACCGAGAAGTAGATAAGCACAGTCATTGAATTAATTATTTTATTTTCTACTTGCTTTGATTGTATGCCTCCGGAGATGGAAATCCTTTCAACTACTTTCATTTTTACAATGAAATGCATGTTATTTGAATAGTTCTTGTATCAAGATTTATCATTGCTCTTTTTCTTGTAAAATTAATCATGACCATATCATGTATTTAATTTGATCCAGATGGAAGATTTGACAGTGAGCACTTTCAGCAGACTGAAGAGTCAAACCAATTTAGGCAAGAGTATGAGATGCGCAAAATGAAACAAGTGATTCATCTTTCATTTGTCTTCTTCCTTTATATTTGGAATATTTGTGTGCATGTGGAAGTCAATGTTAAGGGTGGCAGTTGACATCTAGTCCTTTTTTGTGTGGTTCAAATTGCTAAGCTTTACTGGTGATGGTTTGTTCTTGTGATTATTGGTGCTACTATTTTCTGTGAATAATTTCTTTAGTTTATTAAATAGGTTAGTTTGTGTCACTCATATAGAAGTTTTCTTAGGCGAACATATGTTCTCACCTAGAAAACAGAGGCTATAGATATCATATGCAACTTAGGTTGCTTGTTTTTTAAACTGCCATCATCTTCTCCTTCAAATTGCAAAATCTCATCTTTAGATGTTTTATCCATCCTAGAGATTTTGGATCATTTGAAGATGTTCTCAGATTTATTTCCTCAATAAGGAATATGTATCAGAGTCTGCCATCAGAAGCACAAGGTAGATGCGTGTATTTGTTCAGACATGGTTGATTACTTCTTATTGATGAGCCAAATATCTTCTCAGCCACTAACATTTAGTATAAGAAATTGGACACAAGCCGTGGTGTCAGTGTCCTGAAATGCATGTGGTTTGCTATTTTATTTGGAATTTCATTCCTTCTTTTGTTGTTTGCTGAGTCTTCTTACCTCCATGTAGTATTAGTACTTTATCGTATTTAGCTGATGACTCATTTACTAATCCGAATTCCTGAAGCATTCCATGTCTTATTCACTTCGTTTTCATTTTATTGCAATGCTTATAGATTGAGAATTACACTCTACTCTGTTTATCATGCATTTTTTGTTTCACTTCCTTCAATCTGTGTAAAATGAACTGTGTTCTTCAAGAAAAATAAATTTCTTTTCTTTCCAAATTAATTTCATGCACTTCCAATAGCAACTGGTACTATATTCCGCAAATGTCTATTGTAATCCCTTTTATGAGCATCTTGAATTTTTTATTATTTATTTTGGTATTCAGTTAAGTTGTATTTGCTAATTATCTATCAGATGCAGAGATGGTTTTGTGAGATTACAAACTATACTAGTAGTTTTCTCTGTTAGTCGGTGCTGGTTTTATTATAATAATTATTGCTTCAGATACATGGGATGATGGGAGATCTATTTTTCAGGATCAAGGTTTGGATGTTATATCTGAAGGACTGGATACACTAAAAAACATGGCACACGACATGAATGAAGTGCGTTTTTTATTCTGACTATTCAAAAATAAAAAAGCATTATACTGATTTTATTGTATTGAACAGGAATTGGACAGGCAAGTACCTTTGATGGATGAAATTGACGCGAAGGTTGTTTTTTTTTCTTCAAACACATTTTATCCTTTTCATAAAAAATTGCGATATTGGGGTTTTGGTTGACTTACTGGTAAGATTGGACCCTAGGTGGACAAGGCTACTTCTGACCTGAAGAATACCAATGTCAGGCTTAAGCAGACTGTTACTCAGGTTCCTTCTAATTCTAGTTTGAGTAAACATTATCTATACTTTACGAGAGATTTTTATTTGACAACCTATAGCTAAGAATTTCTAATGTGGTTTTTCATTTTTCAGCTTAGATCCAGTCGCAACTTTTGCATTGATATAATCTTGCTGTGTATTATTCTTGGTATTGCTGCGTATCTGTACAAGTAAGTTCCACTTCTAACCTGCAGTTTGTACAGTCATTTTTATGGTCGGTTGACTGATTTAGTTTCCATCTTGAATCTGGTTTCAAAATAAATTAGCTGATGCAAACAATACTATGGTTGTGCATATTGTGGTTTTTTTATATTAGAAATGGAATTAAATGGCAAACCAAGTGACACAAACTTTTCCAATCTACATAGAAGATAAAAAGGTACAATTTTACATAGACAGTGTAATATCTCAAAGTATAAAAACTAGAATTTAAAATTTGATCATCTGGAAAACTTGAACTTATGAACTTTGTTGTATGCTATATAGAAAATTTTCATCCTTTATCGATACTCTATTTTTCTCATTAAATTTAGTTTGGCTTGAAGAAATTTGATAAAATGATCCCTTGGAAAAGAAGATTTGTCGTTTTGATAAATGATCCTTTTCACTCAACATTTTTTTAGCATGGTTCACAAGAAGATCAAACTAAGTAATTAGACAATTTGACATGAATACTATAATTAAATCAATTCTGTATTGGAACAAACCCATAAACCTTATGTTGCTATATTAGTCTCTAAAGGTTAGCTCTCTGATTCCCCAAAATTGGGATCAAGTTAAAAAGCAGCTTGTTGTGTTAGTGATCTGTTTCTCTATTTACCAATAACTTATTAAATTGGGGTTTCTACAACTTTTTTCAATTCCTATGCAATTGTAATATTCAGACATCGAAATGCTCCTATGGAATTTGTTATTGGTAGGGCATGAACCCATGCGCAGTAGGGTACAACCGTACAAGCATATCAACACTGCCATTGTAGGTTGCTGGTATCACTAAAAGTGTAGGTTAGGGATACGATTGGAGTTGGGAGGAATCAAAGTTTAATTGCTACAGATGCCTTAAGAATCACAGTTACATGCGAGCCAGGAATAAGAAACAGGAGTTTGCCCTTTCGTATCTCATGATAATCATGAGTTTTCTCAAGAATCATGTGATTTAGCTCCTCCTGCTTGGAAGCCTAACAAATTTGTTCTTTTCCTATGCAGCGTACTAAAGAAATGAGATGCATATGAGACGATCAATCTTCCATCTGATTGCGCATTTGTATTTCTTCAGGGAGGAAAATGTTTGTGTTCGCCTGTTTCGTTGCGTTGCTTCTTCTATCTAGTATTTTTATCTCGAGTTTATTGCACTTTTGTTGTATTGCTACAGAAAAACTGAGCTACATTTCACTTCCTGCAGACTGATTGTATAATTCTTATCTTTCTATGAGTTTGTACGTATTTCTGTTATATATATATATATATATAATTTCGTCCACATAGTTTATGCACTTCTATTGAAATGCTCCTATAATTCTCCAAATTGTTTAAATGCCTTGTTAAATTATTTAAGAGCCCAGGCTTAATTTGGGAAAGGAAAATAAAATAATTGGATAATTACATCCAATATCAAAAGTATGTAAGAAAAATAATTACAAAAAATAAATTAACAGCTTTAAGTGGGGGTACAAAAAATAATTACATCCAATCTCAACAACAACAACAAAATGTGGGGTGGAATATTTGGCGAGTAGTAATAAAGGATGTATAAAAAATTATGAGGGAGTATTTTCACTAACTCCTTAATTAGTAGACCGAAAACTATTTTATGTAATGAGTTTCTAATGAGCAATCTTAAAAGTTCATTTTCTATTTAGAACCCTATTTTATGTAATGAGTTTCTTATGAGCAATCTTAATAGTTGAAGGAGTTGATAAATATAGAATTATTTTACTTAGTTATTATATATTTTTAAAGTGTAAGAATTATGAATTCATCAAATGGAAATTTGATTTTCTATATCAAACCTCCTTTCCTTTCTAGGATTCTATTCCACCACCTAGAATTTGCCCTAATAGAAAAAATATTGAGAATAATGAAAATATAAACGTTATTACAAAGAAAAGTTTAATAATATAGAGAATAATTATAAACAATTATAAAATGTTGCTACTCAGGATCGAATTCAAGACCTTCAGTGTTAAAACTAACCTGATTACCACTACGGCACAGCCACTTTTATTTTTCTGTTCTACCTAGAATATATCACATTAAAAACAAAATCAAAATTTATAATTTGTTACTGCCCAAGATCGAACTGGAGACCTTTAGTGTGTAAGACTAACGTAATAACCACTACACCACAGCAACTTTAACTATTCTGTTCCACCATTTAAAATTTATCCTCAATAAAACAAAAATAAAAAATAACAAAATGTTGCTGCCCAGGATCGAACTGGGGACCTTTAGTGTGTAAGACTAACGTGATAACCACTACACCACAGCAACTTTAATTTTCTGTTCTACCATTTAAAATTTACCTTAATATAAACAAAAATAAAAAATAACAAAATGTTGCTGCCCAGGATCGAACTGGAGACCTTTAGTGTGTAAGACTAACGTGATAACCACTACACCACAGCAACTTTACGAGAATGTTTAATTCACAATATTTTAAATTTAAAAAATTTTCATGGAATCGACTCTCACCTCACTCGCCTCCCTCACTCCCCACCCAACCTCAAGCCCTTTGATACGTCTCTGCTTCAAAACTCATAGATAGCTGAGAGATCATATCTCCACATAAAGAAAGAAGGCATGCAACTACTCTATCACAAGAGAAAAGGAGAGGGAGCCTATGCTTGCTTAATTACTTCTTTGGCAAAGTGTCACACAATAATTTCATGGTCATGGCCGTTGGTGAATTACTGTAAGGTGGAAATTCATGGAACAACATGTGGAGGTGGAGCTACTACTTGGCATCTCCACAACACACCAAAGCACTCCTTGTGGTGGTGGTTCACCCATCAACATCTGCAAAAAGGGAGCCTTCCTACCTTCCAAATCCTCTCACACTTGCTACTTGTCTCCTACTCTTTCATATGTGCCCTTCCATCCATTCATCTTCATAGACAAGACTTGCAGAACCAAACAGACAATAATCAGGCTTGAAAACCAGCTCCCAGTAAATAGATATATATTCATTGATTTTCAATTTACAATTGAGTTTCAGTACTATTGTTCTTTTCTTTAGTGAGTGTGGTGATACTATAATTAAGCTTCTTCTTTTCTTTCCCTAGCAAGTAAACATGATTTCCTCTTGAAATGATTAACAAAGATAGCAGAAGATCAAGGGCAATCAGATCAGATGTGGCCCTACTGTGTCTCCATGCAGGCAACAATGAGAGCCCACAGAAAAGTTGGTTTGGTGTGTTCTATTGTCTTATTATCACCTTATCTTCCAATATAGAATATGATGCCACTCAAATCTTCATGGATAAGTCAAATGATGTGGCTTCCTATCCACCATTTACTGAATTTGTATTATCTTTCCTTGGTTAGAAAACCTTTTCAGAATATCAAATACAAATACAAATTCTCTTTTTGCCAGTTTATAGTTCAGTTCCTCTATAGTTTTGTCAATAAGTATGCCATTTATTTAAGAAATAGTAAAAAAAAAACAATCTTTCAATGAAACAAGATTCACTAAGCTGCAAATAATAGATTATTTTTGTTGATAAGTTCTCCTCAGATGTTCAGTATTCCTTTATTCTCCATGTCTTCAGTGTCTTTTAGGAGATTGCCAATAATAGATTTTGGTCATTTTTTTATAAGTATTCTCACAGTTCAGTGACTTTTTGATCCAATCGCAAGAATTGCAAGAGTAGTACTAAAATTTTGAGCAAATTAGGTTCTTTGTAACTGCACATAAATATAGGTACTCTGAGGTGGAAATACTATGAAATTTCTGATCATCAACAACAAAAATAAGTTCCCTTGAGAATTTCCCACACAAACAATACTACTTATCAATTCAAAAAGTGAAAAAGGGGAAAAAATAGCACTAGTTTCAGTAAACTGCACATTCATCTCCTTTTCTGAAAGTATTTTGAGTTAATCTAAACAATCCAAAGGAACCTTGTGTCAATAACACTGACTAAGCTTCCATTTTTGTCACAGGTTGCAACGTTCATGAAAAGCCATTTATGTAACTCTTATGGTACCAAAACATAGATCTCCAGTTGATGAGTTCTTCTGGTTCAGCTTTGAGCTGGAAATTCTGAGCTCAAGATCGATATGTGAGAGCTGTGCATTGTCCCTTTCGATTAGGCCAGCAGATGAAGGCCACTCTTGGATCAATGAACTCAGATCTACTTTTGCAGGTTCAGTCTCAGAAGCATTTTGGTTTGCCATGGTACAAAGAGATAACAAGACTGGATCATGCACTTCTAATTCTGACTTGTAAGGATCAGTGTGTAGAGCTGCCTTCTCACAAGTTGCTGCAACCTGAAACGTAATGAGATGAAGAGTTAGATTGTAACTAGAACATGGCATGTGCAATGAAGAGCATAGATTGGTTGCATTACCACATAGAAGAGGCTCAATCGGCACTTCTTTTTGTTGAGGCTGTTCTGTCTCAGGAAGTACTTTTGAGCATGGCTTGCCACTTGTGTGGGAGTTCTTGTGTTGACAAAGTTCCTCGAGATGCCTCTCCAATCTCCTTTTCCAAGCTTCTCAAGTCCTACAAGAAACTGCCTATGCTCTTCCTCAGTCCATGAAACTCCTATCCATCACAAACACTGTTCTATTACAGTTGAAGATCACTAGCAATTCAAGCTCAAACAAAAACAATAATGACTCACCCTTCTTCCTTTCTTGTTTTCTGCCACCAAGACCATCAGACAGATAACCATGAGTCGTCGTCTTCTCAGTGGCTTCATCGACTGAGCCAAGAGAAGACGTGGATGAAGAAGAGGAAGAGGAAGGAGCAAAAGGATGAGAGCAGGAGAGGCACTCCATGCTGAAGCTTTTCTCGAGAGGGAAGAAGCCATATGAAGTTGGACCCCAAATAGCTTCACTCCACCTCCTCCAGCCATGCCTCTTGTGCCCATACAAGTCCTAGAGTTGTCACCATTGTGGCCACAATGGGAGAATTTCTTCACCATTCTCAACCTGCATAAACTCAATCCAGCAACTAGACTATATATATATATATATATAGTATTATTATTTCACAATGGAATTGTTTATCTATCGAGATTGCTTGAGTGGATAATCTCAAACTTCCAATGTGAGACTAATGTCTCAATGAGAGTATATTAATTATATCTACCACTTTGTTTTATTCATATTTTTTCAATACTTTTCTCAAGTGCTTTGATATTGGAATGATTTGGATCCAATCTATTTGGTGTGATTAGATTAATTGCTTCCATTAGCACCAACATTAATGTTTAATACTTTCCTATGATAATTAATATGAATCAAACATGCCCCATAGGTTAGAGTGGATCTATTTGATTTAACTAATGAATTTAGTAGAACCTCATCCAGTTCAATTACCAATTTAATTTGATCTTATGATAAAATTAAAATTATTAAATCTTCAACAGAATAAAAAAAGTAGATAAATTTTCGTTTGAAATAAGAAGATATCCACACGCTGCTTTAATAAACCTTAACCAAATTAAATGAATATATAAGCCAAGCTAAAACTAGATCAAAATTTAAAAGTTGAGTCAATTTAATTCAGTTTGAACGGTGAATTTGTCTTCAAATGTTAATTTCCAGAAAAAATGGTTTGATTTAAATTGCTCCAGAAAGAAATTAATTGTATTAAAAATCAAATCGTGTAAACTGACATCTGATGGAAAGAAATTGATCACTGATCAAACATAATTCTCAATAGTATACAATTTATCATTCTGAAAAGATAATTTATTTTTTTAAAAAAATTGGTAAAGGTTCTTTGTTCAATGATAAAGGAAACAGAATTTTTTATCTGGAATTAACTCTAAACATTCTTCACAAAGAAAACAACAACCACAACAACAACAAAAGATTGACCTTTCAGAGAACGTTCATACACCAAACCGCAAAACATTAGCTAGCTGCAGCTGGTACGTACCAGCCATGATGAATTTCCACTGCTTTCTTCCGCCTTGAAAGCCTAGACTTGCGACGAGCCCCAGTATTTCTGTGTAAAGTGCCTGCCTTAACAGCTTTGTCGATCACAGAAAAGGCCTCTGCGACGAGTTTTTCAATTGGGAGTAGGTCCTCGGATTGTGCATCACTTTTCTTCCTCAGCTCATCGAGGGATACCAGCACCTAAAAAAGAAAAAAGAAATCAATTTTTTTCGAGTTATAATTGTTTCTCCTCACTGTATGTAATGACATACAGGATGAAGATTGCCACTACATGCAAAAGCACACTGAATGATTTACAATTTACCATCAAAAGCTAAAAGTTACAGCACGGAATGATCAAACTGCATCTGTAAACGATGCCAAATACCTTCTCTATTAGTCCATTACATGAGACGGCATCAACTGATTCGATGGTGGTGTTGCACCTAGGTGCTCATTTTTGTCAGTGTTTATAATGGCGTGCATTTACCATATCACCTACATAATTTCAGTGACACTGAAAATTACTCCTGCTAGATGCCGACCAAAGTCAGAATCGAGTCTGAAATAAGGAGTCTGATATAAGTCCAGACACAAAATACCCAAACCACATTTAGCAAGCCTGTATCCTTAGTGAACATAAAATTAAGGGTTTTCACGGGACACATACAGAAAAAATTAATTAGTACTACCAGATGGCAACAGATTCACTATGTAAGAGTTTTTTTTTGTGTTTGTTTGTTTCAGAACATTTTTTCTGTTAAGCATCTGATCTTTGAGATAATTAATTCTTGAAAGTTAAAATGCATCTCACAACTTTGATGGTTTCAAAAGATTTGTACTGCAAATCATACTAATATACAATGCACTGACCTGCCCTGACTCAAAAATGGTAAATTAATGTTTCAACAGGCAAACATTTTCCCAATCCCACTAGTTATATTACATATTTTAGACAATCAGCTGAACAATTGTCCTGCACATTGGCATAAATTATCCCCACAAATTTTATGTTCCGCTAAGATACTAATGGGTAACTTTTCACCAGATGATCATCAACAGATGCTCTAACCAGTTAATGCCTTTATAATTCTTAAAGCAGGGTTTACTATATCTTTGAATGTTGATTAGTGATTATTATGAGAAAAGGCAAGGCAAGCAATCCAACCGCTTCCATAGTTTTCTCTGATGAATTAACATTCAGATATGTCCGAGATTTGAGTAACAAATGGAAAAGACAGCCAGTGTTGATGAGCTCATTTTGCTGCAATGTGAGAAACTATTAACTGCAACTAGTGAAATTTGCCTCGAGAAACCTTTCCGAGGAAGTACACAGGCCCTTAAACATGCAACATTCTATGACAAAGCTAACAGAGAGCAACCATAAAAAATGGATTAATCCAAGAAAAACATACGGCAATACGAGGAGAGCATCCAAGAAAAAAAAACTGCGAACGAGTGTAGTAGCAAGCTAAATTAGAAGTAAAGCAAAGGAATGCAGCCACAGTAATACTACCCTTCACTCAATGTAGGATTTCATTGAAAACAGCACGTAAAGTAAACAGAACCATTCAAGTAAAGCAGAAGATAGAACTCAGAAAAGATCAGATTCCGTCAAACAAAGCTGGGGGAAAAAAACGGTGACCTTTTTCATTCTAGTCCGGATCTCGGATTTTCGGGACTTGTGGTAGATCCGGCGCTTCTCAGACTGACGAGCCCTCTTGTCCGCGGAGTCGTATTTCTTAGGCACCGCCTCGCAGACAACAGTGGGCCTTCCCGGCGGAGGCACCCTGCGTTTCTCCACCGCGCTCAGAAGGCCTTGGGGACGATCACCGAAACCCTAAAAACCGTCAATCTCACTCGAACAAAGAAATACCAGAGATTCAGGGTAGCAAGGCGAAAGATAAAAGTTACCTGGAGGGAAAGCGGCGAAGGAGAGAGTAGAGGCGAAGGCGAGGGGGCACTTGGAGCGGCGGATAGAGGTGCCGGCGCTTCTGTTGGTGATTACGAGGGAGGAAGAGCAGGGTTGGAGCTTGTAAGGAAGAATAAGGCACGAAGAAGCAGCAGCCACCGCGGCCATTGCCTTCGTTCTTCTGCTGTTCTTCCCTTATCAAACTTCCCCTTGCTATCTCATTCTTATCTATCTACAAATTGCAGCATTTCGTGTGGATAATTAATCGCAACCGTCCAATCTGGAGATCGTGGCCAATGGACGCCTGTGTTTTAAACCCGGTTCGGCAAATGAACCAATGATTCCGCCGGTTCGTGATTTTAATGATCTTACATTGTGTTTCCTCGACAAATAAAATAAAAAAAGAGGTTAATTTTTCCCATTTATTTTGGCTGGGAAATAAAGAAAATATAATGTAAATGATCTAATAACCATAAACAAACAATTAGTATTTGATTCCATGCATGTATGTAAGTAAGAAAATAAAATAAAATAAAATGAAAATTCATTTACATATTATTTATTCACAAGACTAACACGCGGGGATCACCTGTGCCAATTGCTTATTTATTATCAAGATGTAACGGAGTTATCTTATGCACAATTTCTAGGTAGTTGCGAATGATCTGGAACTGGAATACCAGAACTCCACAAGAGAATCAAAACCAAATAAAACAAGAAAATGCTAAGACAGACAGACAGTCAGTCATAATACTTGATCATAGCATTTGAAACTTGGGTCATGTGCAGGCAACGGTACCAAATGCTAAGACTATTACACAGTTCACATGCAATTGACAAACAAAATCATAGAAGCTCAACTCCCTACATGCTGCATATTAAACACCCTCCTCGTGGACTTGTGATCACAGGTTGGATGATGCTGGGGTGGTCATCAGTTATTTTTTACCTCGGAGTTTTGTCCCGAGCACCCTTTCCAGTTTGGTAATGATCTGTTGGTTTGGAATAGCCTTTCCGGACTCATACTCTTGGATAATTTGGGGTTTCTCGTTGATTAGCTGACACAAATAGGAATGACTCAGTGAGATATGACAGAAACATGTTCTAACTTGCCTTTGTAGAAATTGGAATAAAAAAGATGTATGCGCGAAGAGAGAATACCTGTGCGAGTTGAGCCTGGGTCATCTTCTTGCCCAGACGGGCTTGCATGATGTTCTTCTTCAGTTCAGTCGACACACGCTCATCTTGTTGAATGGGATAAAAAAGGTCAGAAGCCGGAATTGGGTCATAACAAGAACAGTAGAATTCAATAATGTAGAAAAATCAATGAGGAATCACTAACGAATCTCCACATGAAAAACCAACCTACTACTGACTTGAGACTAGATTTCTGGAATGCCATTATTGCTCATATTTACTTTTTTTTTTTTTGAAACAAAACTATTATCGAGTGCATCAATGTAGATCTCACAGATACAGGTTGAAACGTTGTGCAGTAGCACATCTTACATCTATAATGGATTGTTTACTTGGGTGAATTGAATGAATTAATAGAATAAGGAAAGAAAACATAGTAAAGCTCATAAGAGGTCATTTTTATATCCAAACGGTTCCTTTTACTCCCATACTTAACTTCCTTCCCTTCAGCCTATCAACCTAAGTAAATTGCAGTCCGGTACATGAAGCTCCCGTCAATGCGGGGTCCTGAGAAAGGATTTATTATAAACAACCTTATCCTGTTTTACAAGAAGCTATTTCCGAAAGTCAAACTCATGATTTCTAGGTCATACAGCAACAACCTTACCGTTGTGCCAAAGCTCCCCTTCAATCTATCAACCTAAGTAGTAAACAAGCAATATACATTTATCCAAATCTTGTTGGCGGCCCATTTGCATTTCAATGAGGACCAACAAGTAAATACTCAATCCAGATTTTTCTTTGTATATGATATAACTCAACTTCCGGAACAATTTCACTAATCCAGAATGATTATTTTCTTTGTATATGATAAATCAACTTCTGGAACAATTTGACTATCTGGGAAACCCCATATGTGTGTATAAAGTACATAAGCCACATGAAAGAAACAAGCATATAATGGAATTATACCAGAAAAAAGCGAAATGACTATTCTGAAAAGCATTGGTTAACCATTAACAGTATAGAAAATCCCTGACAAACTGTATGTGTTTTACAGGAGGATCTAATGCTGAAAGCAAACAAAGGGAGAGGGAAAACTTAATAATGGAAGTCAAGCTTATATGCTGTGGCCAGCTATGGTTCGCATGATCCATACACTACCATGATGATCCAACAACTTAGGTTAAGCCTAATCGTTGCATGGACGCAATGCCGTACTTTAGTTGACTTAACAGAATGAATGAAAACACAAAAAGTTAAAGTTTCATGTGGAACTGAAGCATGCCTTTTGAAACTAGTAAAAGACTATTCAAAATGTTTTAAAGGCGGTGGATCAACATGAAAGTTCATTGATAGAAGCAAAAAAAGAAAGAAAAAAAAAAATCAAAACCAAGCTAAAGAATTAATGATTGTTTTATGTTAAAAATTTTACTTGGCTAAATACTCCTAAGCTGTAATTATGCAATTAAAACTTGCATGTGTATGGGTTAGAAGAACAGACAAATGGTGCTACCAAAAAGTTGCTTGTAAGTTTCACTTAGAGACTTAGAACCTGACAAATTCAAAATTATAATATCATGTCCGATTACATAAACTTTATCAAATAATGACATGTTTGAAAAATTAAATCATTTCCACTATCCACG
The DNA here is from genome assembly GCF_044706935.1 of Curcuma longa. Lineage (NCBI taxonomy): Eukaryota > Viridiplantae > Streptophyta > Magnoliopsida > Zingiberales > Zingiberaceae > Curcuma > Curcuma longa. The sequence continues at coordinate 21,981,862 of NC_133871.1, read as the reverse complement.
CATGCATCCAATTGTAAATCAGGAAATGAATTACTTGAATGACTAAAAAGGTGAAAAAGAGGTCATCCACAGTTTAGATTCCACCCTTGAAAAATACCTTTAACTTCTATGTTACATACTGACTAGAATTTATGATTGAGGTTCCTCTAATATAGGAAGGAAATGGATATGATTAATCAGAAACAAATTAATCGCAAAAAAGTGAAGAGCACATGGGTCAGTTGAGATTCTATTTGCACAGAACAAAGAACTTGAAGATTTCTCTTCCATAATCTAGAAAATGATCTTGAACATTAGATTCATTCATGCTTTTTTAGCAGGAAAATGGATTATACAGTAGAAAAAAAATGTTCTGAAAAACAGAAACAACTTTATCTTAAATGGTAGACCTTTATTTTCTAGCCGGCAGCTTAGAAAGATAGAACACGAAACAGAATTGCTTCAACTAATTGCCGTTGTAAGTGAGCATGAAAAAACTATATTGAGCATGGAACTCGATTAATTAATTACATCCATTAACTTCTTGAACTTTTAACAACAACAACAATAATAGTAAAAATAATAATTAAAAAAAAAGTTTGCCTTTTCTGATGCTAGAAAGAGTCGTGCAAAAGTTTATCATCCTTGGAAGCTAAAAACCTAATCATTTGAAATCAGGATGTTATTTAAAAGTCAAGCTCAAGTTCAATGAAAAAAATAGGATAGTTCAAAAAACAAATAATTCTTTGATAGAGAGGACTAACTCGTTCAGCACTTAGATTGCTTGACATAGCTTGTAAAGATGTTTAATGACAATGGAAAGTTTGAAAAGAGAAATGAGTGCACAATGAACCAAGACGAAACAAAAAAGAGAATCGACAACCAGCATGGTTCCCGACAATCTAATAAACTGTAATCGTTTATGCCCATCCAAGCCCAATTCTTGTGAGACCGACAACGATGGAAAAGCTAGTCTCCGGCTACGAACGAAATCCTAATTATACAACATATAGATAAAGAAAAAACATAGATACCAGAATAAAAACAAACCACTTCCGTAGATAAGGATCAAACATTGAAAACTCACGAGAAAGATTCTCTGTTTCATCGTCGAGTTTCCTCGTGTTCAGGGACGTGCCGCTAGAAGCAGCTTTGTTCGTACCCGCATTAGCTGCAAAATAACGTTCAAAAAAATTACCAAAACTCAGAAAAGCCTATTAGTAAGGTCAGATGGATCTCGCTCCCGCGAAGGGAAGCATACACTTCTTGACGGTCTCGATCTCAGCACCGCTTCGACGTGCGGCGTTGACGGCCTTCTCGTCCTTCTTTGCCGCAGCGGTGGGAGCCTTCTTGCGAATCACGACGGGCTCCCAATCCTGGGTGATCGGTCCAGTCCCGGCCATCGATCCAATCTTCGCTCTTGCAAGCTCCTGAGAATGATTAGGGTGGGCAGGAGGGAGCGATGAAAAAAACAAAAGGCGACTTGGAAAGATTCTGGGAACAGATGCGTTCTTATCGTCCCGTGACTTATTGGGCTTGGTAACTTATTGGGCCTCCAATAAATAGTACAAGGCCCAGAACAGAGCTTACCGTGTGACCTCGCCCTCCTCTTGAATGCCGACGCCGTGGGTGAAATTCCTGAGCTGAAGGCCAACGCCGGCGACGATGTCGTCGCCCAACCCCCAGCGCCGTCGTCCTCTTCCTATGCCTCCGGCAAGAAGCACCAATCGAGGTTCATCCCGCCATTTCTCTCCTGCGCCGACTCCACCGACGCCGACGTCCCCGGCGAGCCCGATTTGCCTAAACCTAAATCTGAACACAACGCTTCTGATTCCCCTGATCCACCGGCCTCCGCTCCCCGTCCCATCCAGGCGTTTCTCGATCTCTCCCGCGGCCACCCCTCCCACCGCGTCGTCTAAGTCATCTTCGCCTCCAGCTTAGCCCCCGGCGAGGTCGAGACAGTATTCCGCGTCCACAACCCACCCAGAAGCGTCGCCCGCTTCAAGGCCGACGGGAACCAGATGATGCGCTTCTACTGCCGCCACCCGTCGGCCTCCGTGGGCGACGCCGGGGTGCGAGGGAGTGATCCGAACCTTCGCGAAGAGCGGCGAGCGATGCTGGTGTGCCGGGTGAGGGCCGAGTCGGAGCCCGAGTGGGAAGGCGAGTCGGTCGGCGAGTTTAGGGAAGGGGGAGCTCCTACCCTTCGATCCCCACGCCATCCATCCTTTTATACCTTGCTTCTTAATTATCTATAAGGTCCAAATTTTCATTCATAAACATTTCAATTCATCCATTTTTTCAAACTATTATTCTTTTCCCCTCTAAGCTCTGTTTTCAATCGATATCGAATCAGCATTTGAAACATCAAACTGCAAAAATAGATTACACAAGGAAAAGCATTACAATGACGCAAAACGAGATGTTATCACACACCAACACAAAAGAACTCAGGCTCAAGTTCAAGATCATACAGCAATCTTCAGGAAAAAAGAAGAATAATAATGAACAAATGAATTTGCTTGAATAGGTAGACTAACATTTGAAACCTATTTCCCTAGTATCTTTCGAGCACGTTGATTAGCTCCTTTCACTCGAGCATTGAGCTCATCCACATCATCCTGCAACCCATCCAAAGCCTTGTTTTGTCTGTGGCATGCTCACTCCATTAGCAAACAAAAAAGCTTGGGACAGGAACAAGAAGAAGAAGAAGAAGAAGAACTCTGACCTTTCGATCTCAGAACCCATGTCGACAGCCATGCCCTTCAACTGCCCCAGGACATCGCTTAAATCATCAAGCCCATCGTCTTGTTTAGCCTTTTCAATCTACAACAAAGACAGACCTGTTAATCCAGAGGAGAGCTAGCCTCTTTCATGTGGAATCGAGTGAAACCACAAACCTGGACTTTGTCCATTGCCGATGTGGGTTCAGCATACTCTCGTGGTTTTTGTCCCTTTCCATTGGCAGGCAAGCCTAACTTGTCTCGTTGTTCCTTGCTCGCCTTCGATGGATTATCTGAGCATGGAACTGCCAACTCAAGAGCAAACAAAGATCGACTAAAAGAATTCAAAGTTGGAATTCAAGTGCTGAAGTACCTGCTGTGACTTCAGGGCCCTTGATCTCTTTGGTCTTTTTTGGCTTCCATGGCATCGAGAAAAAGCCCCCGAGACTCCCTAGCAGCGACTCGCCCTACAAAACGATCATTCCAACAGTCTGATGATCGACGGCGATGAGAAGGAAGGAGGTTGGATGGAAAGAGGAGCTAAGACATACTCGACTAAGATCCTTATCGATGGTGACGCAAGTTTCATGCGTTCGCTTGATCTGGTCTCCTTGTTGATGCAGCATGGTGAGCGTGTTGGATGCATCTTCCTTTATGATCTCTGCGATCTTGAGACAATCGTTAACTTTGCTCGTCGTTTCTTCGGCCTTGTAAGCGGCGTATTTCTCCAGTTCCTGCACGGATTGGTTATCGAACCCTCCCGAGTCGGCGAAATCATTCTTGTACCTGTTTTTTGCATCCTTGGAAGGAGGTTTATATAATTCGCCATCGGAATCGGAATCAAAAGGATCGGCGGCGCGGCCTTGCTTTGAAGCTTTAGAGACCGGCATTTTGATCGTGTTGAATTTGAGAAAATTCGATATAAATGAACAGGAACGGGAGAGGAGTAAGAAGAGAGAAATTATAGAATGTGGTGGAAAAAGGGGTCTTGCCTCCTCCCCTCTTTCACTTTATCCTCTTCGATCGCCTTCCTCCGGCGATTGGATTTATAACAGAGAAGAAGGAAGGAAGAAGCATTGACTTGTTCAAGCCTCTTTTTATGGAGGAAGAGGGAAATAGATGGCAAAATTGATATCTACTAATAATATACGTTGACGAAGTCGTAACGAATGGATTTGGAAAGGAGGTTTCCATAAAATTTTGGCTTCACAGATTCTCTGACCAGACTGAGGACGTTGTCGGTGGATTTCCAGACAAAAATCTTAAAAAATACAGATGCGAAGACTAGTGCGAGCAAAACCTCACGAGGAGCCGGAATCCAAGTGTGATCCACGCTGGATCTTGTCGTAGAGAGTTAGATTCTTGCGTATATAAGTTAGTAGACTTGGTAGTAGGACCACGCGCATGGTCCGGTCACGTGCAGGTCCTCGATGTCTTTTTATAGAAAGTCCAGCCCGGTCCTCGATGTCTTTTTATAGAAAGTCTAATCCAACAGTCCTACGATTATATATAGATAAATTAAAAAATTATAATTAATTATTATGGAGGAGGATATTATACCGAGGGTTAGATCTGATGGAATACATATATAACCTTATACCAATATAGATATCTCCATCTTATAACCTAAGGATTTTTTTTATGTATTTTTAATATGAAATTTTGATTGTATCCCAACAATCTATTCTTCAAGTAAAGAACCACTAGAGCCCTTCCTAATAGTTTCAACGATTTTAACGACCCCCTTATTATGAGCTTTTAATCATTTCTTTATGAGGATCCTTACATGGCACCACATAAACCTATTCTAATATCATTATTAGATTTGATGAAATTCATATATATCTTTTCAAGTCCTCGTATTTTTATTTTTGAGCTCAACCCAAAAAGTTTTTTTATCTTATAATTTTAGGATCTTTTTTATATTTGAGATTTTGATTATATTCTAATAATAATATTTTCCACTTCAGTAAATTAATAATAAATTCAATCATGAGAATGTTCTAAGAGCATCCGCAACATGGGAATGTTCACCATATAAATGCCAACTGTACATTAATGCTGCGATTAAATCTTTCTATCTATTTCGGAGATAAGTACTAAGCCCGACCCAATTTGGCTGGCCCGTTAAAATGGAAGGTTCGAGACTTAACCATCGATGATACGGTCGACACTCGAAGGTCTCACAGCGGCGGCCTCCAATCCGGCGACGGCGGTGGCGACCTTTCCCCGTCCTCTCTGCTGCTTCGCCTGATAATATTTATGGCCATCAAGCGGCCCAGGAGGCGAGGTCGGCCACAGACCGTCCTTCCGCTTCATAGCAGCTCTACCCGCAACGCCGTCTCCTGCTGGTATATTCACCTTTTTTTTTTTGTCTCGCCTTCGGTTTGCTACGCGTGCGATAGTTGTTTCTTCCCTTGTTAATATATTGCCAAGCAGTTTTTTTTTTCCTAGAACAATTTGTTTAATGCTCTGCGACCTGCGCTTTACCTTATGGCATATTACTTGCCCATGGTATCTAGGTATTGCGATTTCAAGATTCATACATTCAATGAAGCATTGTTTTCTCTTGGTCGCCGGTACTCCAGGTATGGCCGATTTTTTAGTCATGTCTGAGTTTATACTTTGCTTTCAAGGTGTGATTACTGGAGTATTGAGCCTATGGTTGACTTTGTCAGATTTTGTTTCTTTCCGACTTATTGTTCTTAATTAATGGAACTGAGAACAATTGCGTCAATAATCTAAAGAAGAGTTAGCTTTTTTAACAGTTATTAAATGAGATTTTTTTTTTGCTGTTATAGTACATTGTAACATGACTAGTTTTTCTTCTAAGCAGTTTGCTTTTACATCAATGACAAATCTCCGGTTGTAAATTCTAATTCTAACTTATGGCTGTATAGATTCATAAAGATGTGGTTTACAGTGGGCGCTGCTTTCAGCTTGGTCACTCTGACTGGAGTTTCATTGGTCAGTAAAGTTCCTTATTATTCAAAAATGAATGTAAAAATGCGGGTGTTATCTGTGATCTGGAGATGTTATTTGCAATGGATCCGTATGTTTTAATCTTCTACAATTTGGGGGTGATTACAGATTATTAAGATTTTAGTGATATGTGAACTTAGGAGGTTGACCTTATAAGAATCTTATAAATTTTAAATTGCTTGCTTTCTATTAAATAATTTATGTCACTGTAGTCTTGGAATTGCTACTTCTGTGATCCTGCATCTTAATAGTTGAAATCCTACTACTATAGATAGCAGCAGAATGGATGATAACTACAACTGGTTTGGTAAGCTTTGGAGTCCATCACACTATTAATAGGATGCACAAGTTTAACAGTTAGAGATTTAGATTTTAAGGTTTCCACTAAAGTCTAGCGTATCCCAGAACAATTAGTCGAACTTCCTGTCTTATTTGGATCTTGCTTCTATTGTTTTATATTTGTTGCTTGTCAGATGTTTTGTTCCTTTTGCAATTACTATGTTCGTCATTTGGATTCATTCTTAATTTGTATCATCAGAAAGAATTTTTTATTTTCTTTATTTCATTATTCTCTCATTGTCACATATTGGCTATTTGACATTTCATATATCCATTCTTGTATGACCAGATGCTTTTGTGGGATTCAACTGATGCTCTCACTCTTCCTCTAAGGACTTCTGGAGTTAATGGTCTTTTACAGAGATGGTTGTTTGGAACCACTTTTTTGGTTAGTGTTACTTTTATAAAAAATTTCCTAGCAAATGGATCGATGAATAATTGTTAAAAATATATATGAATGTAGTTTCCTGGGAGTATATCAATCCTTGATGCTAGCTGTATGATCATTTCAACAATGTTGTCAGTTGGCGTTCATGAATTTGGACATGGAATTGCTGCTGCAAGGTCAGTATCAAGTGACATTTTATACCTTCAACTTTACTTGGTGCTGCTCAAATTGTTCATTATTCCATTCATGCAGCTGCAATTATAGAGTATTGGCCTTTAGAGCACATTTAAAGTTTAAGATTATGTTTTTATGATAGCTTAGCTAGTCAAATACAACCTATATACCTATATTTGTTGATCAGCAGTTGCCCAATTTGCAAGATACCACCATTTATGTTCAAAGTAACTTATTTTAGAATCATTTTGTTGGAATAATAGTTTATGATGGATTTCATAATATACTCTGAATGCTGAGTTAGATGTAGCTGTGGTAGGTGATAAAATAATGGGAAAATAGGTAAACACAGTACAAACATGTTCAAGGATGCTCTTTAAATTCCATTAGATGAGTTGATTTTATTAAAGTTAGTGGGAAGGTGAAGAGACAAAAGAAACTCCATTACAATAAGCCATGAATTTTGACTCATTAGGGTTGGTTAGTTAAAATTTATCTCATTGAATTTTTGCAAGACTATATAACATATTTAGTTTTTTTAATCACTTGTAAATATGATAAGTAGAATGACTTTTCTGATCACTCTATATTCCTCTCATCTTCTAATTGGTTCATCTTGTGAAATTATAGAAGCTGTTTGTTGTCTATGAACATATTCATACCATCTTAATGCATTTTTGGATTTTTACAATTTAATTATATTGAAGCTACACCTAATTTCTATCAGATAACAATATTTTCATTTTTTCTTTTCTTGAATTTTCTTTTATTGTCTTGTCTTCTATCCCAACTGCTTCTGGGCAATCTGAATATTAGCCATTGCACTCTTGTCTTAGAAATTTATTATACATGTTCTGTCCTTCTTATCTAACACTGTCTCATAAAGTATGGATAATTATAACACAATCTTATAAAAGTTTTCTTTTTGTCTAAATTGTCAGTAGGTGATCACAGATGACTTCAAAAGCTTGTTTCAATTTTAACAACTTTTACCTTTTCATATTAATGATATATTCATCAATATCTCCTTGTTGAATGATAGATTCCAGATGTCTAAGACTCTTTAGTCCTAACTATTCAAAGCCTGCTACACAGATCTTAACCATCAGTTGAACTTTATGAAGTCTATATCATGCTCACACTTGTGTTCGTCAATGACTTAACTGGGCAAGCTTGCAAATTTACTTCCAATATATATTTTTTTAATTCTTGTTGATCAGATATAAATATAATAATGGTAATACTAACTGGGTATTATTATTCTTATTACCTCTTTGTAAAGTTTCCAGCAATGTACTTTGGTCCAACCTATCAACTTTCACTAATGCCTTAACATACTCAGCAAGTGCAGAAGGGTTTGAGTGCAGTGATGGCTGACTTTCAAAGAGTCTAATAACTCTTTCTGGATCATTTTTGTATATCTCTTTAAGCAATGCTACATCATTCATACCATCAGTATCCCTTACTCTTCGAGCAAAATTTCCCGCATAACTCGACTGGAACCTTTCATGGAAGTTTCCAATTCGGTCATCTGCAAGACGAAAATGACAGAAAAAAAAACTCAGAAATGTAACTGAAAATAGCAAGTTAACTTACAACTGAAATACTACAATTCAAATTGTATAAGGAATAAAGTTGAAGATATTCTACTTCATAGGTCTTTACTGGTATTAGTATCATACGGATAACCAACATGAGAAATATTTACGATCAGATAAAACCATCCATTTGCATCTGACACAGCTGAAGCTATATTGTGCCCCTAGCTTTCTGCCCTTTGATTTTTAATTTTCAATTTTATCCAAGAGTAAACAATTGGCTAGAATGCCTTATGAGTGAGAAGCATAAGATAGTGTTGGCCAATTGGTTCACAGCCATGGTAGTTCAGCCAAGTAGTCTAGTTTACAAAATCAAACAAAACATCTGATGAAGTAAACTATGTCTTTGCATTCAGATATTATGATTAAGATCGATTATGCTTGGAAGAAATCCTGTGTATATATTGCTCCAACAATTTTTTTAGGAAATTGCCAAAATCTGTGCATGTCAAATTATGTTTTGTCAATAAGCCACCTAAGGCACAAGGTTGACTGCAATTGTTTTCTTAAAGTGGTCATTCTTACAATCTCATGAAAGCAAATAATGTAGATTGGGAATAAATTTAAATTTTGAATTTCGAATTCAATTTTAACTGTTTGGGAATAATTTGAATTGTTTGATAATTGATCTTTTTTGGGTAGTCAATTAATGCAAATTATGTCATTTCCCTTCATAATGCAACCTTAGATTAACCTCTCACTAAGTTGACCCCTTTAGAGAACAATTAGCATCGACATGATGCCTAACAGGATTTAAACTCACAAATCATAACCCACTTTTGTTACCTATAGAAGCCAAAAGAGGAAATTGAACAAAATGAACATCATGATTTAAGAACCAAAACATCAGTTTAAAAATTGGCAAATCAATTAAAACTTCCATTTACATGTGTACTTTTCTATTTATTCACAATTTGAAAGCTCATCAGCTTAGAGAGTTAATTTCTTTGTTTATTACTTGGCACTAAACTGAGATTAATATTTGCCACGATACTAATAGTTCTTCTGAGCTAATAAGCTAATACAGGAGATGTGTCAACACTAGGAACAGAAGTACACTACATGATAATTATTCTAAAGAAGTAACGCAGTAAATTCTCATCGTTCATTGATGAGTTCAAATTGTTCCATAACAGCATTCATGTTCAATTGCACAGTGGGAAAATTTGATTTTATTGTTTTCTTATTTAATTTGTCAACTTATTTAACCATAAATTTAATTTTCTAACTTGAGAATATGCTAATTTACAGTCCGAGCGTCTGTCCTTGTATGTTTATTTTGTCATAAGTTGCATTTCTGCACGTTCAAAGTGCATAGAGTAATTGTTAAGGGTGAGAGTGTAAAGAGGAAGATCAAAGGAAGAAAAATTCAATAAAAAGGAGGTCTATGGTGTGTCAGGACACAATGAGGTTAATTAAATTTCAGGAAGAAGCACAAGGAAGATGATTTCTATTCATCAAAAATAAAAAGAAAGCATAGAGAGAAAACAGAACATAGATGGAAAGGGAGACAAAAAGTGGGAGAGGAGAAGCACTACAAGAAAGATGATTTGGAGAGAGGAGAGGGAACATAGATGGAAAGGGAGACAGTGTGGGAGAGGAACAAGAAAGAAGGAGAGAGAAGACAATAAAAGGATAGACCATAACTTGCATGGATGATGATATTGCATGGAAACTGAAAAAGAAAAGAAGAATTAGGGTTTGCAAGGGAAAATAGATGAGAATATTAGGTTTGCATGTGGGGACTGTTCAAAGGGAAGGAAAGAAAAGCATTGAATTGCATGAGCAAATTCTAACACTTGACTAATGATTCAACCAGGAACAAAATCTCAGCCTCTATATATGTGAATTCAACAATTGCACCTGGGCCTGAATCATGATCTTGATAGTGGTTGAGGTTTTTCAATGAATTGACTCTTTGAGAAGGTCAATTCATTAGTAAAAACAGAGAGAGACAACTAGCTTGTAGAGGGACAGATAAGAGAGCAAGTACTGGTTCCTTTTTGAATAGTCCAGTACCTAGTTATTGCAGCGCTATGCTTCTAAGCCAACATTTAAAAAATAAACGGAGAATCATCAGATTGTACTAAGATTTCTCCTGGATTTAAATAAGGCAATATGAACCACATACCAATACCAGCTTCAATCTTGTCTACCACACGATGAGAATGAGATCTTCCATAAAAATGTGAACGCCCCAACAATTGTTGTTTTCCAAGCTGTTGCAACCAGCAACAACCAAGATTATAAGAAAAAAATAAAAACACAAACACATACCTAATATTATCCACCTAGGATATGAATGGTGTCAGCATAGAATCAACTTTTATGATACAGCACGAGAAACAATAGCAACAAAACATTCTAATTGACGCACAGCAGAGAATGCTTAAAAAACCATGGAAAAAGAAGTCACAACGATATACTAGAGTAATTTAACAGAAACTGTTAGTTCAACTGAACAGCATATGCTGAAGCATCATAAGGCAAAATAAAACAATCTATTAATGTCTAACTAGGTCCTAGTCCAGAGTGTTGGATTAAAAACATTAAGGCAACAGACTTGAAGATTAGGAGTCCATGATAGTAACTAAAGTCAATCCTGTTAGTTTCCCTACTGCTTCAAGGTCAGAAACCGATATCTATTCCCGATTAGGATTTTCTCCTCCATCAAAAAGAGAATAAAGCTACTCCTGCAGAAAGCCACACAAGAGGAACGAGACATAAGTTGTAAGACACCTTCAGTTGTCAAAAGCCCCAACCAACAACCAGTTGATCTATAATATAAGGCACTTGACCCGAACAGTTAAACATCCAAAACAAAGTACCCTTAACATTCTGGAATCTCTTCGATCTAAAAAAAGGGGAGCCCTAATCTAGAGATGCAATCACAATAAACCCAAAAAGGGCCAAGAGGATCCCAAAAAAAAGAAAATAGAAAAAAAATCTGGAACAACCCTCGGATACAACGAGGAAAGTCAATCCGCATAGAACCTTAGATGATACCTTCGCGAGGACGCGCCTCCAAGCCATGAGTCGTCGAGAAGCTTGCGCCGACGACCGGAGAAGGGATGGGTGAGACAGACGAGGAAAAGGAGGTGCCGACGGCGGTGGCAGAGGGCGAACCCCAAACGGAACCCTTGACCCGAGAACGAAGCGATGGAAAAATGCGGAATACACTTATAACTTTACTATTTTTTGTATTTGACATTTTAAAATTTACTTTAAAATATATTTTTAAGCCGTAAAATGAAATATATTAATGAAAGATATTTTTGAGAAATTTTCATTTCTTTATCATTTTATTTTTTAAGTAATTGTCACTGAATTAAATATGGAATAGATTTATCCATCATATTAATATTATTATATAATTTAAATTTATTATTTGTAATTTTCAAATTTACCTCGCTCACCTTGCCTGGCTGTCCCTTCTTCCATTAGCAGAGCCGAAGATCCAGAATACGAACACCACGCCGCAGCTCGACCTGCGAGAGTTGTTGATTCATGCCGTTATCGTTTTTACCCTTTCCGGATTCTTGCTTTCCCGGACCTCACCAGTGAGAGTACTCTCTCGTCTCTCCCCTTCGGATCGCGTCACGGCTTACGCTTCCCCACCCCTTCGGATCGCGTCGCGCCAATGTGGATTTTTGCTACCAGATTTGATGCTTAAGGTACTCTTTACCTTCTCCACTGACGCGTGCTGTCCAAAAGTTGGGATTTTTCTTGACAGGAATTAGCAGGTTTTGTTGGGAGATTGGTTGTCTATCTGCAGCTGTTCGCAGCTATTGTTGGCGATTGCTTCTTCACAGTCGGTTAGCTAGGGTTTCGCTGAAGGGGATGCGTTGATTCAGCAAGGTTTATTGGGTGTATAAGATTTGGGGGAATCGAGTGCTATGAAAGGGGTGGAGGAGGATAAGGTCATGGGGCCTCTCTTTCCGAGGCTCCATGTTAATGACACTCTTAAAGGGGGTCCTAAGGCGCCCCCGAGGAATAAAATGGCGTTATACGAGCAGCTCAGCATCCCTTCTCAAAGGTTCAACTCGAGCTCATCCGCCATGCCATTTCCTCCTTCCCACTTCGACAATTCGGTCCCTTCCCTTTCCTCGAGTCAGGTTGGAACAACTTTGGCTTTTAGCCACCTTCTAGCTTGTTCTGTTTGTTGAACTGCTTATCTTCCTGCTATGATGCATCTATTCCTGTGTGTGTTTCCTTGATTAAATTACGCATTTGTGTAATGCTGGAAACTAATTAGATTGTTTCCATTAGAAGCTGAAATGAATGCAGCTGGAATTTTCACATTTGTTCAAAATGAACTCATTGCTTGAGAAGAAACTAATAATTGCATATGATTTTAAAATTTATCGTGTTGGAAATTTCACATGGCAATTAATGTCTATGCACATTGTCAAATAGCATGCTCTCATTCTTCATGATCTAAACGAACTACAAACTTATTCCATGATAACTAAAAGGAGGATAATGACCTTGCCTTCACGGATGATTATCATGACACCATGAGGGAGGGAGGATATCAATTTCCTTGGATTATGTTATTCTTGAATGAATAGGAAGGGAGAAGAATAAACATCCTTACATCAGTAATAAAAAATCATGAGTTTTCTTCTCATATGCACTCACATATAATAAGTTTAGCTAGGACCAGTCTAAACTGATCACTATTTAAACCATACCAACTATGAACCTAAAACTGATATTTGGGCCAACCAATCATAGGTGTATATTTACACTTGATTGTTATAAGACATTATAAACTCTTCCATTTAATTTTCTTGTTGCTGTGCTTGCCATTGTTATGGATGTCAGTAAGCATGCCAAGGCACCAAAATCCCATGTTGCTCAAGGTTTTTGTTCTCGTCTAAGCGAAGTTGTTTAACTTTGGTTCCAAACACACGTGTGAGTTTTGCAAAACAACAAGAGCACTTGATGGCTTCATCTCACTGCAAGTCTTGGATTGCTTCTCATCTCAGAATCAAGATCTTCATAAAGCCACCATGGGAGACCGATCCTTATTTGTGTAACAGGTGCTCATTTGCCTCGTATTTTTTCCTCATGCATACAAGTTTGTTGCTACCTTGTAACACCCAACTTTTGCAATCTTTCGACGAGCTTACCACAGTTGGCACCATGCATTCATCTCATCCATCAAAGAGATCTTCCTGCTGCCAACTTGATAAATCATCAACACTGATGAAGTTCTATATCTTGCAGCAACTCTGATTAAGCAGTCCTCACCCTCCCTTCTAGAGCCATGTGTTAGTAAGATTCGGGTTTGAGTACCCAACATGCGTGTGCATCCAATGACTATTCTCGAAAAGTGTTACACATGATCAACAAGGACATAGGGTGTCCGCTCTCAGTGTGGTTGCCTAGTGTCAATATCTGACATGGATACAATGGGGACAAATGACGAGCTCGAGTATCTTAGCTAGTGCCTACACTTTTCATTGTTAGGGTCGCCTCTTAGAGCCGGGAGAGCCTATGTCTTCCTACTTGGTTAATTTCTTGTTCTCGCCTCTCTTATTCTTGAGACTTTTCATTGGTGTTCCAAGGTCATATCATATTAATATAGGTATTAGGTTAACCAAAGAATTTGATTAGTAGATAGTATATCTTAAACAACAAAATTGATCTTGAAGCTGCAAAGAAATCTTTCTCTCAATTTAGTGAGATATTTTCTCCCTTTTGGAGAATGCCAAAAATCTTACTTTCCATAATTGTTTCCAATCTATGGTATAAAGTTGAACCTTTTTCTCTTGTTCCTTGTATTTTCAGAATATGTCAAACATTGATCATTGTATACTTTGGCTCTCAACAACATTGTTGATTGTTAACTAGCATTTATCTTTTAGGGATGCGGTCAGCAGAGGAAGATGCTTTCTCCTTTTCAAATGACCTCTCAAATGCCCGTTCATTCTGCAGAAAAGGCTGGAACATCTGATGGAACGAATCTGGTTGGGAAAAGGATGGAATTGTACAGGAAACCCATTAAGCAAGTAAGTTCTGAGAATCTATTTGGCACAGGATTAGCTGCTGAATATAGATCACAGAGACAAGAAGACTCTAGTATGAAAAATTCTTGTGAGAAAGTTTTAGACGATGCAGAGGATACTGTCGTTCGTACCTTTGATCAGTTGGAAACTGTTGCATTCTTGAAAAAGGATGCACATACGACAAGTCCAATGTTAACTACCTCCATTTCGCACAAACTACAGAAGAGTCTTACATCTGATAAGTCTTCATATCAAGGCCATAATTTGGATGAGAAACATTTGGAAGAAACATATATTGCAGAAGTTAGTTCTCATAGTACTCATATCAGAGTTCTTAAAGAAACTTCACCAATTGAAAAAACAAAGGAAACCAAACAAAAGTCTCCATGCAATGAAATCACTGACCTACGAAACAGTTCAAAAGATTCTGTAGTTAGAACTGACACAAATAATGTTCATTTAGTTGAGAAATTTATGAATGAGAAAACGGGATTATGTCAAGAAAATGGCAATCTAACCAATTCTCATACTTTGAATGGCATTGCTATTTGTAATGGTGGAAAATCTTCAGAGGACAAAAGCGAGCCATATCTCAAATTGTCACCTACAAAAAGTCCTAGAACTTCCAATTTGTCTGGCAACTGCTTTAATGAGGATAATCCAAAGAAAAAAGGGTCACTGGTATTCAATGATGCAGTGAGGCAAGATGCTGATGATGCATATGAACCCTCAATGGCAGGGACAGAATCAAGCTTGGATATTTCCCCAGATGATATTATGGCAGTAATTGGCACAAAGCACTTTTTTAAGGCCCGAAGAGCTATTGTCAAGTATGTATACCATTTTTTTGTTACTATTTGCTCAACGTGCACATTATTATGACTTTCTTTATCGATACTATATTTTGGGTATCCATATTCTCCATTGGAATTTACTTTGCTAATTGGTGAATTTGGTGTTTATCTTTCCAGATCATTAGTGAAATCCAATTTATATGATGTGAAATGATCCATTTAGGTGTTTAAGCCCCTCTTGATCATGAAAAAAAAAACTTCATTCAATTTGGTCATATGGATTACATTTAACTGAAATATGAATGTGTCTGTATATATATATATATATATATATATATATATATATATATATATATATATATATATTCAGTGGTTGAAGTGATAACATAGTCTGATTATCTATGCAACCAAACTTGTGCTTGTGATCCATCCTGAATAAGTTAGATACCCCTCCCCTGTCAAACTGTCACCCCGTCACCCTGTGAATCATAATAGGTGCTATTTAAGCGTCTTTACAATGGGTTTGTCTTCTCCAATACAATTCAATTAATGAGTCAACTTGCTATTCATCCAATGAGATTTGTTCAACCTCTGGCCAAAAATTCATCATTAGCAACCATGCAGATGGATCTATCATTTTTTAGTAGTCATGGAATTTTGTGACAACCATGGAGATATACTCGTTTTTGGTAGAATTAGCATGCCTAGTTCATAATTTAGTTAATACCCTTTTGCTAATAAAATGCGTCTTCATGCTGATAAGCTCATTATATCCCAATTAAAATCATGGCCTTGAGGAGAAATTAATGCATGAAGCTAGTTCATCCCTTGAAAAGACTTACACTGTTTCACAAAAAGCATGCGTAGGTGGTATCCATTTGGATTGCCGCAGTGCATATGCACTATGCTAGCACATGTGCAGATCTTATATGATTATTATTAAAAATAATTAACAATTATAATATTTAAATAATTGCAAAAGCTTTATCAAAATAAAAACTAAATAACATATTTAAAACTTATTATCAGTGAAATTATCAAATATTGTTTTAACAATCACTAATATGCAAAACCTTACACGATTTTGTGCTGTCATCTTCCATTAACACGTCTTTAGTCATCTCATCTCATTTTGTTCTTCTTTATGTCTGGATTTAATTAAATGAAAAACTAACCGATCATCTTTTTCACTAGTCTATTACTGTGGTGTCAAGTTGGATTGAGCTAATAAATTAGCCTTGGTTTAAGTCAATTAAAAATTTTAAGTCAAGTATAATTGCACATACTTAAGTGGGCATACGAAACGTAGTGTGGCAGTTTCTCCACATTCAGATGTCATATGAAATTCCTTTTAAAATATTGATAAATTCCACACAGACATAAATACTGCATTAAGAATCAACTCTTTATGCAATTCAAGTATAAAACAGGAGTACAAGCATATCTTGGGTGTAAATAGCTATTTTCTTTTCTGATATGATGTGTGGATGCGATTGTTATTTGCTAATCTCTTATGCCCTGTATAACTAGATTGACTCTAAATCTATGATTCTTTAGCTTAATTTTGTGTACGATCAGATTGGCACAGGTTAATAAACAGGTTGCTAGCTATCATATTTATTAGAACTGATTCCTCATTTTACTATAGTTACATATTCAATGAATTAGTCCATTCTATGTTAAGTTGTAAATAGATGAAGTTGTCTTGAAAGATGCATGGGTTTGTGAAAACTTTGAATTGTATGTCCTTGCATTAATCTCAATAGATACAAGACTGCCTAGGGAAATAAAGTTGTCAAATATTTTTTGTTCACTGCAAATAACAAGGAGCTATGCCATAACCAAGTGCACCTTTTATACGTTTCTTAATGTTGGTGAACTGTGAAGATGATACAAGAATCAATTTAAGCTTCAAAAGTCATTACTTCCACTTTGATATTGATGATTGGACTTTTATTCTGTGTCCACAATACTTTTTTAATTTTGCTATATCATTTTGGTGAGTTTATCGTTGTATCTTTTGCTTCAATTGCAATTGTGCCTTTATCATTTCAGTCAGCAAAGGGTGTTTGGAATACAAGTTTCTGAGCTTCACAGATTAATAAAGGTCAGCTTTAGCAGCCTGTGCTGTTTATTGATCATCTTTTGCGCTTAGTTTATAAACGGACCATCCATAATATTCTACCTGAAACAGGTTCAGAAGTTGATAGCTGCATCTCCTCATTTACTTCTTGAAGCCAATAATCCTTATTTGAGCAAACCTTCAGCAAAAACTCCGCACGATACTAAATCACTTCAATACAACATAAATTCACAGTCAGTGGAGCAGCCAATGGAGGATGGAAGATCTGGAGTCCAAGTTCTCCAGTTCTCCAAAAGGGGTCCTCAAGATCAAGTCCCAAATATCAGAGCACACTCTGTTATGCCTTCAGCTGTGCGAATTTCTACTGATCAGAAGACAAACCCTTGGTGTTTTCCTCCCTCGGCAAACCAATGGTTAGTTCCAGTTATGTCACCATCAGAAGGGCTCGTTTACAAACCCTACTCCGGACATTGTCCACCTCCTGGTGGCTTCTTGCCGCCTCCTCTTTATGGAGGTTGCAATCCTCTTGGGCCGCCAAACATGGTTCTGCCTGGACAGCCCACAATGCCATCTCCCTATTTTCCCATCCCTTACAGCCTCCCACCTTCCAACCCAATCATCACAAGTTCTGCAGCTGAGCAGGCTAGCAATCTGTCTGGTTCCCATGTAAAGCGAGGCTCACATAATATGCTCCATCATCCGAGGAAGGATGCACTTGTTGGCGATCCCCGGAAGTATCAGGTATCTAAGAACAGTGGGTTGCAAGGAAGTACAGCAAGCAGTCCCTCTGAGAAGGCAAAACCAGAAAATAGATGCCAAGTCCCTAGCTTGCCTGCTGCTCCGGCAGCTAGCATGGATAGCCAAGCACGCGTTATTAAGGTCGTGCCTCACAATGCTAGGTCTGCTACCGAGTCAGCGGCAAGGATTTTCCGATCAATTCAGGAAGAGAGGCAGCAGCATGACCCATGATCAATACAGCAATCAAGTTCAATTTGCTCTTGAAATGAGTTCAAACTTATGCATTATCTTATAGGTCCCGTAATTGTATAATTCTGCTATGTACATGTACGAGAGTTTCAATATTGACCCTGTTTCAATTTAAACTTGCCCCTAAATGTTCTTCCATTAGAGGTGAAAGGTTCTCGTTGTTGCTTACGGTCTGTGGTTTGTTAGCCTCGTGGAACGTGTCTTCTTCCGATGAAGGTGCACATGTTTCACGGTGCAATTTTCCCGCATAAACATTATGCTTGATTAATATGCTAAATGCCTTGCTGAATAATGATTGATAAAAATCAAGATATCAGAAGTAATGTGCGGTGGTATAAATATTTCGTCAGTGATGTCTTAGAAAATACAACCTTCAAACCACTAATAGAATTTAAAAACGTTAGAACAAGGGGAAAACACTAGGACAATAGCCTTAAACACTGAGACGCAGTTAGAACAAAGGGAAAACACTAAAAACTCAAATTCTCATAGGAAGAGACAGCAAATGATAGAAGAATAATCACAAGAAAACGAAAAGAAAATTAGAAGAATTGCAAAATAACTGAGCGATCTATTGATCACTTGGTCTGTGAAAAAAGAAAAAAAAAATACAAACAAATTTAATCAATCAGACCAGCGGAATCAGACAATAGACTTAAAACGCGAGAGAAAATAAACTAACAGATTAGCTTTTATTGATATCGTAGGCTTCAAAAGTCTCATGCACCACAAGTATTAAATATTTGATTATATTACCAACTAAATTGCAATTTTTTAGAATTTTTTCTTCAGGGAAAAAATTATTTTGCAGTTCGCACAAAATTGTATAATCATAATGATCTACAACAGTGAATTCCAAACAATTTTGGAATATCGTAGGTTGTCGAAAACAACTCTATTTATTCGCAAGAGTTTGCTGGTGCAAGCTAGAGGGCTTATTCCGCTTCTACATCTTAGTTGTGTGAAAAACTGCAAGATCCTGGTCTCCTGGCTGAATAATAACTAGCAACTTGTTTGCCGATCCTGATATTTACTCAGTTTAATATTAGTTAAATTCAGATAAAGAGCGAAAAGTAACAAAATGCAGTAAAGTGGTAATCAGAAGAAAGGTCAATTAATTTACCAGTAGGAAAACACATTTCGGAGGTTGTTGGGCTCCTTGCGGAACTGCACCTCGGCAGTGCCATTACCAAATTGCTTCACAAGGCATTGCTCTTCACAAGCTCCCAAAAGCTGCAAACAAAGTTTTATCCAATCCAATCCTGATGTTTACTTGGTTATGGTTAAATTCACATCAAGCTGGGAAACAATGGATTATAATGAACTGGTAATCATAAAATTAGACAGATGCTTTACATCTCATTCTGAACCAATACAATTCTGTTATATGGTGTTATTGGTTCACATGAAAATCAGTTGCAACGTAGGATCATCTAGGCGTTAAATATATTAGATATCTCCACTGTTATTGGGAAGACAACTAGCATGATAAAACACTACACAATCATATGCTGTTGTTTTAATACATCATAACATAAAAGGATGTTCATTGAAGAAGAGCATCATCTTCACCTCTTAGATTTGCTTTACATCTTTCTAAGGTATGATTTTACATACAAAAAAAATCAGAATTTCACTTTTCATCATTTAAATTATTAATGCCGCCTTGAAAATAGCAGAAAAGAATGGAGCATGTGTCTATTAGCAGCAGTGCATTCCTAACATCAATCCATTACCACGGTTCATTCCCAAATTTGTGATGTGGAAAAGCACAAGAAACTTGGAGGAAAAAATTTAGGATATCCTTATCAAATATAGGTACGGAATTTGCATTAAGGACACTCAAAACCCACTTTTGCAGCCTCCACATGCATGTAACAACATGCGCATAGACAAACATCCTATAAAACAGCAAATAGCTTACAGGCCCACTGTTGCAAAGGTTGGGAAACCAGTTAAGTTGCACGCAATGAGAACGTTTGACAAACAATCTCCAACATCAGAAGTCGACAAAAAGGAGTTAGAGTCGCTACAATTACAAGTGATAAGATCATTTTTACAAACCAACTCAAAATCCAAGCAAAAAAAACTACTAAACTTCTACTCACATGGACTACAATTACAAGTGATAAGCTCTTAAGTGAATCTAGTGTATCGGCTAGCTAAACACAAACAAATAAAACGGGGAGAATGCTAGCAGAACTTCCAAAGCACAAAACAGATGAAAGGAGCAGGCAATGAAGCAAGAAACAATCGTAACCACCGAATATAACACTCTTGAGGTTCATTCATATTTCATAACAGCATATCAAAAGTTAACAAAAAAAAAATTCCAAAGCAGATTGAACATCATCATGTTTCAATACAACAAGCATGAAAGCAAAGTACTAATGATTAAAAAACTAAAACGTCATGAATGCCACCATATATAGAATAAATGACATAATCCAAACCAAAATAACTAAAAAGCCTAAAACATCTTGAATTTCAACATATATAGAATAAATGACAAAATCCAAACCAAAAATGAAAATGCAATTACAATCATGGGAGTAGCATTTGTAAACTAAAAATTTCTGTGTATAGATAAATAAAAAAATGAGTGGATAAAATGGAAAAAAAAAATCCAGTTTGACGTGCAGCTTATGGCACTGTCCACTGAGCAACATGTAGAACAAGGTCTAGATTAGAAACATTAGGAGGCCAGGGCACAAAGCGTTGAAGGTTCCATAAGCCACGCCAGGAGCTGAGGGTAGAAGGGAGAGTAGAATAGCATGCTACTCGAGGATTCTTGCAAAAGAATGATAAAGCCTGAGTAAGGCCACGAGGCTTCAGTGAGTTTAGCAGAGAGCAAAAGAAGAGGCCAGAATTGTCTGCCACTTGGTACTGTCTTGTCTATGTATCTGAAAAGGTAAGCCAATTCTTCTCAGCTCAGTTCTCCTAGCCAATGCAAGTAGCATGTCCTGTCTATGGATTTGAAAAGGTAAGCCAATTATTCTAAGCTCCATCATCCTAGCCAATGCAAGTGGCAAGTGTCCATGTGCTAGCACATTGGCACAATTTCATTATGACCAAGGATTGAGTTGCCCTTTCTCGGAAAGATATTTTGAACAACAATGCAGCATACAAACATCACAAGCCACTTTGTAAACATTTCAAACCAGCATTTGAAAATACACTTAAGTATTCTTGCAACCAATTTGCAGAAAACCAGATATTTACAGTACTCAGGAAGCAAATTAGGAAGTAGCCAAAGAAACAGGAAAAAATAAACAAAAACAGAATCTAAGCATGCACATACTGCATAAAGAAAGAGTATGAGAAAGAACCATTTCAAGGAGATAAAGCAAGCACCAAAAATTAAAATTTAAGACAAGCATCAAATTCCATTCTAAGTAAACATAGTCGGAATACAAAGATAATTATAGAACTTCAACATTCATAGAACTTCAAAGTACTATATCCTTAGCTAGATCTATTATATCTCAATAGCTAACATTCTGAAAAGAAAGAGCATTCCAGAGCAGAGGAGCAGAGAAGCCACAAAACTTTGAAACCATGCATCAAAGCAGACAACAAATCTGAATTCGGCACAACCATTCAAATCAATGCTCCAAGTTGCCATACACCTGACGACACATCCATCAAAAAACATATTCATCAAACAGCAGCAATATCAAATGAAGCTAAGTTTCACGAACAATATTTGGCAACACAACAAGCAAATATTCAAGCCACTAGTTTCTCAGCACTAGAATTCATACATAACATAAAGTTCATTCCTTGTTTATGAACAACCAAAACCAAAGAACAGCATCCAGAATCACATGCCAAAAATGAACAGATATGTTTATGAACCTCATTGATATGATATTAAAATATGAAAGACCATAGTGAACCAAATTCAATGAACAACATAACTGAAGATAAAAGTGATGCATGTACAAAGAATCAGATGTCAACAACCCAACGAGTAAAAGATGTACAAACAAATGTAGTAATAATTCCAAATAAAACCACCAGAACGCAAGGAAAACACAAGTAAAACAACAAAACGCCAAAGAAATTCTTCCAGAATCACGTGCAAAAATTGAAGAAATATGTTTATGAACCTTTTTAGTCGGCATGATATTCAAATACCATAAAACCACACAGACTGAAATTAAAGATAAAACTGTGTATGGACAAAGAATCAAAATTTCAACAACCCAAAAAACTAAAAGCCATATAGACGACTTAAATGTACAAAATAAATAAATAAATTCCATTGTAAAATTCAGATACTATATATATTAAGAAGTTGTTGGGGAGGTTTCCACCCTATGGATTAAAACATAAAAGGATTAAAAAAAAATTGCACTATCATGAGCATGCTATGAGGTCCCAGAATCTAATGTGAATAGACAGGGAGCTAGGGAACTAAAAGTTGAGAAAATTATGCCCGAAAATTAATTCAAGAAAGCAGAAGAAAAATACAAATGCTGAAAGTAAACAAATTTGTTTCAAGCTTAAACCAAAAAGTTGAGCAAGTAGATTTCATAATACATTGAATTCAAAATATGAAACAAGCAAAACAAATGGTTATTCGGATATGTCAACAGCTAAAACAAAACTAGTCAAGTAAGCAGATCAGAAGTAGTTAGATGAAATTTTATATAGAAAGATAGAGATGTCTTGATCGAAGATGATATGCAAAAGGTTGATGGAACTGTTATAGACATTTTAATGTTGTTTATCAATGTTATATGTGTCACCCAAGCCTGCATACATGCCACCAAGGAGAGCAAGCCGAGGTCCAGACATCTCAGTGCCTGACCAGTGCTTAGATTCATGCCAAGTGACTTTTTAATACATTTTTTATTTTATTTACATATGTTTGTATATTAAGACCAACCAAAGAAGGCAAAGTCCTGCTACAGGTAATATAACAGATACCAACAAAATGTAAAAAGAAAGGCTAAATAAGAGAAAGCAAGCAGCAGAGAGTAGAGAAAACCATAAACCAACCAAACTGCACTAAACCAATACTAACTGAATTTTTTATTTTTGAGTATATCACTTTGGTTTTTGTCTGGATACTAGGTAAATTTATGGGATTCAGTTTGGTTTCAAATTGAACTTGTAGCAACACTTAAACCTGCAATGAACTGTTAAAATTTTTATAACGTTATATAAGTATATGTAGATAAACCAGTGTGGTCAGTGTGGTAATTACCATGGTTTTCTTATCTTAATTTACTTTGTATGTTCCATGGTCAACATTAGCTTTAAATTATAATAACTTTTATCATGAAACACAATAAGATTGTTATTTGGAAACTAGTTTCTAATTGGTTTTTTATTAATCTATATTTATTCTTTAAGTAATGGTTTCAAACCAAACCCAAAATTAATTCAGTTCAGTTTTAGTTTGGATTTTTGAAACTGAAATATTTTGATTTGCTATTGGTTTTCATCATTAAATTGGAAAACTAAACAATACCCACACCTAGCAGAAAAGCTAAGAACTTTTGAGGTTCGGCAAGGATTTATTTACTTTTACAATCATATATACAATAGGCATCCTATATGATAGCTACTCACACCATCATATCTTTTTCTACTAATCAAACATTCTGCACTGGCCAGCTTAGCAAATCCCACGCCACATATCTAGAATATCAGTGACACCGGCAAGACAACAACAAGACAAGACAAATCCCACACCACATATTCTGCACTGGAATAGATCTTATTCTTTAACTCTTCATAAAAATAACTCATATGATGAAATCTACCCATATATAGAATATTAATGACAACGACAAGACAAACAAAACTGACCATTAACAGAGACAAACTAATCAAGATGGAAGTAGACATGCCTAGTTTATGAACCAAGCACACAGAGACAAAATCTAACTTAAAATGAACAATAAAAATAAACATACAAAATGATAAGAAACATTTCTAAGGCAAATAACATAATCGTGCAGCCATATCAACACTGTGGTTAGAATTAAATAAGAACCTAGAAGAAAAAGAGACATTTTAGCGCAATTCATGAAAAAAACAACCATTTCACTAACTCAACGAACATTCCTATCAATGAAAATACAATGACTAACTTTTAGTAAAAGGACTAAAGCATTCATGATGTATGTTATTCATATAGTATGTTGCACAGTATAAAATTACAACATTAGGAAAACAAAGAAACATGTGACCTAGTATATAATCTCATTGAAATACAAATTAAGGACAGAACCAATGACTTAACTAGGTGGTCAACAATATCTTAGATACAAAATTAAAATTCAACTTGGAATTATAAAAAACCCATTTTCAACTCTAATTGAATCTCAAATCCAATGGTAGCAACCAAACCATCATAAGAATAATAGTTAAAAAAATTCACTCTGCAACATGATCTAGATGAGCAAAAAATAGCACACGAGATAAAATGTGTATGCCTTAAACTTTATCCAGACTGACAGACACAGAGAGTAAAGAAATGTAATTGCTTTCATTTGTTTGAGATGCCTGTAACATAAGAGTAATGCTATAATGGAATCTTAATTCCATTTCCCTTTCCACCCTATTAATAATTTAACCATTCTAAATTTTATTAGTTCTCAAAACTTGCATGATTAGACTTAGTTAACTAGATGCATTCGATGTACGGTTTTATCTCAATCTCTTAAGATGCCTGTAACATAAGAGTAATGCTATAATGGAATCTTAATTCCATTTCCTTTCCCACCCTAATCATTCTTCTCATTCCCTGTCCATTATTTATAATTTAACAAATAAGCCATTGAATCAACATAAATTTTATTAATTCATCAAAACCTAAATGCATGATTAGACTTAGTTAACTAGATGCATTCAGTGTACGGTTTTTGAAGCAAGCACTCTCAATCTCTTAACTTCTGTCGTGTGGGTCTTTAGCAAGTTAGGCTTACTTAGTAACTTTCGGGGATAAATTGTCTAAAGATTGCACAAGTGGTACTAAAATCAAGCCCAAGATAATAGGGTTAGTAATACCACGAACGATAGCAGAAGACAAGGACTGTGAATAATAAAAATAGCAAATAAAAGGACGAAATCAAAGTAAATTAAAAGAGACAATAAACTAAAGGTAGTGTTAGAGGCAATATATTACCTTAATAGTAATGTGGGGCATTTGGATAAACCCCTCCACCGGGAAGTCTCTGCCCAGGAGATGAACCTGTTGGCTGCTGATTCTGGCTCTGGTATGCTGATGATGATAGGTTATAGAGCCCACCATCAGGATAACCACCTGAAGGTGTTCCACTGGAGTTTGGAGGCGCACGATATGAACCTATACCATAACCTCCATAACCACCAGAACCAGGAGCACCATACTGAGAAGATGACCCAAGCGGACCACCCAAACCTCCACCATAACTTCCACCTCCATGCGAGGAAGGCATCTGATTTCCAACTGACAGCCCTGGGGCGACTGCACCAATTGATGTTGGCAAAGATGAGTTCAAATTATGAGGGAGACTCACTCCAGCAGCAACAGGCAGACCACTACCAGAGTACCCAGCATATGAACCATAACGACCACCAGTGCCAGCATACTGGCTTGCGAGCGAACTTTGCACGCCCGATCCAAACCCATCCGGGCCCACATCAGCACCAGTACCCAAAGGCTGGCCTGGCATCCCACCAACAGCTGCAACACCTGGGGCTGAGGCGCCCGGTTTCCCTTTCTTCCCCTCAATAGCGAGCTTGCAGACCAAGTTATGCCCGTCGACGTTTTTGATAGGCTCCACAAGAGAATACCTTGCTCCTTCTGCCGTCTTGTAAACAAAAAGAGCAAAGCCCTTGAATTTCCCAGTCAGCTTGTCAAACCCTAATGGCCCCTCCTCGATCTCTCCATATTGGGAAAAATAAGCAAGCAAGCGATCCGAGGGCATTTCAACAGGAACGTTCGCCACGTAGATCTTGCGAAGAGAGACGTCGACAGAAGGAGCGGCACCGGATCCCGTGTTCCCAGCAGAAGCGAGCTGGGTGACGGTCATTCGGCCATCAATCTTCTTTGAGGGCTCCTTGAGGGCGAGAAGAGCACCGTCGACGTGACGGAA
Source organism: Curcuma longa (assembly GCF_044706935.1). NCBI lineage: Eukaryota > Viridiplantae > Streptophyta > Magnoliopsida > Zingiberales > Zingiberaceae > Curcuma > Curcuma longa. The sequence goes on along the minus strand of NC_133871.1, from coordinate 21,955,708 downwards.
GGTGATGAATCCATAGCCCTTGCTCTTCCCACTGTTTCTATCGACTATGACAGCGGCCTCCTCGATCTCGCCGTAGGCGGAGAAGAGGGAGCGGACAACGTCAGTGGTGGTATCCAGGCCGAGGCCGCGGATGAAGAGTTTGCGCTGGCTCTGGTCGCGGTCGGCGATTGCGCGCACATCGGCAAGGATCCCGGGTTCACCACGGCACACAGCGGCAGCGACGACGTCGCGGAGCTGTTCGAGAGAGAAGGCATCGATGATCTTACGGACGTCATCGTGAGAGAGCTCCGCTAGAGGGATTGCAGTAGCGAGGTTGCCGTTCTCGTCGGCCTTCCGCTTCTTGGAGGAAGGATCCATGGATCAATCGCCTCGCGGTCGGAGCGGCGCAAAACCCTAACTCAAGATAAGAGAACAAGTGGGATTATAATGCAAAGAGGCGTTAAAAATACCTTGCGTTACAGGCTGCATATATTGCAACGCAGATGCAGCCGCTAAAATATCACGGTTAGCGTTTTTTTTTTTTGTGTTTTGTGAGTAATTATTTAAAATTCCTTAAAAAAGAAAAAATAGTTGTGCAGCAAGCCTAACGTATATTCTTATGAATATTATTACCACACTCTAATAAAGATTTTTGAAAAAAGAATTTTTTTTAACTTCTTAATACGTACTGTATTTATTTACTTTCTCTTTCATGTATAACCACCAGAAAATATAAAATCTTTTTAATAAATTAAATAAATATATTTTATCCAACAAAAATTATTTTTATAAATTGAATACAAAACTCCAGAAAGTAGATATTATTATATAAACTCAATATTATATAATTTTTAACATTTTATAATTAGATTTAAATTAACATAAAATAGCTTTTTCTTATATTTTAAAAAATATATATTTTCAAATCAATCAGTAGCTAGTATACAATACTTGCTTTTAAATTTAGTTATAAAACCAACACATATACAAAACTTGTTTTTAACAATTAACATATTTATCTGTTAATATTTCTATCATTTAATTTTATATTACATAATATATTAAACTAATAAGATGTTAACTTTGTTTTAAAATAGAATGTACGCAAAACAATTTATTAAATTTTAAAATTAAGAGAGCAAACTAAGGGATGTCATGTTGCATGAATATATTTTGCCTAATATAAAGAAGGTTGTGTTTATATAAATAAAGAAAAAGGACAAATTAATTAATTGACAATTAGTAGCTTCCTCTTATTTATATGAAAGGAAATAAGACGAGAGGGAAGATTGAAGTCGGACGCAACGCCTTCATTTAAACTAAGGCAGTTGAAGCAGAAAACTCTTATAAAATATACTTTGTTGATCAAAGTTACGGCATCATTTTAAGAAATTTACGTCTAGAACAATTTAGATTGAGCGGATTCATACAATCCACTTGAACTCACCATGAATCATCATTGCTGCAAGCTCCTCTAACCTTGTCTCCAAATCTCCCATCGACATCCTAATCTTTACAGTGGGAGATGCTCAGTCGGAAGAAGCAGATTCCGGTAGCTGTTGATAAATCAGACGCCGCAGAGCGCCGATGTAAGAGCCCATGAACAATCTCTTAGAACTGGGAGCATTTCTCTTCTGATGATCAAATTGCAACTGTATTATGATTCCGATACCATATAAAGAATTCAAGCAAGCGTGAAGACAATGAATAAATCCTTTCAGAGAGCCAGAAAGGAGGTGTCTGTCTCGAAACTTGATGGTAACAGTCTCAGGGACGCACTCAAACTTGACTCAATGGATTACACGAAGCTGCCAAATACATCAAAAAGGCATAATGATATCAGTGTATTAACATTTATTTGAGGGAAACTGCATGCAAAGTAGATTGCGTTATAGGAATACAAACCTTTGGAGGTACATTACGCCTTATGTTGTTCTTGCGGTGGAGTCTTCATTATATTGGCATTATCCCACTGTGAATTTTGACTGGTGCATATTCCAGAAATAGGTTTGCTCTCCCATAATTGTGCCCATAATTGCTCTTTGATAATTACATTGATATTTACAGAATAGACAAGGTGTGAATAAATGCTATTTGCGGGCTACTATCATGAAGTAGAGTAGTCGGGAAAAGGAAATGATGGACAAGATTGTTCCTCCGACAAGGCAAAACCGCAAGAATCTAAGTCGTGGTCTTCGTTTAAGAAAGGTGAAATAGCAAAGAACAGTTTCTAAGATAGATTCACCATCCAGAAAGAATACCTACAAAAGATAGCAATTTCAAACAGGAGACCAACAATAAAAAACAGTATTTGCAGACAATAGGAATTACAAATGTTTATTGTTAAACCATATGAGTTGATATTACTAAGTGCTGAGAAAGAGTAAAGAAGAATTAAATATTTCTGAAAAGCCAAATATGGAAACTCTTAATTCAACTGAAAGAGTTCTCCTGAATATTAAACCAGAAATTATCTTACACAGAGCTAATAGAGATCAAGAATCAAGAGCACCAAGGTTTATATACACGATGCTAAATAGTTGGGCAACCTCTTCATTACAGAATAAATGCCTGAAAATTGTCAAAATGTCTAAAGAAGGTAGATATCTGAAAGAATATGACCATTGCCTCCAGTTATCTAATCTATCTGATACAGTTCCCCTTATAAATGGAAATTTATAGAAAATATTCTGGAAGACAAATTTTTAGCCAAAAGGTAAAGTAAGTAGGAAGGAAACTCAATATCAAATATCAAGAAACATAACATCAAGAGAGAACTGGTTAAGTATCACTCACCGGTAAGCTATTAACTAAAGCCAATGAAGCCGAAATGTGAAAACAACAAGCTAGAAATTTTTCAAGCGCATCTGGCATATGTGCCATGTAAGCTGTAAATGTCCATCGGGGCTGATATGCAGACAAATGAATTGAGTGTGCCAAGGAAAGGGCATCACCAATAAATACAAAAGTTCCTCCACAAAAAGTAGAATCAAAACCATAATTCTCACTATAGGTTGATGCATTACGTCTGTACTCCAAGCACTGTGAAGAATAAGGGCTTGAATATGTAACTTCAACCCATGACATGCCTGGGATCTGAACAGGTGTCATGCAAGTTTCATCCTGTAGAAATTCACCATATCAGTCTAAGTAGTAAACAAACTATTGAACTAAGATAAAAAAAAATCTTTCAGCCAAATGAAGGTAATATGACTCTTTCTGCTACAAAGATGACTCAATAATTGGAGATAAGTTAGTAAAACCTGTTAATTTAATGAATCGGGTTATGCTATGTAACAAATTATAAGTGTGATTCTATGAACAATGTTTTATCCAAAAGAAAAACATAATGATTGATTCAATGTACCTAATGAATAAGAATGCAATGGTCTCACCTAGTATATATGGACTGTAACAATTTACTGTGTGAAGCAAGATTAAGAGGTTATTCAACTAAATTTTTTACAGATATCTACAGAATTATAAGATAAATCTAGAGTTCATACAGGTCTTCAGCATAACTGACAGGAAAGGATTTCATACCTCCAAACATTCACAAACTCTTCCAATACTTCCATTGACGTTAAAGCCACTCCAACTCCAACATTTTTTAAGCTTCACCACATCTCTAGCAATCAAACAATGTTTACTTTCTGATTTATTCATCTTGTCTCTAATATTATCAAATACTGGTCTTGAATTGTTGCAAGGCCAGTAGACAAAATCAGCCAACTCATCACCACATGAAGTGCTGCTTGCTTTAATCCAATTATCAGGAACACAGTATCCTTTAATATGAGAAAGAGCTTCAAAGCTTTGAATACCTTTTGTTACATAAGGTTCAGGGAGCATTTGTGAGTCATAATTGGCCATTATATTGATCCATTCATGAGGGTTTTTTATATTTGATGCATCCACTGACACAATAACATCGTAAGGAGATAAATACCCATATAAAGGAGATGCTTTAGGCACCGCTAATACCTGCTCAATACTTAAAAATTAAAAGGAAGATCTGATGATTCATAATCACATTGTGTAATTTCATAAACACTTACAAGAGGGCCTTGACCATATAGGTAAAAGGGATGCAAGATCACTGGAAGTGAGATCAATGTCAAGCAACATGCTGCAGAAAACTGAAAGATGGTGTATTAGCACAATTGATTTGTAGCACATAGCAATAAAGGCACTCTCTAGAAAGTTCCCAATATATATATTTGTCTATAGATAACTTGCAAGATGTCACACAATATATCTTGAAACTCAATTGATATAACTTAAACAAGTAGAAAAATCCCAAATTTACTTCTATATAGCCCAATAAATGCACACAATCTTACTTGAAACTTAAATTGACATATAGCTTACTGTAATATTATGCCATATGCCAGCACAGTATATCCGTAGGGCAGAAGATTGAGGCAAACTTTGCAACCAATCATAGTCGAATGCAACCAAGGCTCCAGGGAAAAAGATAGCTAGAAATACTGCAATATACTCAATTCGCAGGCCTTCACTGTCATCATAGTAATAAACTCAGTGTAGAAACTAAATAAAAAATTCAACATGAACTTCTATTGATATCTTATTTACCATACGTGGGAATGTACAGAGCTTGTAATATTTGTAATTAACATTCAAACTGCATTCTATGTTTGTAATTTAGTTTTATTTAAAATATCTTAGTTTTTAAAATTTCTCTCCATAACATAAGCTTCAAGTTTATTTTATTTGCACCCATTGTCTGTCTTCAGCTCATATAAATAGATTTGAGGGATACGTTCAGCATTACATAGAATAGTGTCAAAATTCCTGTGCATGAATCTTACAATTCAACATAATATAATTAGAAGTGATGTGAAAAAATTAAGTTTTGTAAAAGTTGAAGAGTCCAGAGGTGGATAAGATCTGTATAGCTGACCCTAAATGGTTGGGAGCCATGGCCTGTGATTGTTGCATTTGGTCTCCATTAAATTTGTTTAGGATTTTCTGTGGACATTTCATATAGTTAACTTATATTCAATTTAGTTCAATTTATTAACAAAATCATCGATGTCAGCCCCAGGCTGTGAAGGAAAAGGTTAACATTTGCAAATCTTAACATGGATCTTAAAGAGACTCAAGAAACACCATGTAACATATTTTAATTACAAATATTACAAGCTCTGTACATTCCCACGTATGGTAAATAAGATATCAATAGAAGTTCATGTTGAATTTTTTATTTAGTTTCTACACTGAGTTTATTACTATGATGACAGTGAAGGCCTGCGAATTGAGTATATTGCAGTATTTCTAGCTATCTTTTTCCCTGGAGCCTTGGTTGCATTCGACTATGATTGGTTGCAAAGTTTGCCTCAATCTTCTGCCCTACGGATATACTGTGCTGGCATATGGCATAATATTACAGTAAGCTATATGTCAATTTAAGTTTCAAGTAAGATTGTGTGCATTTATTGGGCTATATAGAAGTAAATTTGGGATTTTTCTACTGGTTTAAGTTATATCAATTGAGTTTCAAGATATATTGTGTGACATCTTGCAAGTTATCTATAGACAAATATATATATTGGGAACTTTCTAGAGAGTGCCTTTATTGCTATGTGCTACAAATCAATTGTGCTAATACACCTTCTTTCAGTTTTCTGCAGCATGTTGCTTGACATTGATCTCACTTCCAGTGATCTTGCATCCCTTTTACCTATATGGTCAAGGCCCTCTTGTAAGTGTTTATGAAATTACACAATGTGATTATGAATCATCAGATCTTCCTTTTAATTTTTAAGTATTGAGCAGGTATTAGCGGTGCCTAAAGCATCTCCTTTATATGGGTATTTATCTCCTTACGATGTTATTGTGTCAGTGGATGCATCAAATATAAAAAACCCTCATGAATGGATCAATATAATGGCCAATTATGACTCACAAATGCTCCCTGAACCTTATGTAACAAAAGGTATTCAAAGCTTTGAAGCTCTTTCTCATATTAAAGGATACTGTGTTCCTGATAATTGGATTAAAGCAAGCAGCACTTCATGTGGTGATGAGTTGGCTGATTTTGTCTACTGGCCTTGCAACAATTCAAGACCAGTATTTGATAATATTAGAGACAAGATGAATAAATCAGAAAGTAAACATTGTTTGATTGCTAGAGATGTGGTGAAGCTTAAAAAATGTTGGAGTTGGAGTGGCTTTAATGTCAATGGAAGTATTGGAAGAGTTTGTGAATGTTTGGAGGTATGAAATCCTTTCCTGTCAGTTATGCTGAAGACCTGTATGAACTCTAGATTTATCTTATAATTCTGTAGATATCTGTAAAAAATTTAGTTGAATAACCTCTTAATCTTGCTTCACACAGTAAATTGTTACAGTCCATAAATACTAGGTGAGACCATTGCATTCTTATTCATTAGGTACATTGAATCAATCATTATGTTTTTCTTTTGGATAAAACATTGTTCATAGAATCACACTTATAATTTGTTACATAGCATAACCCGATTCATTAAATTAACAGGTTTTACTAACTTATCTCCAATTATTGAGTCATCTTTGTAGCAGAAAGAGTCATATTACCTTCATTTGGCTGAAAGATTTTTTTATCTTAGTTCAATAGTTTGTTTACTACTTAGACTGATATGGTGAATTTCTACAGGATGAAACTTGCATGACACCTGTTCAGATCCCAGGCATGTCATGGGTTGAAGTTACATATTCAAGCCCTTATTCTTCACAGTGCTTGGAGTACAGACGTAATGCATCAACCTATAGTGAGAATTATGGTTTTGATTCTACTTTTTGTGGAGGAACTTTTGTATTTATTGGTGATGCCCTTTCCTTGGCACACTCAATTCATTTGTCTGCATATCAGCCCCGATGGACATTTACAGCTTACATGGCACATATGCCAGATGCGCTTGAAAAATTTCTAGCTTGTTGTTTTCACATTTCGGCTTCATTGGCTTTAGTTAATAGCTTACCGGTGAGTGATACTTAACCAGTTCTCTCTTGATGTTATGTTTCTTGATATTTGATATTGAGTTTCCTTCCTACTTACTTTACCTTTTGGCTAAAAATTTGTCTTCCAGAATATTTTCTATAAATTTCCATTTATAAGGCGAACTGTATCAGATAGATTAGATAACTGGTGGCAATGGTCATATTCTTTCAGATATCTACCTTCTGTAGACATTTTGACAATTTTCAGGCATTTATTCTGTAATGAAGAGGTTGCCCAACTATTTGGCATTGTGTATATAAACCTTGGTGCTCTTGATTCTTGATCTCTATTAGCTCTGTGTAAGATAATTTCTGGTTTAATATTCAGGAGAACTCTTTTAGTTGAATTAAGAGTTTCCATATATGGCTTTTCAGAAATATTTAATTCTTCTTTACTCTTTCTCAGCACTTAGTAATATCAACTCATATGGTTTAACAATAAACATTTGTAATTCCTATTGTCTGCAAATACTGTTTTTTATTGTTGGTCTCCTGTCTGAAATTGCTATCTTTTGTAGGTATTCTTTCTGGATGGTGAATCTATCTTAGAAACTGTTCTTTGCTATTTCACCTTTCTTAAACGAAGACCACGACTTAGATTCTTGCGGTTTTGCCTTGTCGGAGGAACAATCTTGTCCATCATTTCCTTTTCCCGACTACTCTACTTCATGATAGCAGCCCGCAAATAGCATTTATTCACACCTTGTCTATTCTGTAAATATCAATGTAATTATCAAAGAGCAATTATGGGCACAATTATGGGAGAGCAAACCTATTTCTGGAATATGCACCAGTCAAAATTCACAGTGGGACAATGCCAATATAATGAAGACTCCACCGCAAGAACAACATAAGGCTTAATGGTACCTCCAAAGGTTTTGTATTCCTATAACGCAATCTACTTTGCATGCAGTTTCCCTCAAATAAATGTTTTTAAGTGCGCCCTAGCTTTTTCTTGCTCTGTTAATACACTGATATCATTATGCCTTTTTGATGTATTTGGCAGCTTCGTCTAATCCATTGAGTCAAGTTTGAGTGCGTCCCTCAGACTGTTACCATCAAGTTTGGAGACAGACACCTCCTTTCTGGCTCTCTGAAAGGATTTATTCATTGTCTTCACGCTTGCTTGAATTCTTTATATGGTATCGGAATCATAATACAGTTGCAATTTGATCATCAGAAGAAAATGCTCCCAGTTCTAAGAGATTGTTCATGGGCTCTTACATCAGCGCTCTGCGGCGTCTGATTTATCAACAGCTACCGGAATCTGCTTCTTCCGACGAGCATCTCCCACTGTAAAGATTAGGATGTCGATGGGAGATTTGGAGACAAGGTTAGAGGAGCTTGCAGCAATGATGATTCATGGTGAGTTCAAGTGGATTGTATGAATCCGCTCAATTTAAATTGTTCTAGACGTAAATTTCTTAAAATGATGCCGTAACTTTGATCAACAAAGTAGTTTTTATAAGAGTTTTCTGCTTGAACTGCCTTAGTTTAAATGAAGGCGTTGCGTCCAACTTCAATCTTCACTCTCGTCTTATTTCCTTTCATATAAATAAGAGGAAGCTACTAATTGTCAATTAATTAATTTGTCCTTTTTCTTTATTCATATAAACACAACCTTCTTTATATTAGGCAAAATATAGTCAAATGCTCATGAAAAAAATTCAAGATAAATTTGGTTGCAACATGACATCCCTTAGTTTGCTCTCTTAATTTTAAAATTTAATAACATTGTTTTGCGTACATTCTATTTTAAAACAAAGTTAACATCTTATTAGTTTAATATATTATGTAATACTAAAATTAAATGATAGAAATATTAACAGATTAATATGTTAATTGTTAAAAACAAGTTTTGTATAGTGTGTTGGTTTTATAACTAAATTTAAAAGCAAGTTTTGTATACTAGCTACTGATTGATTTAAAAGTATATATTTTTTAAAATATAAGAAAAAGCTATTTTATATTAATTTAAATCTAATTATAAAATGTTAAAAATTATATAATATTGAGTTTATATAATAATATCTAATTTCTGGAGTTTTGTATTCAATTTATAAAAATAATTTTTGTTGGATAAAATATATTTATTTAATTTATTAAAAAGATTTTTATATTTTCTGGTGGTTAAAAAAATTTTTTTTTCAAAAATCTTTATTAGAGTGTGGTAATAATATTCATAAGAATATACGTTAGGCTTGCTGCACAACTATTTTTTCTTTTTTAAGGAATTTTAAATAATTACTCACAAAACACAAAAAAAAAAAAAAAACGCTAACCGTGATATTTTAGCGGCTGCATCTGCGTTGCAATATATGCAGCCTGTAACGCAAGGTATTTTTAACGCCTCTTTGCATTATAATCCCACTTGTTCTCTTATCTTGAGTTAGGGTTTTGCGCCGCTCCGACCGCGAGGCGATTGATCCATGGATCCTTCCTCCAAGAAGCGGAAGGCCGACGAGAACGGCAACCTCGCTACTGCAATCCCTCTAGCGGAGCTCTCTCACGATGACGTCCGTAAGATCATCGATGCCTTCTCTCTCGAACAGCTCCGCGACGTCGTCGCTGCCGCTGTGTGCCGTGGTGAACCCGGGATCCTTGCCGATGTGCGCGCAATCGCCGACCGCGACCAGAGCCAGCGCAAACTCTTCATCCGCGGCCTCGGCCTGGATACCACCACTGACGTTGTCCGCTCCCTCTTCTCCGCCTACGGCGAGATCGAGGAGGCCGCTGTCATAGTCGATAGAAACAGTGGGAAGAGCAAGGGCTATGGATTCATCACCTTCCGTCACGTCGACGGTGCTCTTCTCGCCCTCAAGGAGCCCTCAAAGAAGATTGATGGCCGAATGACCGTCACCCAGCTCGCTTCTGCTGGGAACACGGGATCCGGTGCCGCTCCTTCTGTCGACGTCTCTCTTCGCAAGATCTACGTGGCGAACGTTCCTGTTGAAATGCCCTCGGATCGCTTGCTTGCTTATTTTTCCCAATATGGAGAGATCGAGGAGGGGCCATTAGGGTTTGACAAGCTGACTGGGAAATTCAAGGGCTTTGCTCTTTTTGTTTACAAGACGGCAGAAGGAGCAAGGTATTCTCTTGTGGAGCCAATCAAAAACGTCGACGGGCATAACTTGGTCTGCAAGCTCGCTATTGAGGGGAAGAAAGGGAAACCGGGCGCCTCAGCCCCAGGTGTTGCAGCTGTTGGTGGGATGCCAGGCCAGCCTTTGGGTACTGGTGCTGATGTGGGCCCGGATGGGTATGGATCGGGCGTGCAAAGTTCGCTCGCAAGCCAGTATGCTGGCACTGGTGGTCGTTATGGTTCATATGCTGGGTACTCTGGTAGTGTGCTGCCTGTTGCTGCTGGAGTGAGTCTCCCTCATAATTTGAACTCATCTTTGCCAACATCAATTGGTGCAGTCGCCCCAGGGCTGTCAGTTGGAAATCAGATGCCTTCCTCGCATGGAGGTGGAAGTTATGGTGGAGGTTTGGGTGGTCCGCTTGGGTCATCTTCTCAGTATGGTGCTCCTGGTTCTGGTGGTTATGGAGGTTATGGTATAGGTTCATATCGTGCGCCTCCAAACTCCAGTGGAACACCTTCAGGTGGTTATCCTGATGGTGGACTCTATAACCTATCATCATCAGCATACCAGAGCCAGAATCAGCAGCCAACAGGTTCATCTCCTGGGCAGAGACTTCCCGGTGGAGGGGTTTATCCAAATGCCCCACATTACTATTAAGGTAATATATTGCCTCTAACACTACCTTTAGTTTATTGTCTCTTTTAATTTACTTTGATTTCTTCCTTTTATTTGCTATTTTTATTATTCACAGTCCTTGTCTTCTGCTATCGTTCGTGGTATTACTAACCCTATTATCTTGGGCTTGATTTTAGTACCACTTGTGCAATCTTTAGACAATTTATCCCCGAAAGTTACTAAGCCTAACTTGCTAAAGACCCACACGACAGAAGTTAAGAGATTGAGAGTGCTTGCTTCAAAAACCGTACACTGAATGCATCTAGTTAACTAAGTCTAATCATGCATTTAGGTTTTGATGAACTAATAAAATTTATGTTGATTCAATGGCTTATTTGTTAAATTATAAATAATGGACAGGGAATGAGAAGAATGGCTTATAGGGTGGAAAAGGAAATGGAATTAAGATTCCATTATAGCATTACTCTTATGTTACAGGCATCTTAAGAGATTGAGAGTGCTTGCTTCAAAAAACCGTACATCGAATGCATCTAGTTAACTAAGTCTAATCATGCATTTAGGTTTTGATGAACTAATAAAATTTATGTTGATTCAATGGCTTATTTGTTAAATTATAAATAATGGACAGGGAAGGAGAAGAATGGATTATAGGGTGGAAAGGGAAATGGAATTAAGATTCCATTATAGCAATACTCTTATGTTACAGACATCTCAAACAAATGAAAGCAATTACATTTCTTTACTCTCTGTGTCTTTCAGTCTGGATAAAGTTTAAGGCATACACATTTTATCTCGTGTGCTATTTTTCGCTCATCTAGATCATGTTGCAGAGTGATTTTTTTTAACTATTATTCTTATGATGGTTTGGTTGCTACCATTGGATTTGAGATTCAATTAGAGTTGAAAATGGGTTTTTTATAATTCCAAGTTGAATTTTAATTTTGTATCTAAGATATTGTTGACCACCTAGTTAAGTCATTGGTTCTGTCCTTAATTTGTATTTTAATGAGATTATATACTAGGTCACATGTTTTTTTGTTTTCCTAATGTTGTAATTTTATACTTTGCAACATACTATATGAATAGCATACATCATGAATGCTTTAGTCCTTTTTCTAAAAGTTAGTCATTGTTTTTTCATTGATAGGAATGTTCGTTGAGTTAGTGAAATGGTTGTTTTTTTTCATGAATTGCTCTAAAATGGCTCTTTTTCTTGTAGGTTCTTATTTAATTCTAACCACAGTGTTGATATGGTTGCACGATTATGTTAATTGCCTTAGAAATGTTTCTTATCATTTTGTATGTTTGTTTTTATTGTTCATTTTAAGTTAGATTTTGTCTCTGTGTGCTTGGTTCAAAAACTAGGCATGTCTACTTCCATCTTGATTAGTTTGTCTCTGTTAATGGTCAGTTTTGTTTGTCTTGTCATTGTCATTGATATTCTATATATGGGTAGATTTCATCATATGAGTTATTTTTATGAAGAGTTAAAGAATAAGATCTATTCCAGTGCAGAATATGTGGTGTGGGATTTGTCTTGTCTTGTTGTTGTCTTGCCGGTGTCACTGATATTCTAGATATGTGGCGTGGGATTTGCTAAGCTGGCCAGTGCAGAATGTTTGATTAGTAGAAAAAGATATGATGGTGTGAGTAGCTATCATATAGGATGCCTATTGTATATATGATTGTAAAAGTAAATAAATCCTTGCCGAACCACAAAAGTTCTTAGCTTTTCTGCTAGGTGTGGGTATTGTTTAGTTTTCCAATTTAATGATGAAAACCAATAGCAAATCAAAATATTTCAGTTTCAAAAATCCAAACTGAAACTGAACTGAATTAATTTTGGGTTTGGTTTGAAACCATTACTTAAAGAAATAAATATAAATTAATAAAAAACCAATTAGAAACTAGTTTCCAAATAACAATCTTATTGTGTTTCATGATAAAAGTTATTATAATTTAAGGCTAATGTTGACCATGGAACATAAAAAGTAAATTAAGATAAGAAAACCATGGTAATTACCACACTGACCACACTGGTTTATCTACATATACATATATAACGTTATAAAAATTTTAACAGTTCATTGCAGGTTTAAGTGTTGCTACAAGTTCAATTTGAAACCAAACTGAATCCCATAAATTTAGCTAGTATCCAGACAAAAACCAAACTGATATACTCAAAAATCAAAATTTTCAGTTAGTATTGGTTTAGTGCAGTTTGGTTGGTTTATGGTTTTTTCTACTCTCTGCTGCTTGCTTTCTCTTATTTAGTCTTTTCTTTTTACATTTTGTTGGTATCTGTTATATTACCTGTAGCAGGACTTTGCCTTCTTTGGTTGGTCTTAATATACAAACATATGTAAATAAAATAAAAAATGTATTAAAAAGTCACTTGGCATTAATCTAAGCACTGGTCAGGCACTGAGATGTCTGGACCTTGGCTTGCTTTCCTTGGTGGCATGTATGCAGGCTTGGGTGACACATATAACATTGATAAACAACATTAAAATGTCTATAACAGTTCCATCAACCTTTTTTTGCATATCATCTTCGATCAAGACTTCTCTATCTTTCTATATAAAATTTCATCTAACTACTTCTGATCTGCTTACTTGACTTGTTTTCTTTTAGCTGTTGACATATCCGAATAACCATTTGTTTTGCTTGTTTCATATTTTGAATTCAATGTATTATGAAATCTACTTGCTCGACTTTTTGGTTTAAGCTTGAAACAAATTTGTTTACTTTCAGCATTTGTATTTTTCTTCTGCTTTCTTGAATTAATTTTTGGGCATAATTTTCTCAACTTTTAGTTCCCTAGCTCCCTGTCTATTCACATTAGATTCTGGGACCTCATAGCATGCTCATGATAGTGCAATTTTTTTAAATCCTTTTATGTTTTAATCCATAGGGTGGAAACCTCCCCAACAACTTCTTAATATATATAGTATCTGAATTTTACAATGGAATTTATTTATTTATTTTGTACATTTAAGTCGTCTATATGGCTTTCAGTTTTTTGGGTTGTTGAAATTTTGATTCTTTGTCCATACACAGTTTTATCTTTAATTTCAATCTGTGTGGTTTTATGGTATTTGAATATCATGTCGACTAAAAAGGTTCATAAACATATTTCTTCAATTTTTTGCACATGATTCTGGAAGAATTTCTTTGGCGTTTTGTTGTTTTACTTGTGTTTTCCTTGCGTTCTGGTGGTTTTATTTGGAATTATTACTACATTTGTTTGTACATCTTTGACTCGTTGAGTTGTTGAACATCTGATTCTTTGTACATGCATCACTTTTATCTTCAGTTATGTTGTTCATTGAATTTGGTTCACTATGGTCTTTCATATTTTAATATCATATCAATGTGGTTCATAAACATATCTGTTCATTTTTGGCATGTGATTCTGGATGCTGTTCTTTGGTTTTGGTTGTTCATACTTTATGTTATGTATGAATTCTAGTGCTGAGAAACTAGTGGCTTGAATATTTGCTTGTTGTGTTGCCAAATATTGTTCGTGAAACTTAGCTTCATTTGATATTGCTGCTGTTTGATGAATATGTTTTTTGATGGATGTGTCGTCAGGTGTATGGCAACATGGAGCATTGATTTGAATGGTTGTGCTGAATTCAGATTTGTTGTCTGCTTTGATGCATGGTTTCAAAGTTTTGTGGCTTCTCTGCTCCTCTGCTCTGGAATGCTCTTTCTTTTCAGAATGTTAGCTATTGAGATATAATAGATCTAGCTAAGGATATAGTACTTTGAAGTTCTATGAATGTTGAAGTTCTATAATTATCTTTGTATTCTGACTATGTTTACTTAGAATGGAATTTGATGCTTGTCTTAAATTTTAATCTTTGGTGCTTGCTTTATCTCCTTGAAATGGTTCTTTCTCATACTCTTTCTTATTGCAGTATGTGCATGCTTAGATTCTGTTTTTGTTTATTTTTTCCTGTTTCTTTGGCTACTTCCTAATTTGCTTCCTGAGTACTGAAAATATCTGGTTTTCTGCAAATTGGTTGCAAGAATACTTAAGTGTATTTTCAAATGCTGGTTTGAAATGTTTACAAAGTGATGTTTGTATGCTGCATTGTTGTTCAAAATATCTTTCCGAGAAAGGGCAACACAATCCTTGGTCATAATGAAATTGTGCCAATGTGCTAGCACATGGACACTTGCCACTTGCATTGGCTAGGATGATGGAGCTTAGAATAATTGGCTTACCTTTTCAAATCCATAGACAAGACATGCTACTGGCATTGGCTAGGAGAACAGAGCTGAGAAGAATTGGCTTACCTTTTCAGATACATAGACAAGACAGTACCCAAGTGGCAGACGATTCTGGCCTCTTCTTTTGCTCTCTGCTAAACTCACTGAAGCCTCGTGGCCTTACTCAGGCTTTATCATTCTTTTGCAAGAATCCTCGAGTAGCATGCTATTCTACTCTCCCTTCTGCCCTCAGCTCCTGGCGTGGCTTATGGAACCTTCAACGCTTTGTGCCCTGGCCTCCTAATGTTTCTAATCTAGACCTTGTTCTACATGTTGCTCAGTGGACAGTGCCATAAGCTGCACGTCAAACTGGATTTTTTTTTTCCATTTTATCCACTCATTTTTTTATTTATCTATATCCAGAAATTTTTAGTTTACAAATGCTACTCCCATGATTGTAATTGCATTTTCATTTTTGGTTTGGATTTTGTCATTTATTCTATATATGTTGAAATTCAAGATGTTTTAGGCTTTTTAGTTATTTTGGTTTGGATTATGTCATTTATTCTATATATGGTGACATTCATGACGTTTTAGATTTTTTAATCATTAGTACTTTGCTTTCATGCTCATTGTATTGAAACATGATGATGTTCGATCTGCTTTGGTTTTTTTTTGTTAACTTTTGATATGCTGTTATGAAATATGAATGAACCTCAAGAGTGTTATATTCGGTGGTTACGATTGTTTCTTGCTTCATTGCCTGCTCCTTTCATCTGTTTTGTGCCTTGGAAGTTCTGCTAGTATTCTCCCCGTTTTGTTTGTTTGTATTTTAGCTAGCCAATACACTAGATTCACTTAAGAGCTTATCACTTGTAATTGTAGTCCATGTGTGTAGAAGTTTTTTTGCTTGGATTTTGAGTTGGTTTGTAAAAATGATCTTATCACTTGTAATTGTTGCGACTATTAACGCCTTTTTGTTGACTTCTGATGTTGGAGATTGTTTGTCAAACGTTCTTATTGCGTGCAACTTTACTGGTTTCCCAACCTTTGCAACAGTGAACCTGTAAGCTATTTGCTGTTTTATAGGATGTTTGTCTATGCGCATGTTGTTACATGCATGTGGAGGCTGCAAAGGTGGGTTTTGAGTGCCCTTAATGCAAATTCCGTATCTATATTTGATAAGGATTTCCTAAATTTTTTCCTCCAAGTTTCTTGTGCTTTTCCACATGACAAATTTGGGAATGAACCGTGGTAATGGATTGATGTTAGGAATGCACTGCTGCCAATAGACACATGCTCCATTCTTTTCTGCTATTTTCAAGGCGGCATTAATAACTAAAATGATGAAAAGTGAAATTTTGATTTTTCTTTTGTATGTAAAATCATACCTTATAAAGATGTAAAGCAAATCTAAGAGGTGAAGATGATGCTCTTCTTCAATGAACATCCTTTTATGTTACGATGTATTAAAACTACAGCATATGATTGTGTAGTGTTTTATCATGCTAGTTGTCTTCCCAATAACAGTGGAGATATCTAATATATTTAACGCCTAGATGATGCTACGTTGCAACTGATTTTCATGTGAATCAATAACACCATATAAACAGAATTGTATTGGTTCAGAATGAGATGTAAAGCATCTGTCTAATTTTATGATTACCAGTTCATTATAATCCATTGTTTCCCAGCTTGATGTGAATTTAACCATAACCAAGTAAACATCAGGATTGGATTGGATAAAACTTTGTTTGCAGCTTTTGGGAGCTTGTGAAGAGCAATGCCTTGTGAAGCAATTTGGTAATGGCACTGCCGAGGTGCAGAGTTCCGCAAGGAGCCCAACAACCTCTGAAATGTGTTTTCCTACTGGTAAATTAATTGACCTTTCTTCTGATCACCACTTTACTGCATTTTGTTACTTTCTGCTCTTTATCTGAATTTAACTAATATTAAACTGAGTAAATATCAGGATCGGCAAACAAGTTGCTAGTTATTATTCAGCCAGGAGACCAGGATCTTGCAGTTTTTCACACAACTAAGATGTAGAAGCGGAATAAGCCATCTAGCTTGCCCCAGCAAACTCATGCGAATAAATAAAGAGTTGTTTTCGACAACCTACGATATTCCAAAATTGTTTGGAACTCACTGTTGTAGATCATTATGATTTTACAATTTTGTGCGAACTGCAAAATAATTTTTCGCTGAAGAAAAAATTCTAAAAAATTGCAATTTAGTTGCTAATATAATCAAATATTTAATACTTGTGGTGCATGAGACTTTTGAAGCCTACGATATCAATAAAAGCTAATCTGTGTTTATTTTCTCTCCTTATCTCTCGCGTTTTTTGTTTGTATTTTTTCCCTTTTTCACATACCAAGTGATCAATAGATCGCTCAGTTATTTTGCAATTCTTCTAATTTTCTTTTGGTTTTCTTGTGATTATTCTTCTATCATTTGCTGTCTGTTCGTATGAGAATTTGAGTTCTTAGTGTTTTCCCTTTGTTCTAACTGCGTCTCAGTGTTTAAGGCTATTGTCCTAGTGTTTTCCCCTTGTTCTAACGTTTTTAAATTCTATTAGTGGTTTGAAGGTCGTATTTTCTAAGACATCACTGACGAAAGATTTATACTACCGCACGTTACTTCTGATATCTTGATTTTTATCAATCATTATTCAGCAAGGCATTTAGCATATTAATCAAGCATAATGTTTATGCGGGAAAATTGCACCGTGAAACATGTGCACCTTCATCGGACGAAGACACGTTCCACGAGGCTAACAAACCACAGACCGTAAGCAACAACGAGAACCTTTCACCTCTAATGGAAGAACATTTAGGGGCAAGTTTAAATTGAAACAGGGTCAATATTGAAACTCTCGTACATGTACATAGCAGAATTATACAATTACGGGACCTGTAAGATAATGCATAAGTTTGAACTCATTTCAAGAGCAAATTGAACTTGATTGCTGTATTGATCATGGGTCATGCTGCTGCCTCTCTTCCTGAATTGATCGGAAAATCCTTGCCGCTGACTCGGTAGCAGACCTAGCATTGTGAGGCACGACCTTAATAACGCGTGCTTGGCTATCCATGCTAGCTGCCGGAGCAGCAGGCAAGCTAGGGACTTGGCATCTATTTTCTGGTTTTGCCTTCTCAGAGGGACTGCTTGCTGTACTTCCTTGCAACCCACTGTTCTTAGATACCTGATACTTCCGGGGATCGCCAACAAGTGCATCCTTCCTCGGATGATGGAGCATATTATGTGAGCCTCGCTTTACATGGGAACCAGACAGATTGCTAGCCTGCTCAGCTGCAGAACTTGTGATGATTGGGTTGGAAGGTGGGAGGCTGTAAGGGATGGGAAAATAGGGAGATGGCATTGTGGGCTGTCCAGGCAGAACCATGTTTGGCGGTCCAAGAGGATTGCAACCTCCATAAAGAGGAGGCGGCATGAAGCCACCAGGAGGTGGACAATGTCCGGAGTAGGGTTTGTAAACGAGCCCTTCTGATGGTGACATAACTGGAACTAACCATTGGTTTGCCGAGGGAGGAAAACACCAAGGGTTTGTCTTCTGATCAGTAGAAATTCGCACAGCTGAAGGCATAACAGAGTGTGCTCTGATATTTGGGACTTGATCTTGACGGAGAACTGGGAACTCCAGATCTTCCATCCTCCATTGGCTGCTCCACTGACTGTGAATTTATGTTGTATTGAAGTGATTTAGTATCGTGCGGAGTTTTTGCTGAAGGTTTGCTCAAATAAGGATTATTGGCTTCAAGAAGTAAATGAGGAGATGCAGCTATCAACTTCTGAACCTGTTTCAGGTAGAATATTATGGATGGTCCGTTTATAAACTAAGCGCAAAAGATGATCAATAAACAGCACAGGCTGCTAAAGCTGACCTTTATTAATCTGTGAAGCTCAGAAACTTGTATTCCAAACACCCTTTGCTGACTGAAATGATAAAGGCACAATTGCAATTGAAGCAAAAGATACAACGATAAACTCACCAAAATGATATAGCAAAATTAAAAAAGTATTGTGGACACAGAATAAAAGTCCAATCATCAATATCAAAGTGGAAGTAATGACTTTTGAAGCTTAAATTGATTCATCTCTTCACAGTTCACCAACATTAAGAAACGTATAAAAGGTGCACTTGGTTATGGCATAGCTCCTTGTTATTTGCAGTGAACAAAAAATATTTGACAACTTTATTTCCCTAGGCAGTCTTGTATCTATTGAGATTAATGCAAGGACATACAATTCAAAGTTTTCACAAACCCATGCATCTTTCAAGACAACTTCATCTATTTACAACTTAACATAGAATGGACTAATTCATTGAATATGTAACTATAGTAAAATGAGGAATCAGTTCTAATAAATATGATAGCTAGCAACCTGTTTATTAACCTGTGCCAATCTGATCGTACACAAAATTAAGCTAAAGAATCATAGATTTAGAGTCAATCTAGTTATACAGGGCATAAGAGATTAGCAAATAACAATCGCATCCACACATCATATCAGATTGAAAATAGCTATTTACACCCAAGATATGCTTGTACTCCTGTTTTATACTTGAATTGCATAAAGAGTTGATTCTTAATGCAGTATTTATGTGTGTGTGGAATTTATCAATATTTTAAAAGGAATTTCATATGACATCTGAATGTGGAGAAACTGCCACACTACGTTTCGTATGCCCACTTAAGTATGTGCAATTATACTTGACTTATAATTTTTAATTGACTTAAACCAAGGCTAATTTATTAGTTCAATCCAACTTGACACCACAGTAATAGACTAGTGAAAAAGATGATCGGTTAGTTTTTCATTTAATTAAATCCAGACATAAAGAACAAAGACAATGGAAGATGACAGCACAAAATCGTGTAAGATGACAATATTTGAAATTTCACTGATCAATAAGTTTTAAATATGTTATTTAGTTTTTATTTTGATAAAGATTTTGCAATTATTTAAATATTATGATTGTTAATTATTTTTAATAATAATCATATGGATCTGCACATGTGCTAGCATAGTGCATATGCACTGCGGCAATCCAAATGGATCCACCTTGCTTTTTATAAAACAGTGTAGGGGATGACCTAGCTTCATGCATTAATTTCTCCTCAAGGCCATGATTTTAATTGGGATATAATGAGCTTATCAGCATGAAGACGCATTTTATTAGCAAAAGGGTATTAACTAAATTATGAACTAGGCATGCTAATTCTACCAAAAACGAGTATATCTCCATGGTTGTCACAAAATTCCATGACTACTAAAAAATGATAGATCCATCTGCATGGTTGCTAATGATGAATTTTTGGCCAGAGGTTGAACAAATCTCATTGGATGAATAGCAAGTTGACTCATTAATTGAATTGTATTGGAGAAGACAAACCCATTGTAAAGACGCTTAAATAGCACCTATTATGATTCACAGGGTGACGGGGTGACAGTTTGACAGGGGAGGGGTATCTAACTTATTCAGGATGGATCACAAGCACAAGTTTGGTTGCATAGATAATCAGACTATGTTATCACTTCAACCACTGAATATATATATATATATATATATATACAGACACATTCATATTTCAGTTAAATGTAATCCATATGACCAAATTGAATGAAGTTTTTTTTTTCATGATCAAGAGGGGCTTAAACACCTAAATGGATCATTTCACATCATATAAATTGGATTTCACTAATGATCTGGAAAGATAAACACCAAATTCACCAATTAGCAAAGTAAATTCCAATGGAGAATATGGATACCCAAAATATAGTATCGATAAAGAAAGTCATAATAATGTGCACGTTGAGCAAATAGTAACAAAAAAATGGTATACATACTTGACAATAGCTCTTCGGGCCTTAAAAAAGTGCTTTGTGCCAATTACTGCCATAATATCATCTGGGGAAATATCCAAGCTTGATTCTGTCCCTGCCATTGAGGGTTCATATGCATCATCAGCATCTTGCCTCACTGCATCATTGAATACCAGTGACCCTTTTTTCTTTGGATTATCCTCATTAAAGCAGTTGCTAGACAAATTGGAAGTTCTAGGACTTTTTGTAGGTGACAATTTGAGATATGGCTCGCTTTTGTCCTCTGAAGATTTTCCACCATTACAAATAGCAATGCCATTCAAAGTATGAGAATTGGTTAGATTGCCATTTTCTTGACATAATCCCGTTTTCTCATTCATAAATTTCTCAACTAAATGAACATTATTTGTGTCAGTTCTAACTACAGAATCTTTTGAACTGTTTCGTAGGTCAGTGATTTCATTGCATGGAGACTTTTGTTTGGTTTCCTTTGTTTTTTCAATTGGTGAAGTTTCTTTAAGAACTCTGATATGAGTACTATGAGAACTAACTTCTGCAATATATGTTTCTTCCAAATGTTTCTCATCCAAATTATGGCCTTGATATGAAGACTTATCAGATGTAAGACTCTTCTGTAGTTTGTGCAAAATGGAGGTAGTTAACATTGGACTTGTCGTATGTGCATCCTTTTTCAAGAATGCAACAGTTTCCAACTGATCAAAGGTACGAACGACAGTATCCTCTGCATTGTCTAAAACTTTCTCACAAGAATTTTTCATACTAGAGTCTTCTTGTCTCTGTGATCTATATTCAGCAGCTAATCCTGTGCCAAATAGATTCTCAGAACTTACTTGCTTAATGGATTTCCTGTACAATTCCATCCTTTTCCCAACCAGATTCATTCCATCAGATGTTCCAGCCTTTTCTGCAGAATGAACAGGCATTTGAGAGGTCATTTGAAAAGGAGAAAGCATCTTCCTCTGCTGACCGCATCCCTAAAAGATAAATGCTAGTTAACAATCAACAATGTTGTTGAGAGCCAAAAGTATACAATGATCAATGTTTGACATATTCTGAAAATGCAAGGAACACGAGAAAAAGGTCCAACTTTATACCATAGATTGGAAACAATGGAAAATAAGATTTTTGGCATTCTCCAAAAGAGAGAAAATATCTCACTCAATTGAGAGAGATTTCTTTGCAGCTTCAAGATCAATTTTGTTGCTTAGGATATACTATCTACTAATCAAATTCTTTGGTTAACCTAGTACCTATATTCATATGATATGACCTTGGAACACCAATGAAAAGTCTCAAGAATAAGAGAGGCGAGAACAAGAAATTAACCAAGTAGGAAGACATAGGCTCTCCCGGCTCTAAGAGGCGACCCTAACAATGAAAAGTGTAGGCACTAGCTAAGATACTCGAGCTCGTCATTTATCCCCATTGTATCCATGCCAGATATTGACACTAGGCAACCACACTGAGAGCGGACACCCTATGTCCTTGTTGATCATGTGTAACACTTTTTGAGAATAGTCATTGGATGCACACGCATGTTGGGTACTCAAACCCGAATCTTACTAACACATGGCTCTAGAAGGGAGGGTGAGGACTGCTTAATCAGAGTTGCTGCAAGATATAGAACTTCATCAGTGTTGATGATTTATCAAGTTGGCAGCAGCAAGATCTCTTTGATGGATGAGATGAATGCATGGTGCCAACTGTGGTAAGCTCGTCGAAAGATTGCAAAAGTTGGGTGTTACAAGGTAGCAACAAACTTGTATGCATGAGGAAAAAATACGAGGCAAATGAGCACCTGTTACACAAATGAGGATCGGTCTCCCATGGTGGCTTTATGAAGATCTTGATTCTGAGATGAGAAGCAATCCAAGACTTGCAGTGAGATGAAGCCATCAAGTGCTCTTGTTTGCACACACGTGTGTTTGCACACCAAAGTTAAACAACTTCGCTTAGACGAGAACAAAAACCTTGAGCAACATGGGATTTTGGTGCCTTGGCATGCTTACTGACATCCATAACAATGGCAAGCACAGCAACAAGAAAATTAAATGGAAGAGTTTATAATGTCTTATAACAATCAAGTGTAAATATACACCTATGATTGGTTGGCCCAAATATCAGTTTTAGGTTCATAGTTGGTATGGTTTAAATAGTGATCAGTTTAGACTGGTCCTAGCTAAACTTATTATATGTGAGTGCATATGAGAAGAAAACTCATGATTTTTTATTACTGATGTAAGGATGTTTATTCTTCTCCCTTCCTATTCATTCAAGAATAACATAATCCAAGGAAATTGATCTCCTTCCTCCCTCATGGTGTCATGATAATCATCCGTGAAGGCAAGGTCATTATCCTCCTTTTAGTTATCATGGAATAAGTTTGTAGTTCGTTTAGATCATGAAGAATGAGAGCATGCTATTTGACAATGTGCATAGACATTAATTGCCATGTGAAATTTCCAACACGATAAATTTTAAAATCATATGCAATTATTAGTTTCTTCTCAAGCAATGAGTTCATTTTGAACAAATGTGAAAATTCCAGCTGCATTCATTTCAGCTTCTAATGGAAACAATCTAATTAGTTTCCAGCATTACACAAATGCGTAATTTAATCAAGGAAACACACACAGGAATAGATGCATCATAGCAGGAAGATAAGCAGTTCAACAAACAGAACAAGCTAGAAGGTGGCTAAAAGCCAAAGTTGTTCCAACCTGACTCGAGGAAAGGGAAGGGACCGAATTGTCGAAGTGGGAAGGAGGAAATGGCATGGCGGATGAGCTCGAGTTGAACCTTTGAGAAGGGATGCTGAGCTGCTCGTATAACGCCATTTTGTTCCTCGGGGGCGCCTTCGGACCCCCTTTAAGAGTGTCATTAACATGGAGCCTCGGAAAGAGAGGCCCCATGACCTTATCCTCCTCCACCCCTTTCATAGCACTAGACTCCCCCAAATCTCATACACCCAATAAACCTTGCTGAATCAACGCATCCCCGTCAGCGAAACCCTAGCTAACCGACTGTGAAGAAGCAATCGCCAACAATAGCTGCGAACAGCTGCAGATAGACAACCAATCTCCCAACAAAACCTGCTAATTCCTGTCAAGAAAAATCCCAACTTTTGGACAGCACGCGTCAGTGGAGAAGGTAAAGAGTACCTTAAGCATCAAATCTGGTAGCAAAAATCCACATTGGCGCGACGCGATCCGAAGGGGTGGGGAAGTCGTAAGCCGTGACGCGATCCGAAGGGGAGAGACGAGAGAGTACTCTCACTGGTGAGGTCCGGGAAAGCAAGAATCCGGAAAGGGTAAAAACGATAACGGCATGAATCAACAACTCTCGCAGGTCGAGCTGCGGCGTGGTGTTCGTATTCTGGATCTTCGGCTCTGCTAATGGAAGAAGGGACAGCCAGGCAAGGTGAGCGAGGTAAATTTGAAAATTACAAATAATAAATTTAAATTATATAATAATATTAATATGATGGATAAATCTATTCCATATTTAATTCAGTGACAATTACTTAAAAAATAAAATGATAAAGAAATGAAAATTTCAAAAATATCTCATGTATTTTTAAATATCTTTCATTAATATATTTCATTTTACGGCTTAAAAATATATTTTAAAGTAAATTTTAAAATGTCAAATACAAAAAATAGTAAAGTTATAAGTGTATTCCGCATTTTTCCATCGCTTCGTTCTCGGGTCAAGGGTTCCGTTTGGGGTTCGCCCTCTGCCACCGCCGTCGGCACCTCCTTTTCCTCGTCTGTCTCACCCATCCCTTCTCCGGTCGTCGGCGCAAGCTTCTCGACGACTCATGGCTTGGAGGCGCGTCCTCGCGAAGGTATCATCTAAGGTTCTATGCGGATTGACTTTCCTCGTTGTATCCGAGGGTTGTTCCAGATTTTTTTTGAAAATTCCAGATTTATTTTTTTTTTTTGGGATCCTCTTGGCCCTTTTTGGGTTTATTGTGATTGCATCTCTAGATTAGGGCTCCCCTTTTTTTAGATCGAAGAGATTCCAGAATGTTAAGGGTACTTTGTTTTGGATGTTTAACTGTTCGGGTCAAGTGCCTTATATTATAGATCAACTGGTTGTTGGTTGGGGCTTTTGACAACTGAAGGTGTCTTACAACTTATGTCTCGTTCCTCTTGTGTGGCTTTCTGCAGGAGTAGCTTTATTCTCTTTTTGATGGAGGAGAAAATCCTAATCGGGAATAGATATCGGTTTCTGACCTTGAAGCAGTAGGGAAACTAACAGGATTGACTTTAGTTACTATCATGGACTCCTAATCTTCAAGTCTGTTGCCTTAATGTTTTTAATCCAACACTCTGGACTAGGACCTAGTTAGACATTAATAGATTGTTTTATTTTGCCTTATGATGCTTCAGCATATGCTGTTCAGTTGAACTAACAGTTTCTGTTAAATTACTCTAGTATATCGTTGTGACTTCTTTTTCCATGGTTTTTTAAGCATTCTCTGCTGTGCGTCAATTAGAATGTTTTGTTGCTATTGTTTCTCGTGCTGTATCATAAAAGTTGATTCTATGCTGACACCATTCATATCCTAGGTGGATAATATTAGGTATGTGTTTGTGTTTTTATTTTTTTTCTTATAATCTTGGTTGTTGCTGGTTGCAACAGCTTGGAAAACAACAATTGTTGGGGCGTTCACATTTTTATGGAAGATCTCATTCTCATCGTGTGGTAGACAAGATTGAAGCTGGTATTGGTATGTGGTTCATATTGCCTTATTTAAATCCAGGAGAAATCTTAGTACAATCTGATGATTCTCCGTTTATTTTTTAAATGTTGGCTTAGAAGCATAGCGCTGCAATAACTAGGTACTGGACTATTCAAAAAGGAACCAGTACTTGCTCTCTTATCTGCCCCTCTACAAGCTAGTTGTCTCTCTCTGTTTTTACTAATGAATTGACCTTCTCAAAGAGTCAATTCATTGAAAAACCTCAACCACTATCAAGATCATGATTCAGGCCCAGGTGCAATTGTTGAATTCACATATATAGAGGCTGAGATTTTGTTCCTGGTTGAATCATTAGTCAATTGTTAGAATTTGCTCATGCAATTCAATGCTTTTCTTTCCTTCCCTTTGAACAGTCGCCACATGCAAACCTAATATTCTCATCTATTTTCCCTTGCAAACCCTAATTCTTCTTTTCTTTTTCAGTTTCCATGCAATATCATCATCCATGCAAGTTATGGTCTATCCTTTTATTGTCTTCTCTCTCCTTCTTTCTTGTTCCTCTCCCACACTGTCTCCCTTTCCATCTATGTTCCCTCTTCTCTCTCCAAATCATCTTTCTCGTAGTGCTTCTCCTCTCCCACTTTTTGTCTCCCTTTCCATCTATGTTCTGTTTTCTCTCTATGCTTTCCTTTTATTTTTGATGAATAGAAATCATCTTCCTTGTGCTTCTTCCTGAAATTTAATTAACCTCATTGTGTCCTGACACACCATAGACCTCCTTTTTATTGAATTTTTCTTCCTTTGATCTTCCTCTTTACACTCTCACCCTTAACAATTACTCTATGCACTTTGAACGTGCAGAAATGCAACTTATGACAAAATAAACATACAAGGACAGACGCTCGGACTGTAAATTAGCATATTCTCAAGTTAGAAAATTAAATTTATGGTTAAATAAGTTGACAAATTAAATAAGAAAACAATAAAATCAAATTTTCCCACTGTGCAATTGAACATGAATGCTGTTATGGAACAATTTGAACTCATCAATGAACGATGAGAATTTACTGCGTTACTTCTTTAGAATAATTATCATGTAGTGTACTTCTGTTCCTAGTGTTGACACATCTCCTGCATTAGCTCAGAAGAACTATTAGTATCGTGGCAAATATTAATCTCAGTTTAGTGCCAAGTAATAAACAAAGAAATTAACTCTCTAAGCTGATGAGCTTTCAAATTGTGAATAAATAGAAAAGTACACATGTAAATGGAAGTTTTAATTGATTTGCCAATTTTTAAACTGATGTTTTGGTTCTTAAATCATGATGTTCATTTTGTTCAATTTCCTCTTTTGGCTTCTATAGGTAACAAAAGTGGGTTATGATTTGTGAGTTTAAATCCTGTTAGGCATCATGTCGATGCTAATTGTTCTCTAAAGGGGTCAACTTAGTGAGAGGTTAATCTAAGGTTGCATTATGAAGGGAAATGACATAATTTGCATTAATTGACTACCCAAAAAAGATCAATTATCAAACAATTCAAATTATTCCCAAACAGTTAAAATTGAATTCGAAATTCAAAATTTAAATTTATTCCCAATCTACATTATTTGCTTTCATGAGATTGTAAGAATGACCACTTTAAGAAAACAATTGCAGTCAACCTTGTGCCTTAGGTGGCTTATTGACAAAACATAATTTGACATGCACAGATTTTGGCAATTTCCTAAAAAAATTGTTGGAGCAATATATACACAGGATTTCTTCCAAGCATAATCGATCTTAATCATAATATCTGAATGCAAAGACATAGTTTACTTCATCAGATGTTTTGTTTGATTTTGTAAACTAGACTACTTGGCTGAACTACCATGGCTGTGAACCAATTGGCCAACAATATCTTATGCTTCTCACTCATAAGGCATTCTAGCCAATTGTTTACTCTTGGATAAAATTGAAAATTAAAAATCAAAGGGCAGAAAGCTAGGGGCACAATATAGCTTCAGCTGTGTCAGATGCAAATGGATGGTTTTATCTGATCGTAAATATTTCTCATGTTGGTTATCCGTATGATACTAATACCAGTAAAGACCTATGAAGTAGAATATCTTCAACTTTATTCCTTATACAATTTGAATTGTAGTATTTCAGTTGTAAGTTAACTTGCTATTTTCAGTTACATTTCTGAGTTTTTTTTCTGTCATTTTCTTCTTGCAGATGACCGAATTGGAAACTTCCATGAAAGGTTCCAGTCGAGTTATGCGGGAAATTTTGCTCGAAGAGTAAGGGATACTGATGGTATGAATGATGTAGCATTGCTTAAAGAGATATACAAAAATGATCCAGAAAGAGTTATTAGACTCTTTGAAAGTCAGCCATCACTGCACTCAAACCCTTCTGCACTTGCTGAGTATGTTAAGGCATTAGTGAAAGTTGATAGGTTGGACCAAAGTACATTGCTGGAAACTTTACAAAGAGGTAATAAGAATAATAATACCCAGTTAGTATTACCATTATTATATTTATATCTGATCAACAAGAATTAAAAAAATATATATTGGAAGTAAATTTGCAAGCTTGCCCAGTTAAGTCATTGACGAACACAAGTGTGAGCATGATATAGACTTCATAAAGTTCAACTGATGGTTAAGATCTGTGTAGCAGGCTTTGAATAGTTAGGACTAACACGATTGCTTGATGATGCTGACCACAATTTGACATTTGTCTTAAATATGAAACCAGATCACAGAACTTAATGATTTTTTCCCCTTTAAAATACATTGCTAATGTCAAAAGTAACATAAGATGGTAGTTCTTCAAAAAAAAAATTAGAAGAAATTGTGGATAGGGGAAAAAAGAAACTGGATGATTGTGTGCAAGAGTATAAGAAGGTTAGCTTGGGTCACATCTTCATCTTCGATATGCACCCTATGCGGTGAATTGGCAATAACTTTCTGGAAATCTTGAAAGAAGTAGATTGAGATAGATAGCGAAAATAAGTAGATCTGTGACATAAGGAGATAGGTTGTGAATATAAGATTCTCTGAAAATGATGTAAGGAGGGACTTCACTAGATCAACTAGATAATTCTCTTGCTTTTCAAGGTCCAGTGGCGGTGGAGGAATTTGTAGGAATTGGATTTTTTTTTTATATTTGTCTCATGATAGAAAAATCTTCTTGAGATTTATCTTGTGATAGATAAGTCTTATCTATCATGGAATAAAATATCTTTTCTTTCATTTTTAATAATGAATTTAGTTTAGTTTATTGGTGGACCCCAACTAATATAGCTTTGGATGGAGCTTAATGAAGGAAACAAATTCATATAGATGATCCCAACTAGTTGGGACGAATTCGGTAATGATGATGCACCACGTAGATTAATTATTTTCATATATAAAATTGTGGATGCAAACTTAAATATTTTATCGTAATATCATTGTGTACTCTTACTGATATAATTAAGTTTTAAATCTTTTGAATATAGATCGCACATGCACCACACAATGGCTCAACTGGATGCTGTTGCGTACACTTTTTAAAGCCTGCTGGAGATTAAAAAGGATTCTCATATAACTGAATGTCTCCATTTGAAGCCAATAGTCTAAGTTGTACGAATGTCACTTTAAAATTCTCATATGAACCAAAATATATTCTCTTAAGTTTGTCAGGATTTAGGTAAGTTCTTGGAATGATGAAGGTTGTAGTTCTCTGTGACCCCTGTCCCATTTCGGACCTAATTTGGGTTTGCATCGTATAGGAAAATTCTGGTTGCAAGATGATTGGTTTCTACAATCTGGATTCTAATCTTGATAACCATGTTTGAGATACATGTTATGCTTTTCCAGGAGCATATATGCTATAATGTACGGGAATTTTTGGTGTATATTAATTCACATGCGTGACATCATAAATAAGTATATGAGCAGAATTTGTTGGAATTTATAAGTTTTAGCTTCCAATATTTGTTTTAAAAAAAAAGAAAATCCTCTTTGTTATTGTCAATCATTGGATTTTTAACCATAAACTGAAACAGCTGAATTCTAACCAATGATCATCCTGGTCTATTTTGCCGAGTCATAAATTACAACTAGAAGTTTAATTCCTCTCATTGTGGTCAATTCTTTAGTCTAAAAAGAAAATTTATTTTTACTGGAGAATTGATGGAGACACTTTCCTATTCATGCTCTTGTTTTTATATTTCTTGTGTGCTTTCTTGTTGGGGCTGGACTTTATGAATTAATCATGGGTGTAGGCATTGCTAACTCAGCAAGGGAGGAGGATCCCTTAACCAACATTAACAGTATCCCAGCATTAAAGAATGCTGGCCTATCAACAAAGGATGGCATTCTTGGGACTGCAAATGCCCCCATACATATGGTGACTGCAGAATCCAGCAATTTTAAAGAGCAGTTATGGCGTACATTTCGGACTCTTGCAGTCTCATTTCTGGTAATATCTGGTGTTGGAGCACTTATTGAGGATAGGGGAATCAGTAAAGGTTTGGTTACTTTAAAGTTAAAGTTGTTGTTTTGTTATGTGGATCTTTTGTTCCAGTTTAGTGGATAAAACACTTCGTTTGGGTTGTAAACCTCAGCAGGCCTTGGTCTACATGAAGAGGTCCAACCAAGCATGGAATCTAGCACAAAATTTAGTGATGTAAAAGGCGTTGATGAGGCCAAAGCTGAACTAGAGGAAATTGTCCATTACCTTCGTGATCCTAAGGTCTGCTTAATTGAAATGCTATGCCTTACTTTGAAGTTTAGTTGGATTTTTTATTTTTCTATAAAGTTCCTTTTATATTTATGTGTATGTTTCTTGTATGTTTTGGAGATGTCAATTATGATTTTCTGATAACATTTATTTCTAAAATAGTCTGGGATTTATTTTAGCTGAAGCCCTTATTAACAGAAGGTGAGGAAAGGTGCTCATTTTGGGTAACCACAAATATCAAAACTTACTTAGTTAAAAGATATAACCAAAAAACAGGGGAATGAAGGAAAAGATGGGAAAAGGAGAGACATAAGATAACAAAAGAATACAATAGGGCAAAACAACAAATTCATGATTTTAATTTTTAACCATTTGTGTAGCTTGCACGTGTATAACTAATCATTCAACTGTAGCGCACCTTTCAAATAATTACATACATTGTCAAGGATTTATGTAAATATGCTATGGAAGCTTACTCCATGCATGCCAAAAAATTGTGTTTTATGCACATCATAAGGGGAAAATGCCAACATCATTGTTCTTGTGAATTTTGGACTCAATCTTTCTTGTATACTTCACGGTTTCATTTTTTTAAATTTGTTTTTATATAATAAAGATTTTTTCTTTAGTTTTTTACTGTCAACTTGCTTCCATCTTTTCCGGCTTATTGTTTTATTGAATTGAATTTTTTGTTGTTGTTGTTATTTATGGTGCTTTAGCGTTTCACTCGCCTTGGTGGGAAGCTTCCAAAAGGTGTGTTGCTGGTTGGTCCCCCTGGCACAGGGAAGACAATGCTAGCAAGGGCTATTGCAGGGGAAGCCAGTGTCCCTTTTTTCTCATGCAGTGGCAGCGAGTTTGAAGAAATGTTTGTTGGTGTGGGAGCTAGGAGAGTTCGGGATCTTTTTGCTGCTGCAAAGAAAAGATCTCCCTGTATTATATTCATTGATGAGATTGATGCAATTGGTGGGAGCCGCAACCCCAAGGATCAACAGTACATGAAAATGACGCTGAATCAATTACTAGTTGAACTGGATGGCTTTAAGCAGAACGAAGGCATTATTGTCATTGCAGCAACCAACTTCCCAGAGTCATTAGACAAAGCTCTTGTGAGGCCTGGTCGTTTTGATCGCCATATTGTTGTTCCCAATCCAGATGTTGAGGGAAGAAGACAGATTTTAGAATCCCACATGTCAAAGGTATACGTCTCTCCCTATTAGTAATTTACAGGCACTAGCACATTTTATTGTCCTCAACTTTTTACGATCTCATCTAGGGATCTTTGCTACCCGTTGTTTATGCCTAAATTGAATTCCTGCTGATAAAGTATTTGAAATGATTAGCAGAGACCAGAGAAAATATCTCATTAGCCTTCCCCACAGAGCATATCTAACTGTTTATCTCTGTTCTGCTGCAGGTCTTGAAGGCAGAAGATGTGGATCTGATGATAATTGCCAGGGGTACACCAGGGTTCTCAGGTGCAGATCTTGCAAATTTGGTTAATGTTGCTGCCCTTAAGGCTGCTATGGATGGAGCAATAGCTGTCACAATGGCTGACCTGGAGTATGCAAAAGACAAGATAATGATGGGCAGCGAAAGGAAATCAGCAGTTATTTCTGAAGAATCCAAGAAGCTGACAGCTTATCATGAAGGTGGTCATGCTCTTGTTGCCATCCACACTGACGGTGCCCTTCCAGTCCACAAAGCAACAATTGTGCCCCGAGGGATGTCCCTTGGCATGGTTGCCCAGTTGCCAGAGAAGGATGAGACAAGCATCTCAAAGAAACAAATGCTGGCAAGACTTGATGTGTGCATGGGTGGCCGGGTAGCCGAAGAGCTAATATTTGGGGAGAGTGAAGTGACTTCTGGTGCTTCATCAGATCTGCAACAGGCAACTAAACTTGCAAGAGCAATGGTCACAAAATATGGAATGAGTAAGCTTGTTGGTTTTGTTTCTCACAACTATGATGATAATGGCAGAAGCATGAGCACCGAAACAAGGCTACTTATTGAGGAGGAGATTAAGGCTTTTTTGGAAAGGGCATACAATAATGCAAAAACTATATTGACAACCCACAACAAAGAGCTGCATGCTCTTGCCGATGCACTTCTTGAGCACGAAACACTTTCTGGCGCACAGATCAAGAACTTGCTTGCTCAAGTAAATAGTCACACGCAGCAGCAACATCAGGCAGTGGCACCTGCTCAAGTGAATTCCCCAGCGGCGCCTACAACGCCTCCCTCAGCAGCCGCATCAGCTGCTGCCGCTGCAGCCGCTGCCGCAGCCCAAGCAGCAGCTAAGGCTAAGGGAGTTGCTCAGCCTGCAGTTGGTTCTTAGTCACAAATTCTGTTCTACATTTCAGCATGTATAGTGTTATTTATGCCGCAGGTTATTTATACCATCAGAAAGCACAAACAGGATGGTCACAGGAAGAGATGACGCTAAAAATTCAATTACCATTATGACACAGCTCAACGTGTGTGTGTATGTTAACATTCATTTGCTTCTTCCCTGATTAGCACAAGAACACAAGTAGAACTTTGTTGTTCTGAATATGTCCAAATTTTGAATCGGTACCTGTCTACTGTATGCTAATAATGTTCAGTACCTTTCATCTATAACTATAATTCATGTTCTGCTCTGTCTTGGAACTTCTGCTACAAAGAATATGGTGACTATGGTCGGATGTTGGATTGCACAAGGGCAAAATGTCGACCCAAAATAGTTTACAATTATAGTATTGTCTTAAAAATGGAACGTTACATGCAAAGCATGATTACTTATACACTATTAAATGAGTCGGTTATCAAATTAGATATTTTAATCACGTATATTATATAAATCTATTGCATTTATTCAAACTGTTAAAATCTATCTCATGCTCATCATAATTATCTACTATTTCACCTAAATTTATCTCAAATCCATGTAATAGATACTTAACAATTAGATTGAAAAATGGAGATCAAAGATCGCCATGATGCTACATTAGTGCCCATAATTTTCCATTTATGGCAGTAATTGATTCTGTTTGAAGAAAAGGATTAAGATCGAGTTGATCCAAAGTAGCAGGCTGCAGCAGGAGACAGCGAGCCGTTCCATAACCAAAGTGTAAAAATAATATTTTTTTCCTCTCTCTTTTTTTTTCTTTATGTTCATAGAGAGATTTTTTTGACATTGAGAGAAACATTTTTTTCAATAAGCATTTTTTTCATATATAACCCCACAAAAACAAGCATTCACACATATAAATCTCCCTCCACATTTAAAATTTGTTTGTCTCATATAAAATCCATACTCACATGATATAAAAAAGCTATCTTTATAAAAACCACACATGTAACTCATCATGATGTCAAAACAATGCTCTCGTCATGTATCCAGTCAACCTTGATCTACTTGACTTTTTACTTAACCAACTTAACATATTGATCGACTGTCAAGTGCCCGATCAACCTTGACCTACTTAACGTCTTACTCAACCAACTAACATATTGATCAAATATCAAAACTCTAACTTGAGTCAACTCAGATTTGGTCAATCTGGTGAACCTTGACTAGAGATCGATCGATTCCACCAACAATTAATGATAGGCTGATAATAAAATTGAGTTCATTACTATATAGGGTATGGTCCCCATAGGGTTAGGTATTCTAATAGATTTCCACACTTCCCATTAGCGAGGAAAATATGGCATCGTCACCCTAGCACCCTATGGAAGATCCGCTCTTATTTTCTATAGGATCTTTGAATTTTAGAGAAGACGACGCTATGAAAGCACTTCCACTACATTCAAGTTCTGTTAATTTTACTGTGTTTATTTCGCTATATAATTTGATGAAACTAGATCTTGATGCATGAATTGATTTGTATTCCTTTGGATTTAGATGCTATAGATTCATATTTCCATCAAGTGGTATCAGAGTCATGGTTGTTTTATCGATTTTATAGTAGTGGGTTAAAGTTTTCATTAGTTTTGTGATAGATTTCGATCTATTATTGTGAAATGACAATTGTTCATCGAAAATATAGAAAGAAAACCTAGATTTAGGCATCTTTTCATTTTCCTCAAGTTTCGTGAAGAACATGAAGAACAATAACAACCACCATTGTTCATTGTGGAAACTGTTATGTTTGATCCAAAAAATCATGTTGAGTCATTATTAGTCGATTGCTTTAACAAGGAAATTGGCTGTTGTGCCTAAAATCATGAACAAAATATTGCGAGTTGCCTGAGGCACTTGACTGATTTCACATCAATTGATTGTTATGCTTAAGTTCGTGAACAAAAAATTTATAGTAGCCTGACTAATCTCTTATATGTCGATTGCTATAAGGATCAATTGGCTGCTAAACTAAGGTTTGCGAATAAAAAGTTTGTAGCTTGACTGAGGCATTTGACTAATCTCTTATCAGTTGATTGTTATAAGGATCAATCAACTACTAAACTAAGGTTTGTGAACAGAGAGTTTACAGTTCAATTGTGCACTTGACTAGTTGATTGTTGTAAGATCAGTCGACTGTTAAATTAATATTTATGAATAAAAGATTTACAATTCAATTGGGACACTCAACTATTATGAATAGTCGATTGGTATCATCACCAGTCGACTATTGTATGAAAAATTGAGAATAGAAAGTTTTCTATTCGACTGGTCACTTAACTGTTTATCATAGTAATCATTTGCTATTAGAGAACAGTCGACTGTTATTTAGTAATCAATATATCCAGGTTTTCTTATGAATTTATCTACACACTTGTTACTAAATTGAAATAATACTATCACCAAAGTGAAAACTATTAGATAGTTTAGTACATTTTTTTGTGGGTACATGTATATCTATACTAAAAATAATTGGTTCAAAAAAAGTATTTTTATGCCAGATATATATTTAAAGGTGATTTACATATAAAGGAAGGAATGTTGTGTGGAAGATTAAGATTTGTAAGTCATAGACGCATATAGAAATAACTTATATAAAAGGTGGTTTTATAAGTT
Organism: Curcuma longa; assembly: GCF_044706935.1. Classification (NCBI taxonomy): domain Eukaryota; kingdom Viridiplantae; phylum Streptophyta; class Magnoliopsida; order Zingiberales; family Zingiberaceae; genus Curcuma; species Curcuma longa. The sequence continues at coordinate 21,920,500 of NC_133871.1, read as the reverse complement.
ATGCATATAATATGTCGACCAAAAGGAAAACACTTTATGTGGCCAACGAAGGCTATCATAAGCTATAAATTGAGTATCATTAACAAATTACATTCTAGTCCAAAGACTAAATGTGATGTTGTACTTAGTATCTCATCTAAGGCCCATACATAATTATAAATACATATTAAATGTATTATATATTATAATCTATCTATGTTCTTAGCAATAATGTGAGCTTTTGTTCTCTCTTTCATTTTACAATGCAATCTATAACTACCAACATTAATAACATGCTATCGTTAATTGGTAATAGTTTTAAGAAATCAAAAGGGACCTATAATAAGGGTAAAGATAAATAAAATACAACATCTAGGGCTTCAGGGCATAAAGTGCAAAAGAAACAAGATCAAGAACCCGCTTGTTTCTTCTACAATAGGAAAGATCATCTGAAGAAGGATTGCCCCTAAATACGCTAATTAGCATGTTAAAAAGGATATATGTCTTAATTTTATTAGTTCAAAAGTTAATTTGACTACTATACCTAACAATACTTGGTGGATAGATACTGATGTTATTATCCATATAAGTATCACTATGTAAAATTGTCTCAAAAGCCTGTATTGTCAATTGATGGTAAAAGACACATCTATATGAGAATTGATAAAAAGGCTAAAGTGGAGACGGTAGGTGTTTTTAGGCTTATCTAGGAACTAATATATTTTTGGATTTGAAAAATATGTTTATAGTATCATTTTTAAGATGAAACTTAATATTTATTTCTTATTTGGACAAATAAAGTTATTCTTGTTCATTTGAAAATGGAGTATCTAATATTTTCAAATTTTAGTTTTGATTAGTATTGGTTCCTTGGGTTATAAGTTATACAGATTAAACACCATAACTTCTACTGACAATGAAATAATGCATATATATGGTACAAAGTGAAATTTGACTAATGGAAGTTCGCCCATGTTGTGGCATAAGCATTTAAGACACATTCAAATAACATCTAGAAAAGTTAATATTATAAAGAATTCTTGATTTCCTGATTTGTCAGACTTTGAAATATGAACTAAATGTATTAAAGCAAAACTAATAACAAAAGGAATAAGGGTGCAAATTAGTTTAATGATGTCTTACAATTAATACCTACAATTTCATAGACGACTATTTACGATATGATTATACCTTATTCATGATAATTCGCAATCCTTGGACATGTTTAAACTTTTCAAAGTAGTTGATAATCAACTAGGCAAGAAGATTAAGACTGTAAGATCTGATCATGTGGTGAATACTATGGTAGATCTGACGAATTAGGTGAATAACATCTTGGGCCTTTTGCACAATACCTTACCGAATGCGGTATTGTCCCTCAACCATACTAGGGACTCCTAGTTAAAATAGTGTAGTTGAGCAGTGAACCAAACCCTAAAACATATGATAAAGAAGTATTATGATGTTTTCTTCTTTACCATAGTCTTTATGAGGTGAGATAGTAGTTTATTTATTGAATAGAGTACCTAGTAAAAAAGTGTCAAAAATCTCATACGTGTTGTGAATGAGTAATAAGCCTAGCATTAAGTATTTATACATCTATAGTTGTCCAACTAAGGCTAGGCCTTACAGTCCTAATGAGAGGAAATTTGACTCAAAATTATTAACTATCATTTTGTAAGTTACTTTGAAAAGTGTAGGGGCTATAAATTTTATAACCCCACAAATAGCTCATTTTTCGAAATGGGTAATATCAAATTTAGTGAGAACAATGGGAGCATTAAGATTAGAGACATATTTTTTGAGAAGGAAAGTATTGACAATGCTACTGTGGTTACTACTAGTGTAATAAGTCGTAGTATGACATCTATATCCTACATTATAAATATTACACATCCAGTAGTGTAGTGAACTAAGATATTTCAGTGTCACCCCCAATACAATTGGAGAAAGTTTCCATTTAGGTTGAGGTATTGCCTCAAATGGTTAAGCAAATATCTCAACCACCTCAAACATATAAGTGTCTTTAAGACGATCTATTAGGGAGAGGAGATCCTCAATTTCTTGTGATTGTGTTTATCTCCGAGAGCATGAGTTTAACATAGGATTGGAAAGTGATCTTATATCTTTCTAAGAAATCAAATAATGCCCTAGTACTAAAAGGTGGATTGAAGCTATGAAAGAAGAGTTAAAGTCTATAGTAGATAATGACGTTTGAAAACTTATCAAATTACTTATAGGAGTGAGACCTGTTGATTGTAAATGAATATTTAAAATTAAATTGGATTTGCTAGGTATATTGAAAAATATAAAACTCACCTTATTGCCAAAGAATTCACTCAGAATGATAGTAATTACAAGGAGAGTTTCTCTCTTATTTCGATAAAAGACTCTTTTATGATAATATAACATTTGTACCTCATTTTGATTTAAAGCTACACCAAATGGATATAAAGACTATATTTCTCAATGGAGAAATTGAGGAGACTATATACATGGTATAACCTAGTATGTAAACTGAAAAAGTCCATTTATGGCTTTAACCAAGTGTCTTGTTAGTGGTACTAAAAATGTGATCAAGTTGTTACTTTATTTGGTTTTAAGGAGAACCCCATTGATCAATGGATATATGTCAAGTTTAGTAGAAGCAAGTTTATCATACTTGTTCTGTATATGGTTAGCATTATGTGTTGGGATCGTCCCGGTGCAATGCGCGTGTCTACACGTTTCGTAAACGTGCACAGCGAAAATAAACAAATAATTAAAACTAATTATTAAACAACACACGCATGCATAGCAGGTAATAACAAGTACAAGACATGGCAGGAATTTAAAATTTTTTGAATAACAATTATTCTACGTGCATAAATAAAATTTACAGAATAAAAGATTATTCTAAACATGTACCTCATGGATGATGACGTTGAGCAGTGTTGGTATCAATCGAGCGGTCCTCGTCGGAGTCCTGCCTCTACTGGTGATCCACGCCAAGCTCCCGTCTAGACGGCTTCGGAAGCCACGAGTCGCGTCATCGTCTTCGGTACTAGTCGATGATCGATGACGATCGAATCGAGAGAAGCCTTATTCCGAAAACTACGCAACAACGTGTGTCGCGATCGTTTCGGGGCTTTTTAACTATCATCGAGAATCGTATTCCTAATGTAGTTTACCGATGGTCAATCTTTGACCGTCGATAATGGACAAAACGATCGAAAACCTTTCCCGATCACGATGGAATAATTTCCGGAAGCTTCGTAAGCTTCTGTGAACGATAAATCTCAGCAACCTATTAGCTAGAAAACTATTTCCGACGTAGAAGGTTGCTTCGATATTGCATTCGTCCACATGGCCAAACAAAGATGGGTCTGCCATTCGGATCTTCTTCTCCTTTCTACACGGCCGAAAACAATGGACTGTTTCTTCCTCTTCCTCACGGCACCGTGGGCAGTACAGATGGCAAGAACATTTCTCGCGATGTTCTCCCGTGCCTCTGGTGGAACCAAACAGAGCAGGCGGCGCCTCCAAGCGGGCGACGTTGCCAAGCGAAGGAGGAAGCCTCAGGGACGCCGGAGAAAAGTTTCAGCGCTCAAACGGGCGGCGCTGCCAAACGGAGGAGGAAGCCTCAGGGACACCGGAGAAAAGTTTCAGCGCTCAAACCTTTGCTTCTCCGGCGGCTTGGCAAGCAGAGAAGATCGGCAGACGGCGGCGTATCGTGGGGCTGGATCGCGACCTGACGGAGGCTCGATCGCGGCTGGCAGGCGGCGTCACAGCTCCGGAGAAGAAGCAGGAACAGGGGTTGCACGTGATCGGCCGAAGGAACTCCGCGATAGGCCGGAGGATGGGATCGCGTCTCACGCGATCGGCGATGGTGAATCCCCTTATCCGGTGACGCCCTCACACGATCGGGAGAAGCGGCGGACCGCACGGTGCTGCTCTGTTGAAGAAGATGAACAGCGCTCTCCTCGATGGCTTTCGCGTCGCTTATCTGATCGGCAACCAGAATCGAAGGAAGAGGGAGGCGGCACAGCGTGGTTGCGCAGGCAGCTCGCGAAGAAGGAGATCAACAGTACCTTAATCGCGATTCCTTTATATATGAGAAGCTACAGTGATTTTCCTCTTTAAAACGAGAACCACAAAACTCAAACAAACTGGGCCAGCTGAAAACCCTAAACCGGGTTACTGTAGCAAACCGGGTTTAAATTTGGTTCGCTCGGTTCACTAACCAAACGAACTCCGATTTGACCCAAACCAGTTTAGTTTGTTTCGTCTTCTCAAGACGAATCTTCTCATTGCAACCGTTCTACCAAAACCTCTTCCATCATGAACCAAACCAAGTTGGTTCAATTCGGTTCAAAATTGAATCATTTGGTTCACTAACCAAACGACCTCTGATTTGAACGAAATCAGTTTCGTTCATTTCGTCTTTGCAAGACGAGTTCCATTAATTTGTCCTTTGTCTTGTCCAACCAGATTTCATTTCTCTCATTCTGAGAATCCAATTCTCAAACTCGTTTTAAGTCCTTCGGAGAACTTGTAGTGCGTGTGACCCAATAGGTTCCCGGTTATGTTGGTCGTCCGTAATTAACCATTAATTACAGAACGATCATGAGTGACACCTAGTAGTATATCATGATCCCCAATTGATCAAAAAATTAATGATTGATTCCAGAACATTTTCTAAACCCTTCAGCAGCTACACTGAATCGTGTCTCGTTCCTTTCACCGTCTTATACCCGCTTGGTTTAGGACATGGTCTATGTGTCGGTCCCCACTAGGCTGACTATGTCACACCTAGCCCAAGCTGCTTTCTTGTCCTGTGGATTCAAGTTACTCGTACACGTATCCAAGAGTACCATACTCTTAACATGTAATGCTTTGGCCAAAGACTTTTAGTAACAATCCTGACAAGCGGCCGCAAGGTATACGTCTCCTTTTTCCAAGGAGCGGTGAATCCTCTGTGGGCTATTCAAACACCTTCGGACACTTCGACTTATACCCAATCATCTCGGGTCCACACCTCCTCGGAGATGCTTGCTTAAGATGTCAAAGTATAAGCCTCCATGACCAAGGTGACTTGAATACCATAAGTCAAAGGAAACTCGCACTTAAGCTGCATTGAGATCTTCATTGACATATATATAGAACCATATGAAGTCTCAAGGCAGGTCACTCCAATGAACTGGTTACCTTTAACCAGCATCCACGTTTAACTCTCAACATCTAATGTTGACAGCAGTGAGATCAGCTGCTTGGCTAACCAAGGAGTTCAAAACGTGCTAGTCTCGACAGAATCGATGACGTCCGTGCTCATCAATTCCTCGACTAGGGATAATTTCAATACATTCATAATTACACGTGTAGAGATGCTCACTAGTTGTGATCCAATCACAAATTCTCTCATGCTATGAATCGTATTGCGGACATTCAGTATTTGAGTTTAAGATCCAATCAAACACATATGGAATGTGCACTCAAATAGTGAATTGCTATTTATCCAATAAATAGTATAACCGTAAGGCGATTGCCTTAGGACACCCCTCAAATTAACAGACTCCCACTTGGCCTAAGGCCAATCGCTTTGGTATCCAATATCAAGCGCCTCTATTTGTTCCTCAAATTTATTTTGAGGTAGAGATTAAAGGATCCGCAAGGTTCCTTTCGATGGGAATCTTCTCGATTGTATTTCTCTTCTACGAATGATCTTTTGATCTATTGATATCGCCGAAGCACGTGTTTGGATCGACGGTGAGACCTAGGTTCCATCGCTTGTGCGATTGCTCCATTGTTGTCGCAGTAAGCAAGTAATGCTTCAACAATGGTTGGAACCATTCTAAGTTCAGTGATGAACTTCCTGATCCAAACCGCTTCGTTAGCTGCTTCACAAGCTGCAATGTTGTCTTATTTGAAACACTTTCAACTTATTGCGTCATAATTTAAAGTGAATATGTACCCAGACTGAGACTCAGAATCATTCTGGTCTGTCTGGTAGCCGGTATCCGTATACCTGCATGTAACCATATCACCTTCTCCATATACCAAGACCAAATCCTTATTTCCTCGCAAGTACTTTAAGAATTATCTTGACAGCCGCCCAATAATCCATTCCTGGATCTAATCGGTATCCGCTCGTAACACTCAGAGCACATGATACGTCGGGCCTCGTACACATCATAGCATACATGATTGATCCTTTTGTCGAAGCATAAGGAATCACACTCATGTAAATCCTCTGGTCTCTTGTCCGTGGACACGTAGACTTCGAAAGGTGATCCTTTCTCGGATTCAAGCATGCTAAACCACTTTTAGCATCTTGTCTATTTATGTAGACTGCGAAAGACCAAGCAACCTTTCGGTCTATCTCTATAGATCTTAATCCGGAGATTTAGGTCGCTTCTCTCATGTCTTTCATGGAGAATATTTGACTAACCATAGTTTGACTGGCTGCAGATCTGGAGGTGAGTGAATATTTAGATTTCGATTTTGTTAGATGCTTGAATAACATAAGATCACTTTAAGCTATATCTTCATGCTTGTTAGAGGGACTATCTTGTGGAAAAGTATCAAGCAAACGCTAATAGCCCCTCATTATAGATCATTGATGGCATTGATAGGTCATTGAGGATCAAATGTGATAATAAAGTCAAAGAATTTTATGTTAAGAACAACCGCAGTTAGTCAAAGTTAAAGTACATCGACATAAAGTATCTAACATCAAAGAGAGAGAGTACAGAGTGGTTAAGTATTCGTAAAACATATTCAGATAAATTCTATATTGGCGGATCCATTTACCAAGGTCTTGCTGCCTAAAGTTTTTCATCAACATGTGATGAGTATCGGGGTCCTTTATATGAATGAAATACCCATTTAGTGGGAGTTTTGATTTATTATTTGATGCTCTATGTTGATGGACAGATGTATTTTTTTATTGTATGAACGTAAGTTTTTTGATACATATGTATATTTCATTTGACACACTACAAGAAAATATTGAATAGACAACGCTAGAAAAGTAATATTTTTTTGTCAAAATTATTATCTTTTTTTGTTTAACAACCTTTTCAGTAAAAAATGTTTTCTTTTAAAAATCAAAGATAATATTTTTTCAGAAAGCATTATCTATTAGCGCTTTTTTTTATCAAAGACAATGCTTTTTTAAAAGTGTTATCTTTGAGGATATCTTATATCGAGGATTTTCTTATCGTGTGGTCCGCGGTCTGCTTCGGGGATATCACCAACCGTCTGCTCTGGACTGTGACCTCGTGCCTCTCCTTTTCTCCCACCCCTCTCGCAACTCTCTTTACCTGCCATTGCATCTCTCTTCCTCTCTTGCCGCTCCACCCAACTTCTCCTCTCCGAATCCCAATCTCGGCGCAATATAACACACAGGCGGCGCCAGTTTCATCCTCGACGGGAGCGACGACGTGGTCTTCATCGCCTTCTTTAGGGCGGTGCTCCCATCCTGACTCTTCCAGAGACCACTGACAGCTTTGACATATATAGTGATGCTTCTAAATTAGGACTTGGAGCAGTGCTGATGCAGAATGGCAAGGTTATCGCCTATGCCTCTAGACAACTCAAGGATTATGAGAAGAACTACCCCACTCATGACCTTGAGCTAGCTGCAGTAGTGTTCGCTCTCAAGATCTGGAGGCATTACCTATATGGAGCTCAGTGTAGGATTTTCACAGATCATCAGAGTCTGAAGTATTTCTTTACTCAGAAGGATCTGAACATGAGGCAGCGCAGGTGGCTCGAACTGGTCAAAGATTACGACATTGACATCCTCTACCACCCAGGGAAAGCTAATAAGGTGGCAGACGCACTTAGCAGGAAATCTAGTGCCGCCCTACTAGCTTTATCTTCCATGGCACAGCCCCTTCAGAAAGAAGTATCGGAGTTCGGACTTGAAATTATAGTCGGGCAACTCTCCACCTTGACCTTAGTGTCAACCCTGCTTGAAGACATCCAGACAGCACAGGATCAAGATCCTGACCTCCAGAAAATCAAGCAGGGGATAGCAGAATCAGAAAATGGGGAGTTTCACTTATCAGATAGTGGGGCACTGTACTACGGTGACCGCTTATGCGTTCCGAACCAAGAAGAGCTACGAAGGAAGATCCTAGAGGAAGCCCATGGATCACCTTATGCGATGCATCCTGGTTCCACCAAAATGTACCAAGACCTCAGGGGACGTTTTTGGTGGTCTGGGATGAAGAGGGACATCGCCCGATATGTCAGTACCTGCCTGACATGTCAAAGGGTTAAGGCAGAACATCAGAGACCAGGTGGAGTTCTGCAGCCTATCCAGATTCCAGAGTGGAAATGGGAAGATATTTCCATGGACTTTATAGTGGGATTACCCAGAACAACGAATGGATATGATGCAATCTGGGTAATAGTTGACAGATTGACTAAGTCTGCCCACTTCCTAGCTATCAGAATCTCCTATTCCATGGAACAGCTAGCTCAGTTATACCTCAAGGAGGTTATCAGACTACATGGAGTCCCTAGGACTATCATCTCAGATAGAGACAGTAGGTTCACTTCGCACTTCTGGGAGTGCGTACAGACAGCACTGGGCACCAAACTGAAGTTTAGCACAGCTTTCCATCCTCAGACAGATGGTCAGACAGAAAGAGTGAATCAAGTTCTAGAAGACATGCTCAGAGCATGTGCTTTAGATTTTAAGGGCAGTTGGTGTAGATACCTGTGCTTAGCAGAATTCGCCTACAACAATAGTTATCAGGCCACTATCGGCATGGCACCCTACGAGGCTTTATACGGGCGGAGGTGTAGATCTCCTATCTGCTGGTATGAGGGTGGTGAGAGGCAAGAGTTAGGCCTACAGACAGATCTTATAGATGATACCACAGTAGCCATACAGCAGATCCGCCAGAGAATAGAAACAGCTCAAAGCCGACAAAAGAGCTATGCTGATACACGGCGTAGGCCATTAGAGTTTGAGGTTGGGGATTCAGTATTCCTCAGAGTGGCTCCCATGAAGGGAGTAATGCGTTTTGGGAAAAAGGGCAAGCTAAGTCCCAGATATGTGGGACCATACCTTATCACTAGAAGAGTTGGTAAAGTAGCTTACGAGCTAGAGCTACCTCAGGAGATGTCAGCTATCCACAATGTATTTCATGTCTCCATGCTGAAGAAGCACATCCCAGATGCCACCCAGGTGATAGAGCCACAGACGGTACAAATCCGCGAAGATCTAAGCTACGATAGTCGACCTATTCAGATAATAGATCGAGCAGTTAAGAAATTACGGAACAAAGAAGTACCATTAGTAAAAGTCATATGGCAAAATCATAGAGCAGAAGAGGCAACTTGGGAAACAGAAGATAGTATGAGGCAGAAATACCCAGAGTTATTTTAAGTTCGAGGATGAACTTTTTATAAGGTATGGGGGATTGTAACGCCCAAAAATTCTCAAAAATAATTTTAGAAATATTCTATGATTTTTCTAGAATTTTAGAATATTTTTCTGGAATTTTTGGATTAGCGGAAGTAGCAAAAATAAATAGGAAGTAAAATGTCCTAGGCGAGATTTGAACCCGCGAACCTATAGGAATCTGCAACTCTTAAAATATTTCCAATGACCAAGGGGCCCCAGCAAGGGGTGTGCTAAAAAAAAGGAAACAAATTTTATTTATAGGCGAGTTAGGTCTAGGAATCACTTAATATAAATAGGAGACTTAAGAGAGGATTTTGATTATTTCGAAAACCCTTTCCTCACCTCTCGCCCAGAACGCCGTCGCCCCTCTTTTCTCCTTCTTCCTCTCGGCGCCCAAACCCGAAGAACGAGGATTCCGTCCCCTAGGATCACAAGGAAGGCTTCCGGAGAGATTCTTCTACAAGGACGCTCCTCTCCGCGAGAAGAACGCGTAGACGTAGGAAGATCGCCGAGAAGATCTTCTTCTCCGAAACTCTAACGGAAGAATTGTAAGGAAATTAGCGCAGGATGTAAGTACCTCTCACCTGCAGTATAAGTAGCTCCGTTCGTATGCATAAAATCCATAGTTTTAGTTATTCACAAATTTATGTATGTATGTGGAGATTAGCTTCTCTTACAGATTTTAAGGGCACCTCTAGATGGGCTTAGATGTGCTTCCCCCTCTAGTTTGGGGTTTAGACGCATGTCAGGTGCCTAGGGTGTGTCCTTAAAGCAAGAAAAGAATTATAGACACGTAAGGTGTTTGAGAAAATGTCAAGAATTTCAAGTATAAGTTTTAGCATGTATAACATGTTTATGAAAATAGATTACCTTGCCTCAGTAATTATGGACCCTAGTTCGTCCATTGGGTGGGCTCCTAGATCGCCCCTAGGCCCTAGATCGCCTAGTATATGCAAGGTTAAAGAAAAAGAATTATTAAAGAAAGTATTTTACTTTTTATGGCATGTGCTTGGACTCGAGTTCGTCCATGGGTGGGCTCCTAGATCGCCCCTAGGCCCTAGATCGCCTAGTAGTACCCTAATGGGTTCGGGATTAGCTACCTCGGATCTATTTAGGGATGCGCGCATAGTTAGCACAATGCCGGGCCCACAGCAGGATGATTACTATTTTCACTTACTATATGTATAAGTTTTCAAAAGTTCATTACTAACTTGAAGTGAAATTAGTTTTTAAGATTCAGCTTAGTTCAGTTTATGATTTTAGTTCATGTGCTTGTTATGATGAGTATGCCATGATATTTGTCTAGCTTATATGTTTCAGTAGGAATAAATGACAAGCATGAAGATGTTTCTTTTCATATTTTTCAAAAGCATGATTTTAAAATATGTATCGTTTTGTGAGTAGGATGGTACTTGCTAAGCTTTATGCTTATAGTTTCATTTTCCTTGTACTGCAGATAAGGGCAAAGGAAAATTCGAGTAGCGGAGGCGGCAGAGACGATGCGAAGTGTGTGATGTGGTGGAACATAGAATAAAGAGCCTTGGGAACTTGCATCATTAAGAATGCTAAAGACTAGTCTTTATGAGTTGTTTATTTTCCGCACTTTCGAATGTTAACAACTATAGTAGTTCTATGCATTATTTGATAGTTGGTAAATTACAATAGCATGCTAATTAGTAGTGAAAGGTAAGGTTGGAAGTTACGGAACCATTTTGATGCCAACATGTTATTTAGGATAAATTCAGATGCTAGCATTGCTTAGTTTTAATGCCAAGTTGATACAATGTCTAGGTTTCTAAATCCATGTTTAGAAATTGCTAAAGTATGTTTAATTGTCATGCAGATATCTGTTTAATAGTCTAGAATCATTTAATACCTGTGGTAGAGCTTAACTATAGGTTTATTGGGTTTTGGTACGAAGTAGAATAGACTTGGCACGTTTCTGAAATCTGAAAATTCAGATTTCAGAAACCCCAGTCGACTGAGACAGATTTTCAGTCGACTGGGCGCTCGACCAGTCGACTGGTCAGTCGACTGGGAGCGAACAGAAGGCTCGAGCGAGGCTTCAGTCGAGTTCCAGTCGACTGGTCAGTCGACTGGCCTCGAACAGAAGCCTTTCCAGTCGAGTCCAGTCGACTAGTCAGTCGACTGGCCTCGAACAGTGGGTCGAAGGCCTCGAACAGAAGCCATGGGTCGAGGTAGCAGTCGACTGCAGTCGACTGGCTATATTGCCAGTCGACTGGGACCAGTGTTTCAGTCGACTGATACTAGTGCAACTAGAATTTTTACTCCCTTCTCCATGCTCTTAGATTGTAATTATGGTTTGGTCATTGTTATTATTATGGTTAGACTTTATATTACTTATTTGAGAGCATGTGTTTACTCAACTATCACATAGCAAGAAATTTTAAATTAATAGTAGATTTTAGCAAGTATAAGTAACGGATCGCCTTAGGGGTAAGAAGGGCGGTCGTTACAATCGTGTGAAATCGTTGAAGTGACAGATTTAATCTTTTCTATAAATAAATAAATAAATAAAGTTTGAGACAAATATTTTATTAGTTGCTTTGTTTCGTCCAGTGTCACATCCGTCTTTGCTGTGGCGCTCTTTTGGACATTTCCTGAAAAAAAAAAACGGACTTTCTAACATTTATCTTTTGTTCTGAACCCCTAAAAAACTAGACAAGAGTAAGCTTCAATCATGCACTTCATCTATTTACTAGAAGTAAGATGGAGCCACAAGCCTAGGCTTTCCTCTTCTTTATTTAGCTACCACTGTGATCAATGACCTATGACAATTTTTCCATACGTAAAATAAAAGGGAGGATAGCCTTGGCATGCTAATCTTCTTGGAATGGTGGTGCACTGCACGGTGAGGTCAACTAATCTTCTTGGAATCTTGGCAAGTTCCATCGATGAACTCCCAAATTTGCCGTCGTTTTTGCCAGATGACGAACCACCACCGTAAGATTCTTTCGTGATGAGCGAGAAGGAACATGCGCCGCATTAAATTAAACACTGGCCCGTCCGTATCCTTCTTTGTTAATCTCGAGTCAACATGCATCGCAGATGGAGACGGTTCGACTTATTTACCGGCGTCCAGTCCACAACGCGTTGTGGAACGGCACGGGACCGTGATCTAGCACCTTCCGCACTACGCCACGCCACCTACACCCATCTGTTCGGCACGCACAAAGAACAAACACCTTTGATTAGTCGATCTACCCTTTTTCATCCAGGTAACTGGCAACGGGCTTTCTCTACTTGTTACAGCTATTAGCAATGCAGTAGCACAGGGAGAGAGTTTGGAGTAGGGCAATGGCAAACAAGGTCACCACCATCTCCGATCTGCTTCAACGTGTCGCCTCCTCCTGTCTCACGCACCGTCTACCGGGAGGCTACGTGCTCGATGACTGCGACAGCGACCGCGAAGAGGGGGAAGTAGATCGGACTCGGAGTGAGGTGGGGAAGAGGGTGGCCAAGGAGAAGGATGAGGTCGACGAGGAGGAGCAGGGACTTAAGATCTGGGAAGAGGACGGTGGCCATCGCGCTGGCGCCGCACCTGAGGATTCTCACAAAGTTAAGGTCCGGGAGATGGAGGCGTTCGTGCACGAGGTGTTCGACGCGGTGTCCGCGGTCAAGCGGGCTTACGTGGGCCTCCAGGAGGCGCACAGCCCGTGGGACTTGGAAAACATGCGGAAGGCGGACGCGGCGGTGGTGGTCGAGCTCCGCAAGCTGGGGAGGCTCAGGGATCGCTTCCGGCGGGAATGCTTCAGTCCCCCAGGTACCGGCCAGACCACCCCGCCGCTGAAGGACGCCGTGGCACCCTACGAGGCGGCGATCGACGACCTGAAGCGGCAGCTGAAGGCCAAGGAAGCGGAGGCGGAGAGCCTCAAGGAGAAGCTCCGGAACTCCATCGCACTCGACCACTTGGGAAGGAAAGGGCGTCACTACTCCAGCAAGAGGGTGGGATGCGCATCCGCCATTGGTTCGTCGAAATGTACCATTTTGCTCCTTTTGTTGCCCTCACCGCCTCTAATTAGGGCTTTTCTGTCGATTGAACAGGGGCGCCGGGCACGCCCACGCCAGAGCTGTTCGAGATGTGCATGGAACGGGTGAAATCAGCGTCCAAGTCCTTCACCGCTCACCTCCTCTCCCTGATGCGCTCCGCGCACTGGGACGTCACCGCAGCCGTCCGATCTGTCATAGAAGGAGGAGGCAGCGACGCCGCCGAAGACCGCCGTCCGTCCACCTCCAATTTGGAGCCCCGCCACGCCAAGTACGCCCTGGAGTCGTACGTGAACCGGAAGGTGTTCCATGGCTTCGAGAACGAAACCTTCTACCTCGAGGGATCGCTTAGCTCGCTGATCAAACCGGCGGAGTTCCGGCGCGACTGCTTCGCGCAGTTCCGGGACATGCGGGGAATGGAGCCGGAGCAGCTGCTGGGCGTCCTTCCAGGTTGCCCATTTGGGCGCTTCGCTGCCGCCAAATACCTCGCCATCGTGCATGCCAAGATGGAGGAGTCGCTGTTCGGTGGCGGGTCGGAGCAGCGGCGGCAGGTGATGGCAGGGGCGCACCCGCGGACGGAGTTCTACGGGGAGTTCCTCCGCCTGGCGAAGGCGGTGTGGCTGCTCCACCTGCTGGCCTTCGCGATGGACCCGCCACCGGCCCACTTCGAAGCGGGCCGGGGGGCGGAGTTCCACCCGCATTACATGGAGAGCGTGGTCCGTTTCCCGGGCGGGCGAGCGCCGGTTGGGTCTGTGGTGGGTTTTCTGGTTGGTCCCGGTTTTAAGCTGGCGGACGGGTCGTTGGTGCGGACCCGGGTTTACCTCGTACCAAGAGCCTAACGTTGGCGCTGCAAGTGATGCCGGTGAGTTTTCTGCGGGTGGATGAGCAGATCTAATCCTTCTATTTCTTTCTTTCACGTGTCAAATTAAACTTCTCATGCTTCAGCTTTGGGGTGGGAAGTGGGATCTAATCTTTTGTTGATAAACACGTTAATGGTTGTGTTTGGTATGGATTTCACTAAGGGATGGTTTGGAAGCAGCGCCTGCTAGAGAAAATTTAATTCATTTTGATAATTTCTCTTCCAAATTTCTATCTTTGGTTTCAAATCCTTGCTAGCTGTGCATTGCACTTGCTTAATTAATAGATGTTTAATGTTTCTCTTCCAAATTTTTGTCGAGCATCAACAATTTTAATCCTAGATTTTTATTTATCAGAAACATTCGACAAGGCTACTGACGATCTAAAAGCCTGCGCAAAACTATTAGCAATTAGGTACTCAAACTGTGTTTCAAAGAACAAGACATGTAAATTATAAATCAGAGAATCACACAACAAAGCATTCAAAACCAACGGTTCTCATTGCTCTGGACACCGCAAGTCACCACACTTCTTTTACGTATTTTCCTCAAATACCAGATCAGACCTCCGACGCCTACTGCACCAGCAACTGAAACGGCAGTAGTACCTGATCAATCGAATAAAAACGAGTTATTTTATTATGCTTTTATATTTTCAAGGAAAAGGAATTTGTACAAGCATCCTCACCTGCAATAACTGCACCTGATGCTCTGTGTCTTGTGTAGGTGCCATCTAATTAATGTATAAAGGATAAGAAACCTTTAGTTTGAGATTCTGAACTTGGAAAAGAAGCAAAGAACCTTTGAAGCTTAATAAATATTGACAAAAATTCAATCCTGGGTCAAAATTTTGATGATATGACTATCAAAGCTGAGGAGGACAATATAATAAAATTAAAGATCATTCTGAGTTGTTTTTCTCTTTACCTTGAGTTGCAGATCGACTACAAGAAAAGGTTTTTGAGCTACAAGGTAATGAAAATAAATCTGAGCGACTAGCTTGTGTTTTGGGCTGTAGAAATGTAAGAACTCCCAATTGATTACATGGAGTTTTAGTTTGGAGTAAACAAATAAGTAAAATCTATTGGCATGATCAAATTGAACAGATAGAAGAGGTATTTACGGACATGAAGCAAAGAACATTTTTTTGTAGGGCAGAAATTAAGTCTGATTAATAGTGTTATTGTTCACCGTCTTCTGTATCCAGTTAGTGTTTATTTTGTTCTAAAATGGGCACTTGAGCTAGATAAGATCAGAGTAAATTTTCTCTGGAAGAGACAGGACAAGGTATAAGCTAGGGGATGCCACAGTACCTAAGAGATTAGGAGGGCTATGCATCCTTGAATCAACCATAAATCCTAAACCAAAAACGTCTACTTATTGAGCTTATTCACGCTTATTTATTAAAAATCTTATCAAATTCTTATAAATTAGGTTAAATATTTATGTAATATATTAAATTTATATTAATTTCTTATTTTTAATATAATGTGAATAGTCAAGAGCAGAAACTTCTCCAAGCTCTAAAAACACTACACTTCAATTGAGTTAAGATTCAATAATATTTAGATGTAGAAGAATTGGGGCTGGATATGGAGATCAGAAACATACTGAACATCATCCAGTTAAGAGTTGGCTGCCCTGATCGCTACATATGGAGATGGGCACCGGATGAACTTTTGCAGTTAAATTAGCTTATAAGGATTTATCTGAATTTGGGACTGTTAAACCTGGATACTCTGTGGACCTCCTATGCACCAAAGAAGATCAAAGTCTTCACCTGGTTGCTTTTAACGGACTGATTAAACTCAAAGTTGATACTTATCAGGAAAGGGATGCAAGGTATTGATCCTCTGTGTTTTTGCCTAACTACATTTGAAACCGCATCACACTTATTTCCGGCATTGTATTTTCCCAAAAGATTGCTGAGAGCTTGGGCATATCTATGGATGAGTTAATGTAGGCTTTTTTTTGGTGAATGGGGATCCAATTCCAAATCCTAGATCATCATCTACTAACCATTTGTCAGGCTTGGGATTGATGTGTTTGACTTCAACGCAATGACATTGTTTTCAGAAATGTCACACAGAAAAGCCCCACATTATATTCCTGTTACCTGTTGTGCAAGCTTTGAACAAATAGGTTAGCTGATAAGAAGAGAAGAAAGACAGAGGTGCAGATACAGAGGGTGACAAATCTGATCAGTTATTGCTAGCTGCTTCCATATTGAACCAGATTGACTAATGTAGAGAGAGTAATGAAAGTAAATCTTCTCTATTATGGCTCCACGTTGGTCCTGCAACTTTAGTTTAACTGCTTATTTTTTACACTAAATGTTTACTTCTGTTACTCTAGCTCTGTGTGTTTTTTTTTCTGTTCAGTATGTTGTATTAGTTAAGAAGTAGCTACGATATTTATGAAAGCTTGTCTCATAGCTCAGTTGGCAAACTAAATTGGGCATGCAATGCTTCCTATTCATGGGCAGGAATCTCTCTTGCCTTTCCTCTTTTTCAAGAAAAGGAAAGACATTTTGACTCAGAATTGAGCAAGAGCAATTTTGAATGTAATGTGCATTGCAAACGTAGAGGAAGGAGAGCAGAGGAGCATGCACACCTGCGCAGTGCGTGGTTGCGTTGCCTTCGTCACAGAGACAAAGAAAGCTCCTTGACGCAGTGTCGAACCCGCATGTCCCGCCGGCACCCCTCCGCACGTCCTGACACTGCAGGCACCTCGTAGTCACCGGGATCTCGAAGTCCACCCGGATGCCGTACTCCGGCACCTGGTCATACGGCGGGAAGTTCTCCCCCACCGTCCGCCAGTACACGCTCGTGTACGTGGCGCAATGCCGCAGCATGAGCCGCAGCGATTCCGACGCCTTGGGGAAGTAGGAGCAGCAGCCGCTCCGCCGGTCGGCCTCGGGGCAATCGGGCAGGTTGCGGCACAGGTAGCCGGCGCTGTCGCAGGCGGAGTCGCAGCGATCAGGGAAGCGCTCGCAGAAGGCGGGCTTAGGCTCCACGATGACCTCGTCCCTGTTGCAGTCGAAGAAGAGGTAGTCGTTCTTGGGCGAGAGGGAGAAGCGGGTGCTGGTGTCGAGGCTAAAAGGGTTGGCCGGCCGCCGCAGGGGTTCGGCGACAGTGGAGGAGTTACAGCTCCACATGGAGGGGTCGGTGACGACGAGGTGGGGGTCGGAGTAGTCGACGGAGGCGACGGGGTAAGTGCCGGAGGGCGTGCGGAGGAAGAGGCGGGAGGCGTTGGTGCAGATTAGCATGTTGCGGTAGTAAGGGCTGCCGCAGCCGTCGTCGATGGCGAAAGGGTAGCGGATGGGGATGCCGCCGCAGTCCGTGCGGCATAAGCTGGACAGGGCGGAGGAGCGGTGAGTAAGCATGGAGAAGAGGAGGATGGAAAGGAATGGCGTCGGGAATCGGAGGGAGAAGAAGATGGAGTCAATCATCGTGGAAGATGAATTACAGACGGCAGTGGCGTTGATGGAGGATTGCTAAGAGGGCAAAGGAGGAGAATAAAGAGGGTTTTGTGATGGATTCTCTTAGCTCACTTTAATCCTTCTCTTTACTCTCCTTTTCCTTCTTGTTGCTTTCGGTTACTTAGACTGCCACCTTCACCTCTACATCTACATCTTCATCTTCATGCAAAGCAGGAGTCTTCACCATGCATCGTGATCCTTTACTTCTATATAAATCTCTACATATAGACATTTTAAAACGCACTTGTTTATATCGAATTCTGAACCACCGGAGCTCTTTTTCAAGTACTGTCTGATGCTAAAAAATACATGATGAAACTTCATTAACCTTAAATCATTCTACTTAATAATACTGAACCTGGAGAACAGCGACGATTCTCCATTTAGGATGGAGAACAGTAGAGAATCTAATTAGGATTTATTAGAGAGATTTAAAATTTGAAATTTCTCTGCTAGAATTTTCATCACAGCTATTGTCCTGGCAGTCTCACCTTCCTAGTTAAATATCTGAATTGGCTTTCTTTCTCTTCCTCTTCTTCTTAGGACTTTTTAATTTACTTGGTATGATTTTATTAGTTTCCACATACATAGATTCAATTTTAAGAGGATTTAGGTAAGTATGTTGATTGCTTGGGATGATATGGATTACAAATAGGTGAATGGAGGGCTCTTGACCACTTCAAAATCAAATTTTTAGCATATTTCTAGATAATCAAATTTTAGAGAGTTTGCATAGTTGTAAAAATAGTTGCGAAAGATAATTATTACAAGCTACATTAAAAAAATGTCATCTTGATGTTCCCATGTATCTCAGATGTCTTATTCTATATGTTGGTACAATCGACTTTAGATCAAGGTTGATTGGTTAATCAAACACTAGTTGAGTTTCAATGTTTCAACAATATATTAGTTAGATGTCAAGTAGATTCATGGTTCACCGAATATTTGATAAAAAATCCAAGTGGATCATAGATGACTGGACGCTTGACATGAGATAAAAAATTCAAGTGGATCATGAAGGATCGGACACCTAGTACGAGACAGATGGAAAAATTCAAGTGAGTCATGAAGATCGGACACTTGGTACGAGATGAAAAAAATTCAAGTGGATCATGGATGACCAAATACTTGGCATGAGACAGACAGAAAAGTCCAAGTGGGTCATGGAGGACCGGACAGTTGACACGATATGAGAAAATCCAAGTGCATCATGAAGGATCGGACACTTGGCACAAGATAAAAATCCAAGTGGGGCATGGAAGATCAGACACTTGGTACGAGACGGAAAAATCCAAGTAGGTCATGAAGGACTGAATAATTAGTGATGAGGGAAATTCCAACAAGTTACGCATGATTGAATATTGAGCAAAGGAAGTCTCAGTAGGTCAAAGTTGATCAGCTGCTGAGCAAAGGAAGTCTTGGTAGTAGGTCATGATTGACCAGATGTTAAACATGAGATGAAAAGTACTGAAAGGTCAAGATTGACCGGATGTTAGGCAAAGGGAAGTCTTGACAAGTCAAGATTGACCAGATACTAAGCAAAGGAAATCTTAGTAAGTTGAGATTAACCAGATATTAAGAAAGATGAAAATTCAACTTGTTAAATTGAAATAGGAGTATTAGTCGATTGATAGGAGCATATCAATCGACTGATGAAGCTCTAAACTTCAAAATTAAGATTTTTATGTGTTTAGGGTTTGCTATTATTCTAATCTAATATGGATCGTCCATCTAAGATCTAAAGAGATCAGAGTAGTTCGTCACGATCTACGTAGTTCTAAATCTCAAGGAATAGTATATCTCAGCCATTGATCAATATACTCTGATACTGATAAAAATTGAACATATAACAACTCACCACTGGGATGAACTGGACTATTACGTTGATGGAGATCTAAATCAAGCAGCTAGGATTTAAAAGAAACATTGGAGAAATCGTCGTCTTGGAGTAGAGCTTCACTGTGCGGAACAAGCCTTCGCTCCTCCTTCATCGTCGTTGATCACCAAAGTTTCTTCCTTCACATCAACCATTTTGTAGACCATGAAGTGGTCAACAATGAACTTTTTGACCCCAGCATCCTTCGATTTGTATTCCTTGTCTAGGACTCCCACATCTCTTTTGTTGTTTTCATCATACTGTACACATCGTACAGTGAGTTGACAAGGCAGTTAAAGATGTAGTTTTGCTATAGAAACTTAGTTTGGTTCCATATATCCATTGTAGTGATGGTTTTCAAACCACTAACACCCTCAACATATTTGGGACATTTCACGATCAAGATTGTTAGGACCTTTTGAGATAGAAAGGGAGGGGGGTTGAATAGCTTTGTCTTGAACTAAGGCAGCAGAAACTTTCTAACAAAACAACTACCAGATATAATGCTAATTCGGATGATTTTACCTAGTATCCGTCTCTTTGATGCAACTAATCCAAAGATCCACTCTTGCTCACCACTTCCACTAAACATTCTTCTTCTCGGACAAATCTTGAAGGCAGAGAAACTTTCTTACAGTAGGATTATAATTGCTTGTGAAAATGATAGTAGAAACATAAAGAGGAAGAAGAGAAGTTTTTACAATGATCTTAATAATTTTGCTTCAAGAGATTGCTCCAAGTTGTGTAGTAAAACACCAGATGACCTCTGTCCCATCGATGAACTTTGCTCCTCTCGGAGTTATCTCCTTCACGCCTCGCGTCACCTTATAAGAGGATGATCAGTTTAAACGAGAGTTTGTCCATGAGAGTTACTCGGCTTGAAGGTAATCGATGAGCAGTTAAGCGTACCTTAATGTTGCCAGATTTGATTTGGGCGAGGGCGCCCGCGTCGAGGACCGGAGTCTTGCCCGTGAGGTTCTTGAGGGCGATGGGGCCTGTCTTAGGCCTTCGGAGGCCGAGCCTGTCAGTGTCGCCGAGCATGAGATGGGCCACCGCGCACAGAAACTGGTCCACCAGCCGCAGCGGTAGCCACCGCAGGAGCGCCACCGTCAGGCCGAACGTCGACATCCGCATCATCTCCCGCGGCAACACATGTACCTGGAGAAGGCACCATTGTGAAATAGTTGATCGCGCGCCAAGAGCAAGAGATGTGTAGGGAGAGCGAGCTTACAGTGTTCCTGACGACCATGTGAGGTTTGGCGCCGTGCCGGCAGAGGTCCAAGCTCACCTCCATGCCGGAATTCCCGCAGCCCACGACCAGCACCCTCTGCCCAACGAAATCGGCCCCGGATTTGTAGGCGCATGTGTGGACGACGCGGCCGAGAAAGCGCGTCATCCCGGGAAACTCCGGCACCAACGGCTCCGCGTTCTCGCCCGTCGCCACCACCAGCCACCGGCTCGCCAACTCCCCGCCGCCTCGCGTCCGGACCCTCCACGCCCCGATGGCCGGGTCGAACTCCGCTGCAGCGACCTCGGTGCGGAACCGCGGTCGGATGCCGAAGGCGGCAGCGTAGGCCTCCAGGTAAGAAAGGAACTGATGCTTGGACGGGTACTTGGGGAAGCCCTCCGGGAAGCCCAACATTGGAAGCTCGCAGAACTGCTTGGGGAGGTGGAGGCGCAGGCGGTCGTACGTGCGGTGCTGCCACAGCGAGCCCACGCAGCTGGACTTCTCGACCACGGTGGAGGGGATGCCGACGTTGGCGAGACAGGCAGCGGCGGCGAGACCGGAGGGACCCGCGCCGATAATAATGGGCCCCGGCACCCAGGTTGCTTCAGGTGGGCTATCGTCGGAGGAAACGCGTCCTCTGTTCCGCTCTGCCCCTCCTCCACTTTGCATTGCCCTGTTTGTCGCTATTCGGCCTTCAGTTTGCTATTCTTCTTCCGCAACTGTAGCAGAAAGGGACTCGTCGATTATGACCGGGTTCGGGAAGTCGAGAGGGGAGAGTTTTCATTTATAGGCAGATGGCGGTGGGTGTTCTGGAATTCGGACAGTTTCAAGGAAGGTTTAATGGAGAGGTTTTACATGGAGCAGAGCAACAGCGAGCGACAGTGAAGTGTGAGAGACGTCGAAGCGTAAGGCAAACCATTTGGTCCTTTCTATCGCCATTCTTTCCTCTCAAACATACTGACCGAGACCAAGAGATACATTTTGATTGGGATTACGCATGCAGCTGGTATTAAAGGACATAAATGACGGCAAAGAGTACTCTTGAGTAAATGCTGCTAATCCCACTGCTACTCTCAGCTCTTAAACGAAATCCACAGGAATGTTCCATCGATGACTTACCGCATGCAGATTAACAACCTTCGTCTTCGCCAAAGGTAAAGAGGAGGTCAACTCGATCATGTTCGCAAAGGAACGGAAGGTCACTCTGACAGAGGCCATATAATAGCTATGTCGCTCGATTCTAACAAACAGGGCAAAAGCATCTGATTGAATTAGTCTTTGAGTGAATGCATGTCTTGACAAGATCTCGATGGTCGTTTTCAAAAGATTTGAACACAAGCGAGGGAATTGCATGCCAGAAATGACAAAAGGAACGATTAAGAGGCAAGGCGACGGCCGTTGCCTCGTCGTCGGAGGGGAACGGATCGCCGTGAGTGCAGTGTTTTCTCTTTTAATTAAGAGTTTCAACCAAGTTATTAATCGTGTGCATAATTTTGTTAGTAGAAGTCAATCTGGATGTTATCTTCAATCTTGGAGCGAGCATCCTTGTTCAGTATGCCTTGCCTTCTTCTTCTTCCTTACTCCAATTCGTCAGGTTTAGTCCTAATTATTTTGGTGCAGACACAACGCAAGGCCTAAAGAATATGCAAGGCCCCTTTCCTTCTTCTTTTATCTCTGCACATGGCTGAAAGAAAATAAAGCACCTAATTCTTCATCGCCATCTCCCTACCTATCCACTTTTTCATTGGATGCAATTGTATCAGTCTATAAGGATGAGACTTGCTCATTCCTGCAATGGATTTGAAGTATAGTGACTTTCTCGATATGCAATTTTGTAAGTGTTTCTATGCATCCAACCGATACTTTTAACATAGAGACATTCTTCCGTAAGACTTTTCTTGTTGACCAACATCCAATCACTGGCACTAAAAACATAAAACATCTGATAATCACTAGCGAAGCCTTATCTAAACCCAACTTGAGTATCAACTCAAAGAGGGCATTGGAGTTTCTTGAATTTCTCACAGGTATGGATATATAGTAAGTTAAGATTTATAGTCCTAGACCTAATCATTGTTTCTCAATATAAAGTTTTAAAAAATTATTAATATCTATGTGATGAAAAAAAATATTTAATTAAATGTAATAGTCAAATTAAAAAAATTCAAATCTTTTTTCGACGGTAAGAGATGTGATGTTATGCTTGGCCGCAAGGCTCGTAGTCGGATCAAATCATGATATTAGAGCAGTCAAACAGTTCATAGAGAATCGAGTCCAAATGACAGTAGAGTAATCGGAGCAGTCCATAGAGTTGGTCACTCGGTCTCTCTCTCGATCATCTCAATCTCGACCATCTTGGTTCTTTCGCTCTCTCGAACATCTCGATCTTGACCATCTCAGTTACTCAATCTCTCGCCCATCCCGATCCTCTCAGTCTCTTGGCCTCCCCCTCTTGGCCATTCCAACCCAGAAGCTATCAAAATTTTTCAAGCGTGCGAGCCTTGTCAAAGAATCAGGATGGTTATAAAGGTTGTTAGGCCTAGTTCCTTGGATCCCCTCGTATTTGCGTATATAGTCAAAAGGCAAGAATAATTAGTATTGCCGAATCATAGGGCAGTTACAAGGTTGATAAATTTGATCCCCTGGTTGCCACATGTCGAAGGCATTTGGTAGTGATTATCAGAACTTGTCCCTTCAGTCATGACAGGGTCTGCCCTCAGGTTGACGTAGATATTCCTTTTTGTAAGTATATAATTCATCTTACATGTATGAAAAATCTTTGGGCTCTCTTGACTTCATCAGCTTCATATATTTCTCTTTCTTTCTCTGCTTACTTGAGTGTCGGAATGACATACCGAGAATCTTCAACACCATGCTAATCTGTTTGTTTAGTTGCTCTCCTAGTCACCCTTTCGTTGATGGGAGCAACGGTACAAGAAGTGACAATTTATTGATTGATAACTTAACCATCCACGACATTCAACAGGAACACTTCTATAAAAAGAAGAGCATTATCTTAATTATTATCTTGCTGGAGTGCAATTTCTCATGTGGCAAGCAATTTTGTTTTCGATCAATCCTGACGCAGAACCTTGCACTGTGCTGTTTTCCGGATTTCGCTTCAACTGCTGATATGGGCTCTTCCCGGGCCGGACATGAGCGCGGCCCATTAACCACGCTACATTTGAAATCGTTTGCGCACGGTTACGGATCTTTCCCTTCAAAGATGTGCATTTATTTGTCCCGCATGTTGGCACTGTCTTCGTAATCTGCCGTTTCTTGCTCGCGGAGTTGGCCGCCGGCGATAACATTCCTTGCACAAGAGGTCTTGGCACCATTCCCACTCCCTTCTCCATTCCCACTCTTTCTCCGACGACATTTTATAGCACCAAGAAACCCTAATTTCCGGTTCGGACTGTCTACTTGTACAGTTCTAAAAAAAATTCCCCCCCTTCTTTCCTAACCCTCCTCCCTTGCTCTTCTCTCGCGAGCCCCCGGCACCCGGCCACCTACCGGCACGCCGTCGGCTGGCAGCGCCGCTGCTGAACGAAGCCAGTTCCGCCTCCTCCTTTCCCTTCGCCTCCGGAAGCTCCTCTTCCGCCCGGCGAGGTGGAGCAGCAGCCAGGACCCGACGTGGGCGTCCGTCACATACGGGATCTTCCTCTGCATCGATTGCTCCGCTGTCCACCGCAGCCTAGGCGTGCACATTAGCTTTGTCAGCTAAGGTGTGCGTGTAACTTCCTGTAGTTCTCTTTTTCCCTTCACAGGTTTTGGTTATTGAACGATAGCTGATTGCTCCTTAGAAATTTTAGCTTTTTTGTTCCTTAACGAAGATTGAAGCTTCAGGTAGTGCGTTAACTTTATGACACAGAAACCTAATTGATTCACAGTAAGGTCTCACCTTTGCCATAATTCTATTAGCAGAATCCTTCTGCATTTCTCTGGAATCTTGCTAACTATCGACTATCCTGTGTGATACGATCACAAAAAGGATAAATTCAAAGGCCATTCATTTACCTATTAATTGAGAGTTGTGTTTATTTAATTCCTATTGAATAATTTATTCCCTCATCTTATGTAGATTTTTTATTCTGTCATAGAAAAGAAACCCTCTTGGATGCCTATGCATAATCATCACCTATGGATTCCTTTCTTTTTATATCAATCAAATCAATGAAATAATATAGCCTTTGAGATTTGGAGGTTTAGCCTCTCAAGGTGATTATATCCTGTCCTATTTCTAGTGTTCTTATTACTGCATTTATCCAATGATCCAATAGAAATTACAGACAGTTTGTTATTAAGACTGAAATTGATGGAACAAGAGTGCTCAGGTAGCACAAAGTTTACCACATTGCCGTTTTAGCAATTTTCAGGTCTACCATTTTTGTGATCCGATACAACAACAACAACCAAGCCTTATCCCACTACGTGAGATCGGTTATATGGATTCTTATACATTATTGGGGTCTATCACCTACTAAATAAATTTTATCTTATTTTATTGTTGCTAAGCGAGTCTTAGTTTCATCATTTCACATACCATTTTTGTGATCCGATGTAAAGATAAATTCTTAGTTTCTTAGAAAAGAGTCAATATTATTTTTCATCTCTTTAAGAATGTTGAAGATAATTGAAGATAAGGTGGCATGGTTGGATTTTCTTTTATTTTGGTTTATTCTCACTGATAGTTCTGGAAATATATTTATGAACATCTAAGAAGGTTCTCAATGCCATCACGATGTTTGTTAAAGATATATTAGATCTTTAATTTCGACGGCTAGCAGTTGTTACATAGCTTTGATGGTACACTGTCCCTTGCTGTTTCTGGTTAGAGGTCAGTAGAGAGTGTTTGACGGCAACAAAATGACTGAGTCCTGCTTGGTCCACCTCGACGGCTAACAGTTGGTACAGACGGGCCCGCCACATGCGGCCCAGCCCAATTCATATGGGCTCAAGCTTGTGTTGACCCTGTAAGCACCAAACTCAAGCCCATTGGCCGGCCGTTATGTTGGACAAGAGAGCCGAGCCGAGCCGGCCGTTATGGTGGCCGCGGTTCAGTTAGACTCGAGTGAGGTTTTTATCCATTTCCCCCTTCGATTCATCTCTCGCCTAGTTGCCGCTGCGATCACGACGCTACGGCGGCGACGAGCCGCAGTGGCTGCCCCTCTTTCCATTACGCTAGCCCAACTTCTTCTTCGTCCTCCGTCCTTCGCTTATCGCTTCCGTCGCCGATCGTTAGCTGTGCGATCGGCCGCAGCGGGCAGCGGTGGTTCGCCACCCCTCTGGCAGCTGGCAGTGGGGTTTGTTTCCTCTCCTGATCCTTCTTTTCCTCTCTCTTCTCTAGATCTCTTACGTCTCTTCTAGCGATTGACACTCCCAGCAGCGCCACAGCCCTTCGCTGGTCTTGATCGGTAATTTCCTCTCTTCCTTTGGCTTGTTACCAGTGGGCCTTTCTTTCAGGTGGCTCCTTGATCTGTGGGTATCCAGGCCTTTCCCTTCCCTGGGGTGAGTGTGTGTCTGTTACTGCTCGTTTTGTTGCTAGTCATTTCAAATCTGATCTAGGGCTTGCATTTGTTTATCCGTAAATTTTGTGTTGTTCTTAGCTTGAATTCATTCCCACTCCTTCCGGTTTTGGATAGCTTGTGGTGAGGGTGAGTTGTGGCTATTCTCGTGTGCAGTGTTGTATGTTTGCTGTTTCAAGTAGTTTAATTGCTGTTGTTCGTTATAGTTTTGTGTAGATTCCTTGCTCTTGTTTGTCTTGTATTTTGGATCTATAAACCCTATTTGCTATCTATTTTAGGTTTGAATTTAGGATTTTAAGGGTGTTTTGGTAATAATACTGTTTTAGTGCCTTATTTGGTTCTTTTGGTCTCGTAAAAACCAATAGAGTAGACCATAGTATAGGTTGATCTCATTGGGAGCACACAATTTCTCTTAGAGCTAACAAATTACTAGGAGGCTTATTCCACTGATATCGAACACTTAATATCATTAAATAAAATTGTTGTTTGAAATAGGATCATTCAATATTCTTTAACAAATCCAATTACAAGAGAAAAAAATCACTATTTGGTTTATTCATAGACAAAATTTTAGGGTGCCAAAGGCTATAAATGAGTTGAGCATGTGTGTGCAACTACTACGATATCAAAGTAGGCGAGGCGAGGAAACTACAAAGATGGAAAGGAGCATTGTGGGCTCCCAATAATCAAGAGATTGTGAGGATAAAATAGGGAGAGCGCAGAGGCAGAGTGCTACTGATTCATGACCTGAACACCCAGATGTGCAATTTCTCAAAGAGGAGGAACTTAGGAGTGGACAGGAGGAAGGACGCTTGGTGGTGATTGTCACCGGAGAGCACTTAGAACATGTTGGAAATAATGAAGAGATTGCGATTCTTAAGAGATGGATGACTCAAATCAAATTCCTCGAAAATTTCAGAAATTTTTTTACATAAAAATCATGTAAATTATGATGATACACCCTTGGATTTCATAGAGTGCCCCACATACTTTCTAAAACAATGGTGCGACAAGGCATGTAGGCTATCGATGCAATCAGAACTGAGATGCCTCTTAAGTGATAGGGAGGTAATTGGCAGTTCACAGCAGTGGGCCTCCACCAGTCCAAAATTGCAATTTCACCAACTTGGAGCAAACGAGTTTGCTCTCATTTTGTCCTTCAAACTCTCTCACATAAACCAACAGGAGTAGGGCTTGCCTAAGTGGGAGGGTTTTCTTGGTCAATGGCTTGCCTAAGTTAACTCTCTCACATAAACCAACATGGGTAGGGCTTGCCTAAGTGGGAGGGTTTTCTTGGTCAATGGCTTGCCTAAGCTTCCTATGTAATTGAGCTTTCATCTCATGTAACTTAGATTTCTCTCTGTGGAATTATAGTTGGGTTGAACCTCTTTATATCACTTGTTTTTCTTAGCAAGGTGTTAAAGGAGGTCCTTGGTTGCTCATAAGGTATTCCTTACATTTCTTATAATAAGAGAGAGAATATGTGTGACTTCACTAGAGTGATTTTGGCATCCTAGGCATAACAATGTTGATTTATGTTGGGTGGTTAAAAACAAGAGTAAAGCATCTAAACTATATACAGTTTCTAGGTAGTTTGATACTGAATGGTGCTAGAACAGCTTCATCCTCAACAAGTGTCGGATTTGATCTAAGATTTGGTATCTTAGAGTTGCCCCATGAAAATTACTTGGCAGGTTATCACTTGATTAAGCACATTCTCTTTCACCATTGGCTTTGCATCCATTGTTTCCTTTATGATTATTTGTTAAATCAATTTTCATTAAATAAATAAAAAATTCATCTCTTCCTCTCCAAGGAACAATGAGGGAAAATGAGTTTTGTCCATTCCTTCTAAGCAAAAAAAAAAAAAAAAAAATTGAGGAATCATTTCTTTCACCTCTCTGCATACTGTTTTTCTTTTAGGATATGTCTTCTTTCCTCTGAACTTTTCATCGTAGGAATCAGGGATTTGGTTTAGCAACTTCTCCTATTCCTATATTACATTAGCATTTTTGCATGTTTATTTATTTGTTTTTGTTTTGTTCCTAAATCACATCCTTCTGTATGCCATTGTGGGTTTTTTGCCCTTCAAATCAATTGATATATTAAACTTATTACAGTTTCCAATAAGCCGATGCTATGAACTTGAGAGAACTTGATGCTTAAGGTGTAATGAAGTTCTAATTTCTATATTCTTTAACCAAACTTCTTCATTCACAGTTTATCCAATTAGAATGGGAACAGGATTTTTATGGGCAACTGCTGAAGACTTGGCAAAGAACCGAGGAAGGGTACTGTCACTGTACCGTCAATTCTTGAGATGCCTCAACTCCCCAGAACTCCCTCTCACCCATGCCGCTCGCCTTGCTAAAAAATCAGAGGTCCGCAGCATCTTCTTGTTCGGTGCCGAGGAGCGTTCCCTCCATAATATTGCTGAGCTCATTGATACCGCTAATTACTCGCTTTCCATCCTTAAGAAAGGTCGCCTACCATAGCATCCAAAAGGTCTATTTAAAACTCTAAACTGTTTACTCGTCATTTCATTTTGACTTCATATCGTTATATGAAGTCAGATGAAATGGACTTGCATGATTTTAACTTAAAATTCTACAATTTTGTTTTACTTATGCGTTAACTTTAAATGCTTCGTAATGTGAATTAGCTTTCTGCTCTAGTCAAGCATTTGATATTAATGATAAGTTCTTTGTTCTTACTGGTTGCTCATGTTAGCCGCTGTTCTTGCTAATTTGAATATGGGGTTAGCTTAGGAAACTAAGAAGATATAACAAAGCGACCAAAATGAACTTAATCGTTCTTAATGTAAATTGACAATCGGCGCTCACTATTCGTATGGAGTGCGCGAGAACCTCTGCTCGATTCTAACTGATCTAAAGTTAAATACGTATCAGACCTTGTTCATGCAAATATATAATACTAATATTACATATATTCTAAAAGTGTTTTTTACAAATCAGTTTTTTGTCCTATAAAGTATTTCCTTAAATGCGTTAATATTCTTGTGAATTCATATAAGTCGTTTAAAATTACAGTGAGTTGGAAGAGTTTTTACGATTAGTTATTCTGTTAAAAACGAGGCAGTGCATCAAATTAACCACTGCCCCTACCGATCTGCTTTTGCATGCATGCCATGCATCCGTCACCTCTGTTTTTGTCACCCCCCTCGTTCTTGCATTTTTCAGTTTGTCTTCCGAATAGCATATTAAAATCCAAAGTGCAATCGAGGGTGTTTGTCCTGGCAAGGAACAAGGAGTCAAGGTCATCTTGAATCTGCACTTCTGCAGTGACAGCGCGTAGGGAGCAGGGGCATTTCTATCAAATCAGCGAACAGAGAAAGACAGAGAATGAAGCTCCCGTTCCAGTTCGCTAACACCTAATAAAATATACATCAGTAGGCAGTAGCTCGATGGAGCCAGCGCAGCTCTGCTTGCTTGCTCTCTCTCTGTCTTGCATCTCCCAAAACCTGGTCTACGTTGTTAAGCGGTGTGACTGCTTCACTGCCCCGCTGCTTGCTGTGGGTTGTTTGTCTGCCCTGCGTCTCTGCTTGCGCTGCGCCCGCTTACGTTCACTCGGTCTGTAATCGGTTTTCCATGCACCAGCAACGCGCGGTGCAAGGCCAGGGCAGTGGCGCAGTGCAGTGCAGTGCATCAAGCCGGTCAAGACCAGGCAGTACGGCATGGGTCATCCCAAGGTTTGGATGCTGGCAACCAAACAGAAGCATGTCGCCTTCTCTTCCATGTCCCATCTGCTCAGCCTCTCTCCTTCCGCCATGCTGATGCAGACCTCCACAATTCTTCTTTCGAAATTTTATAGAGAAATGTCTCTATCGTATTTAATGATTGTCTCTTAAATAATCTCTGTATCGAGCTTTACTTCAATATTTTCCTTGTCTACACAAAAAAAAAATCGACGCTCTTCTAAACACAGAGAATATGAGAAAGACGAAGCTGTTTGCTAGGTCTGAAATGGTTCAGGGAGGGTGAGAAACGAAGAAGCACTCGCTTAGCTTGGCCTCGAGCTAAGGATGAAGAGCACAAATGAGCAACAACTTCGGAATTGGAATCATCCTTGGAACTAAAAAAAACAGAGTGTTCATGTTCTCTCACCCTTGTCGATCTCGATAGTTCTATTGGATTAAAAAACAGAAATAAAATCTCTGAAAAAAAGGAAGGAAATGGAAATAAAATCTGGTCCAGCTTAGCCACCGATTCACGGTCGGCCCAATTTTAAAGGCGATGGACAAAAGGACTAGAGAGAAACAGAGAGACAATAAATGAGCCCTGGCCATCGCCCAAAAGCATGCACATCAACGGATTCCATCTTCTCTTTACTCTTCTCAGAACAATCATCTCCCTCGCTCGCTGCCCTTGATCAATTATTTATTTCCATTGCTGCGACAAAAGCCAGCAGCCACACTCCAAAACGCCTCTTAATTCGCTTCTTCCTCTGATTTCACTGCCAGCCAGCCACAGATGCGGACCATCATGGCGAGAAGTCTCCACGAGTCCTCCTTCTCCTTCTCCAAGAGACACTTCGGCCACTGGATGGGCGGCAGGGGATCCGAGGACAGGAAGAAGAAAGAGGAAGGCAAGGTGGCCGCCGAGGAGATATTTACGCTTTCCAGTGTTTGCGGCGACGACGAGGAGGAGGTGGACGACATTGCGCCGCCCATCAAAGCGGAGGCGCGCAACAAGAGATCTTCGTCCTCTACAGTGGCGGCCGTCGCCGTGCGCGTCTCGAGGTTCCGCGCGGCTCTGGCCGCGGTGGTCGCCGGCAGGCACCGGCCAGTGGGCTTCGGTCCCCGCGTGACGGGCACCCTCTTCGGGCGCCGCCGCGGCCACGTCCACCTCGCGTTCCAGGCCGACCCGCGCGCGTGCCCCGCCGTGCTGATCGAGCTCGCGACGCCCACAAGCGCGCTGGTGAGGGAGATGGCGTCGGGGCTCGTGCGCATCGCACTCGAGTGCGACCGCCGGGGCTCCGCCGGGAAGAAGCTGCTGGAGGAGCCGCTGTGGCGCGCCTACTGCAACGGGAAGAAGTGCGGGTACGCGGTGCGTCGGGAGTGCGGACCAGCCGACTGGCGGGTCCTCCGCGCGGTGGAGCCGGTGTCGACGGGCGCCGGCGTGCTTCCAGCCGCCGCCGGCGCCGGCGACGCAGGGGAGACGATGTACCTGAGGGCGCGATTCGAGCGCGTAGTGGGGTCCAGGGACTCCGAAGCCTTCTACATGATGAATCCGGACGTCAACAATGGCGGACCGGAGCTGAGCATCTACTTGCTCAGAGTCTGAAACTCTGTCCTGTCCACTGCTGTTCCTCATCAATCAATCTGCTGTTCATTAATCTATAGTCTTTTTCCTCTCCTCGTAATCTCGTTATTACTCTCATCTTTCACTAGATTTTTGTAATTAAGCTGTTTAATTTGAGCTAGTGAGTAACAGAGAGGAGTTCGATGTAGAAATTCTTCCATTATGTCCTCAAACTCACTCGAATTTCTCATTTGGATCAGAGTGATGCTCCAATGAATCTGAAAGTCCTGTGTTCAGCGACTTACAGTGTGTTTCCAAGGAAGAAGAAGAAGAAGAAAGAGATGAGAAAAAAAAGCTTAGACATTGTCTGAGAGAAAGGCAGAGAGCTGGGCCCCTTCTTTTTTTAATTGTTTTTTTTATCTCGAATTATAAATCAGAATCGACATTCGTTTCTCATTCTCCGAGGAAACAAAATCGTTTAATTGTTTTTTAAATTTTTTGTATTAATTCCTGTTCCTTTTCCTTTTTTCCTTTTCCTTTCGCTGTACAAATATTTTATTACATCCTTATAATGCGCAAGGTACAAATAATAAATTGTCTGTCGTATCAAAATTTTTATTTTTGTTATAGTTATTATAATGTAAAAAAATTAATTATTTTATTTTAATCAAAATTATTATTTTATATAAAATCGAAGGCAGATGAGGTGTTTGTAGTGATGTTAATTAATTTATTTATTTATTGCGTGGGTAGTGATTGCAACGCTGCACACGCGGTCAAGTTGGGGTGGAGTCAAAAACCGGGAGATAGTGGCGACTTGTCTTTTCTGTAGTCAAGGCTCGAGGTGACAGATAGATATTATTCAATTTCAATTTCAATTTCATTTCGATTTCAATTCCAAAGTGGAAGATGCGATGTCATGCAATTGCCGTAATTAAAATAATCAAATAATATTAATTTATTCTGATAGTGGAAAATGAGTATCATTAGACTGCCAAACTTCCACGCCAAGAATATAGTGTTATAAGGTCACTGATGTGAGGCAAAGTAAAGATGAACATGGTGAGTTTTGACTCAATCAATAGAGAGTCCATCCGACTTCTTGAATTGAGCATTCCAATTCTTAACTTACATAGAATTTCGACGTCGACCGATCAACCTGTCGATACGACATATCGAGTCCTTGATTCTCAATTTCTCTACTTTCTAAGGCAAGCATTTTGACTCATTGACGACGTCTGACTCAATAGAGGTTCAACTCCTTGATACTCAATCGTTTCTGACTCCTCGGTACATTTGATTCAATTCAAACACATGAAGCATCCCTGAATGTCTCCACTGTACATACTTGAGTATGATCGACGTGGCTAGTGAAAAATACGAAGAACATGGGACCATAAGACTAGGACATGAGTGGTAAAAGAAACTGAGAACATAGTACGATGTTGCATATCCTCAACCCAAACGTGGGTGACTAGAGATGTGAATAAAGGAACATGGAGCTTGTGCTTCTCTCCTTCAAGATTGTATAAGGGCGGGCACAGGGATGCACATACGATTCCAACCACTTCTCTTCTACTATATTATATTTTCTTCTTTTTCATTCTTTGATTATAGAAGTTACTTAAACATCAAAATGGTTGTGCTAAAATCTGTTTTAACGTCCATTCTAACTCTCTTTGAGTGTTACATAGATCGCTCGAAGTTGATGCAATTCCAACCCAATGAGTATTGGACTACCTGGAAGACCTTCAATCCGTCGTCAGCCTCCTTATTAATGGTTTCTTCATCTTCGATCTCAAACCGGATAGGTCACAATGCTATTTAACAAAGAGTAAGTGAGCTATAGATGACTACTTAGTGTAGTAATATAATCAAACCCTTTCCTTTAAATAGACCAGTCCAAAGTTTATTCTCAGACGCAGTTAAGAAAGAAAAAGAAAGCTATGATCAACTGTAAAAAGCTCATTTGATAGAATCAAGAGACTCGGGGATCTTTAGTCAGTCACAAGGAACTTCGTCTTTTTCAGAATTTGCAATCCGTGAAGGCCATTGTTTACAATTAATCAGTCAGATCGAAGATTTAGAATCGAATCAATTAAGATTTTGTTAGCATGCTAGCGCCCCCACGGGCGGGGTTTACGACATGTGCTTGCAGCATGAGGTAGGCGGTTCGAAGGTAGGCAGCAAATGCGATAACATCAATATCTGTCCATGTTCATGCCTTCAACCACCATGTTGTAACCGGCCCCGCATTCATCATGATTTACTCCCCCTCGTACTTGTGGGGCCAGGGTGGGAGGGGCCGCTAGGTTGGCGAAATGATGGGTGGATTAAAATGGCGAGAACTGAGAAAACGCCGCTGCGCAGCGCAGCCCAGCCCAGTTTGTGAAGGAGCGTGAAGAAAAGGGAGTGCGTGGGGTCCAAAGCCGAAGAGAGGAGAAGGCTGCCGTTGGTGGTGGTTTGGGAATGAGAGCTCTTTAATCTGTCAGCCAATGTCATCTCTAAGGACTGTGAGGTTTGTCCGGGACAGCGGCGACATGGAAATCTTGGTCGGATATGTCGCTGCGCCGATTGCCGAGCTTCGTGGGTATCTCATCATGATACACCAAGGCAGACGCCATCGCCATCGCCATCACGCAGCCACAAAGTCTCTCTCTCTCTGCTTTTTGCTGCTTTTCAATTTTGATCAGGCTTAAGTTTAGAATTCTAAAACATTTAAACAAAAACAAACAAACAAACTGTGAGAAGTGCAATTTCTCTTCACTAAAATATCGTGCCCCCAAGTGCATATCTTTGACTATTAAATATAAAAATGTTCAAAATTTAGAGTTTCCCCTCCACTTAGCCACCAATCAAGCACAACTTATGTGATACACATCTTTTAATGAGTCTATCAAAAGACCCCATATTAGAGGACTTTCGATATTAGAGGACTCTCACTTCTCAATTTTTTTCAACTCCCCTTACCAATATTAGAGGATTTAGACTCCTTAACTCTTTAAGGTCACTCCATTTTCGACTCTAGCTAAGAACTTAGATATTCGGCTCAAACAGTCTAATCTTCGAGACCACTTCACTTCCTATTTTAGAAACTCAAATATTCAACTTAGATAGTCTGATCTTCAATATTACCCCCTATATACTTCCTTTTGTTTTTTATTCACTATGCTATCTCCCGTGTTTCGCAGGGAGAGAGCTTAATTAGCTTAATGAATGTAATGATTTGTTTCTTCATGAGCGTCATGTCTGTACGCTGGCACTTGTTTCGATCTTATCAAGTGCAGTTTGTCTATGAATTGTCCTTCATGAAGGCATAACATAAATTAATGACACATAACATTGGATGGAAACTAGAAATCAAGATCAGTAGCAAGTACCTCTGCGGAAGTGGTGGTCGGAGACGTTGGCGGATCGAGCACGAGAAGTACCGAACACCACGGCTACGGGGGCGGAGGACGAAGAGGAGGGAGGTGGAAATCGGAAGGCTAGGAAATATCAATGGAATTGTGATTCCTCGTTACGTTGTTTCCATCGAAGGAGAAGGAAGGGGACGAGACGGCGGCGGCCATGGCGATTGCAGCGGCGAGAAGGCGGAGAGAGAGTTAATTGTGAGTGATTCATTATAAACTAATTAGAAAACTTACGAACTAATCAGTGTTTAACAGAGCTTAATGGGCCATGGCTTGTTAGGCCCAGGACACGTCATCAACTGTTGGATCTCACAAATTTCGAAACCCTAACAACTGCCTCTTCCCCTATAAGACGCCGTTGCCTTTCTACCCTTTTCGGCTGATTGCTGTCTTGCTGTCCTTGCTGCGTCAGCCTCCGCCGCCGCTCTTCTCCGCTGACAGCAAGATGGCCGACACCCTGGTCCTCCGCGGCACGATGCGCGGCCACTCGGACGTGGTCACAGCCATCGCTGCCCCCATCGACAACTCTGACATGATCGTTTCCTCCTCCCGGGACAAGTCCCTCCTCGTCTGGAACCTCACCAAGGACGCTCCCGCCGCTGGTGTTGACGGTGCCGGAGGGGGTTCCTATGGCGTGCCCCGCCGTCGCCTCACTGGCCACTCCCACTTCGTCCAGGACGTGACCCTCTCCTCCGATGGACAGTTCGCCCTTTCCGGCTCCTGGGATGGAGACCTCCGCCTCTGGGATCTCTCAACCGGCGTCACAACACGCCGCTTTTGCGGACACACCAAGGATGTCATCTCCGTCGCGTTCTCTGTCGACAACCGCCAGATCGTGTCCGCCTCCCGCGACCGCACCATCAAGCTCTGGAATACACTCGGTGAGTGCAAGTACACTATTCAGGATGCCGATGCGCATACCAACTGGGTTAGCTGCGTTCGCTTCAGTCCCAACGCTTTCCAGCCCACCATCGTCTCCGGATCCTGGGACCGCACAGTCAAAGTATGGAACTTGACCAACTGCAAGCTGCGATGCACACTCGCAGGCCATACTGGTTACGTTAACACGGTTGCCGTTAGTCCCGATGGTTCCCTCTGCGCTAGTGGTGGTAAGGATGGAGTCACGCTGCTCTGGGACCTGGGCGAGGGGAGGCGCCTTTATTCACTTGATGCAGGTGCCATCATTCACGCGCTATGCTTCAGCCCCAATCGGTACTGGCTTTGTGCTGCCACTCAGGAGAGCGTCAAGATCTGGGACCTTGAGAGCAAATCTGTTGTGCAGGACCTTAAGCCTGAGACGACCGCCACCAAGAACCAGGTACTCATATTGGTCACTCCTATCATTACAAAATGAATGGTCTTTCCATAAAACTGACATCTTTGATCATATTCCAAGTTTGTTATTATTCTGTCAAGAAATTATAGTTTCATGAATTAGGTTGTGATTATGGAGGATTATAGCTTTTCATTTTTATTTCTTCTGTTTCTGTTCATGTGTTTAGAGTATGGAGTTCAAAATTAACTTGTTTGAGATTTTACCTTTTCCCAACCAAACCCTTTCAAACTTGAATGACCAAGGCAATTGTGGGAAATGATAGGAACATGAATAGTTTTTCCATTTTATGTGACACTTACATATATATTGATTCGTAATTTTATTATGAACATGTTTGAGATTGACGTTCTTCTTTACTTCATTCTTTTCACCCTCCACTTATATGTCACTGGCCTCTCACATCAGTGTCTTTAACTGGTAACGACTAGTGTCATTTCTCTAAGGATATTGATTCATCTACCTTTTGGTCTTCTAATTTTGTGTCCATGGACACTCAAGTAATGGTTTTCGAGAAGTCATTTTAATAGGTGTATGAAAACAACCTTTCTGATTGTTGCTAGTTTTCCAATGGCTGATCTGCCTTACTCCTTGACAGACTTTTCTATGGTATAACATAAGTCAGAAGTTATGTTCTCAAAGATAGGCTGAGTAAATTGTCTATTTATTATATGTGGCATTGTATTCTGAATCCTGATCTGGAGGATTATGATATTTAAGATTTTCAAAATCTATATGTCAGGAAGTAATTTTTTACCAATAAATTTCTAATAAAAAAATCAGGTTTTATTGCCTCTGATTTTCTGCAGACAGAAACATCCATAAACCAATAAAATTGTTCTATAAGCAATCTTCTGTCTTTTGGCTCTTTGGTTTGCTTTTAGTTTTATTCTGCCTTGTTTACCTATGTTCCTTGCGCACTTCATTAGTTTTCTGTCTTTATTACGGTTCGTGCACAATCCAAGTTCAACCAAATATTTGTCATCTTTACTAGCTTTCAATAGGTTAATGTCGCAAGTAATTGATTTAGAGTTAATTTTGCCATTTTTGCCATTGTTTTTTTAGTTTAAATTCCTCACATTCTATGTTTGCAACATCCTTTTGTTTACCTTTCTAAGCATCTAGTGAGATTATTCTAGAGATGGTACAAGTTGGTTCCTATTGATCACATTACATTTCTGTTCCACATATGTTCCATCACCATTGACAGATGACTTAATGTTTCTAAAGCATCAAGACATCAGCTAGTAGATAAAAATTGTGTAAATTTACATAGGTGGTGTATGTCATGTTTTACCTCCATCAATTTCAGAAACTTATGTGCAAACAAGGAAGCTCAGTTCTTGATTGCTCCACTTGTTTAGCTTCTTTACTAATCATTGTACTTTAACCCTGGGTATGGTACTTGCTGACTATTTCTTGTTCCAGCGACATGAATTTGTTTCAACATTTCAGATTCTTTCCAAGTTTAACTATTTATTTTATATGCATAAACGATTCTTTGATTGTTCCTGCAGATCTTGTACTGCACAAGCTTGACTTGGAGCGCCGATGGTAGCACACTTTTTACTGGTTACACAGATGGAACCATCAGAGTATGGGAGATCCGCTACTAGATGCATAAATAAGAGCTTCTTGAGCCTGGATTTCGGTTTCACTATGCATGATTTTGACACTGAGTGTTAGTAGCTTTCAGGTGCCGAGTAACATTTCTGCTTGTGTTATTTATTGTTGAAATTCTAATTTACCGTTTCCGATGGTGGTAAAAATTTGTTCTGCTCTTCAGTTCAGTTGGAATCAGCTTGGGTTTAGATTCCAGTTGAATTGTGCATGTGGTTCAATCATGTCAATCGATCTGGCTGCTCTAATTCCAAATTTAATCTGAAGGACGGATATTAGAGAATCGGATTCTTTTTAGGGCAAAAATTTCTCCTTGGTGGTTTTTTTTTCAAGAACAGGTTCATGAGATGGACTTACGACCAACCTTCTTCGGGTTGTCGGCAGTGGTAGGCAAGCGGGCAGTGAGGTGGTTGGCTGGCTCGGCGCGAACTTGTGGTCATCTCCCATTTGCCACTGTCACCTTGCGTGATGCTCGTGCCGTGTCTTTTTCTCTGTCCCCCGCCACCGAATGAAGTCAAAAGGCACCAAACCACTGGCGTCATCAAACTGACGTCATTCATACGAATCGATCCAACTTCCGTTCTTGGAGATGCGAATTCACTGCTCCATTGATCGCCTCCACCGTCAATCCTCACAGCTATTTATAACCTGTTGTCAGATTTTCTTGATCAGTCAATGGAGGAAGAAAGCTGCAGCAAGGACACGAGGGGGAAGAGAGCAGCTGTGGAGGATGAGGATTCAGACATGGAGAGGTTCTACACTTTGCTGGAGAACATCAAAGCGGCCAGAGACTCGTTGAGGGGGAGAAATAATTGTAGTAAGAGGGCGAAAGCGAAGGCATCCCTGCCGCGGCCGCCGGCGTGGCAGCCAAAGTTTGAGTTGGAGGACTTTGCGGAGGGAGAGGCCAGCGGCGGCGCGGGGAGGCAGAGGAGTCAGCGAGAAGAGGGAGAAGGGAAGGAGGAAGAGAAGGGTGGAGGCGAACAGAAGATGAGTTTGGATCTCCGCCTGTCTCTCTCTTAATTATAAATTATAATTGAGGTTTGGAATTGGAATGCGTTTTCTTTTGTGGAATTTGGAGATGAAATTTAAGAAAATTATCCTTCGAGTTGTCTCTGGAATTGATAGAAATGTATAATAATAATAATAATAATAATAATAATAATAATTTTTAAATGATATTTAAGTATAAATTATCCTTCAAGTGCCATCGTTGCCATCCTCCGGCCACTGCCTGCCCTAGTCTTCTGTTCCCCTCTAGCAGCGTCTTCCGTTACTTTCTGATCGAGCGAAAAGCGTGCGACTCCATGGCGACCGCCCAGGACCCGCCACGGGGCGAGATCGAGACCAACCTCCGGGGCCGCGCCATGCCTCCGAACGAGCCTGAACGAGCCTGCGGGATCCTCCCGGCGCAGGATGGTTGAGGCGATGACGGAGGGTTGGAGGAGCTGAGGACGAAGCTGATGGGCCAACTGAGGGCGAGGAAGATCTCGGATGGGAACCGGGGATGCTAGCGAAGGAAGAGGAGAAGAGGAATAAGATCGGTCTAACGGTGCATCTCACGCTGGAGGCGATCGAGGAAGACATCGTCGCGGCGGTGACGGGATCGCGGCCTCGCCGGCGGCCGAAAAAACGACCTAGGATCGAACAGCGCTTGATTGACGTAAGCCGCCGCTTCCTATTCTATTTTTATTTCTTTTTTCTAATCACCTTAAAAAAATTATTTTAGTTTTGAGAACACAAGACACCTAATAGACTATGCCAAACAATTAGCTGCTCACCCACATGTCATGATTGTCTTTTCATCTAGATAAAAAGCTGAAGATAATTTACATCTACTTTAGGCTCGGAAAGTGCCAAAATTCTTTAAACCCAAAAAAAGAAGAAGAAAAAATTGTATAAACAGTTGGAATAGAATTTTTTTGCGGTGGATAGAATTTATGATCGAGTGGTCTTTCATATTGATTGTTATTTTTCTCACAAGGAAGCTATCTTATATGAAATTAAAGGCTTCTTTGGCTTGAGACTGGATTAATGTAAAGTAGTGAAATTTGTGTTTTCTAGTTGAGGGAAGTGCTGGGAGGAAGAAAGAAGAAAGGTGAACTTAGAAGGATAAGTAAAATTAATACTCAACATACTTGCTTCATTTACATTGGTAATCTTTATGTGATGATAGATAATAAAAAAACTTAGTTCCACATGTTACTACACTTCCTTATTAATTAATATTACATCATTTTCACCAATGATTAGGAGTTGACTGCTTGACTTTGATGAGCTCAATTGTTAATCGATCAAAAGGCAAGGCGACATAGAAAAATAAATAGCGGATGCTCAGTGATTTATCCAAACACTTATGGTTCGAATCCTACAGTAAGTATTTTCCTCCAGTGTACTTTCGGATTTACGTTGATGGTCGGTGAAAAATTTCTGTAGGATTGAACTAGTCACTGATTAATCGATTTAAAGAATTGAATACCTGAATTTAAAAAAAAATAAAAAAATAAGTATGTGGTGGCCTCCTTTGGTTGTCTCTTTCCACTAATAATTTAGATCTAGAATTTTTAAAAAATCATTTTTTTAAAAGACATCTTTATGTGGCTGAAAGATATGGTCGTGGAAGTTTTGGCACCGGAGTGAAGGTATAATACATTAAAAAATCTGTGGAAGGACGGGTACTTGATGGCCCCTACTAAGTTAGGTATTTCTGTATTGGAGATTTGTTCATGTTTAATTCATTTGTCAAGTCAATTAAATAAACATTAGTAATATCTGAAAAAGTTCCAGAAAGGAAAAACCATTGAGAAGAATAGGATCAGGACTATGCCATATATACACTCTTCCAACCTGGAAGAGTTAAGAGACAAAAGCTATTTAGGTGAAGCAAAAGAGATGTCTGGAGAGTATCACTATGCTAGTGAAGTGAGATGGACGCAATAAGATAGAAGGCAACCAATCATATTAAAGATGCAAGAGTGTACAATTGGTTTGACAAGGAATTCTCTGCATCCAAGTGAGACTGAGTTATTGGAAAAAGCCTCAAAAAGTACAAGGGATGACACTCTCTTTTAGTTGGTACTAGGAGTTGCAAGCATGAATTGGCATGCTTGCAATTTGATCCAATTGATCACATCAAGAATGCTACCTTGCAACCCCAATATTGACCACTATCCCTTGATGAACTTAACAAGGAGATTTACTGAGCCTTGTAACCCCAGTAGCAAAATAATATTTATGTATGCATCTACCAATAAAATGAATTGTTGCTCTAGACTGGGTTACAACTGCATATGGTAGAGCGAAGATACTTTTAAAGTTCTTGAGTTATGGAAAATCCATATGCTAATATTTGTGGTAACAAAGCATATAAGACACCTGAAAATAAAATTTAAAAGATAAATAATTACTTGCTTTGGGAGTCCTGGACTCCAAGTTGAACTCGAGTTTGAGGAGTGCATTAATGATTTTGTTGCTTGATTTAGCAGTTGGCCATAGTGATTGTCAGTGAAATAGACCTATATAAGTTTAGATGATTTTGTTTTGGTATATACAAAGTAGAGTTAAAAGCTTAATCAGTATATATATTCCTGGTACATTTCTTTCTCTTGTTTATATCAGTATGCTTTGCAGTATGCTAATAGAAATCAATACACCATGAAAACTTGATTCATCTATATTTTCTGGTAAAATAATTTGGTCTTTGTTTACATGCTTCTTGTATTCTCTTTTCCCTGGGGTGTGGCTATCTGACATGAGTGTAGAGTCCTACAAAGTCGAGGAGGACGACAACTGAAGCCCATGAACTCTTTAACTTTGGTGGTGTTCATCTCAGAGTTCGAGCTCTCTCCCTCTCTTGACGCTCGCTAGTCTTTCTGAAATCTGATGTCAAGGTGACCTTTAC
The DNA here is from genome assembly GCF_044706935.1 of Curcuma longa. Lineage (NCBI taxonomy): Eukaryota > Viridiplantae > Streptophyta > Magnoliopsida > Zingiberales > Zingiberaceae > Curcuma > Curcuma longa. Next base: position 21,878,621 of record NC_133871.1, on the reverse strand, counting down.
TACCGCAGTTAAAACTTGTTTGCTTGCTGAACTGTATAGTTTACAGAAAAAAAGTACCAGGTTCCTGTGAATATGTTTTCTTTTCCTGGTAAGATATAGAGCATAGCAGAACTATAGTTGTCTCAGAACTATAGTTGTCTTTTGTCTTGCTCAAACGGTAGTGAATTTGTAGAAAACCTAACTAGATTTACAAATTGCAATGAAAAGTAGCTTCGGAGCTATTCTAGATTGTTGTTCATGATAAGGTTTTGCTGACTGGGTGAATATTACATTCAAGGATGATGTATAATTTAGCTGGGAAAAAGTGGCATACATTTGGTTGAATTCATGGTTTTCCAGTTGATCCTGATTTAGTGAGATATAATACCATAATATATACTTAAAATACTGTTAATAATATATACATACACACTATTATATAAACCTTAATTACAAATAATAATAATAATAATAATAATAATAATAATAATAATAATAATAGGCCTAGAGGCCCTTACTTATGGATTAGCATAGGATATGCATAACTTCCATGATGAAATTGATAGAACCCTCAATTCTTGCAACCTAGGGTGCATCCGAAATCAATTTCTTGGGTTAGTTTACACATCACTCTTCGTCTCAATTGTTTTCATCAAATAGATCTGTTCTTTGTCTAAGATCGTGAGTAAGTGACTCAGCTAGAAATAGTTGTTGAGGGGAAGGGGTTGAAGATGACAAAGTTGAAGAAAACGTCTAGGATGCCTACAAAACTCAATCAGGGATTATAATGGGGGCCAAGGCGGGGCTCGGTGTGACCACTCCAACACTTAAGTTAAGATTCCCTTCAGGTATCAAAAGTAATAGAAAAGAAGAAAGGAAAAGAGAGAGTTTAGTGAAATTCCCTGGGAGAGAGATCGATCTTTTGGCCTTGCCTTCTTTGGGATTTATATAGTTGGCAAAAGAGCATCTCCACGGTGAACGCTTCATTCTCCTTCATCATTCTCGTACAAGCTAGTGGGGGACCAGATCCAACAATCGTTAATGACCTCTCCATTCATTGAATGCCACGTGTTTGATGGAGGGCATTTAGGGAACCGAATTTGACAACAGCATAACTGCTTCACCACCCACATGGTTCCACGTATTTCGGATTGTTCGCCGTCGTTGTCCGTTTCAAGGATTACCAAATTGAAGGAGTTGAGTGGTCGAGTTGAGAAAATTGAATAGCAAAGATGAAGATGTCGGATGGCCGAGTTGAGGAAGTCGAGTGGCCAAGCTGAGGGAGTCATATGGTCGAGCTGAAAAAGTCGGGTGACTGAGCTGATGGAGTTGGGTGACCAAGCGGAGGAAGTCGGGAGATCGAGCTGATGGAGTTGAGTGACCGAGCTGATAGAGTCGAGGGACTACTTTGACCTCCACCTATGCTTGATTATTGACTTGACCTCTGATGTGGTCCTGCCATGTGTAGGTTTCCTTATCCACCACATCAAGATCTTTTGGACCTTTGTCGATATATGTAGGTTACATGTTTTTCCATCGTCAAAGTGCAACTTATCGTGTTGGAAGACTAGGGGGCTAATTGAAACTCAAAGGCAAGATTTAAATAAGAAATCATTTTAGTGGCCGTTCCCCCATCCTCTGCTTTCTCAGTCAAAAGCCAGGATTGGGGCCTTGTCTTTTCCGTTGATGGACAACCATTGCACCTGGAACCAATGCTTTCAAGACTGGCAAACCAGTGTCGTATGAGTCCCTGTTTATTGGTTGAACGAACCCAAAAGTCAGGTTTAATCGAGACATTAAACATACAATATGCTAACTTTCACTTGCTTCTTTAGGGTAAGAGATCATGTGATAGGTAATGCATATGCCAAGTCTCATCCTTTTTTCCCATGGCCTTCGATGTTTCATCATTTTCATGCTTGCAACAAAAGCACAGGAGTCTCAACCTGCATACAGGAATCAAGAGCCATGCACAGCACTAAAGTTGAATAAGACATGGATCATTCAATGAGTGCAGGGACCCACTAAAGGTCACTGTATGAGTAGAATATTTTAGTAGGTCTACTATATGTCCCTCTAACATGGAGAATCTAACTTGGCCATGGTGGTATATCCAAAAGGGTCACTTAAATTACTTTCTATAAAGGAGACTAGCTCAAGGGTATCCATGGTAGGAGAGACTTCAAAAAATCCTTCATTGCGCATTTGCACCCTGTAGAAAGAGACTTGTACCATTTTAGAATATAGAAATATGTGATTGACAATCATGAAAAAACTAAACAAAAAATTTATATAAGCTAATGAGTAAGTTGGGTCCCTATAGAAATAGCAGGTGAAGCAATGAGTAGTGGTCTGCAGTAGGGTGTTTGGAGAGTACCTGAGAATTACTTGAAGCATAAAGTTGAGGTCATGACGGAGGAGATGTGGCACCCAATCTCATTAAAATCTCCTTTTCTTGACTATAGTAAGATTCGGGCAGATACGGCCGAGGACAAAGAGAAACCTAGAGCTAGAAAAAATGATACAACAAGGAACACATTACACACTATTTTTGATGTCAATCACACACCACTTTCTCCAAAAAGAAACCTTGTCACTTCACCACAATCCTTTTATATATATTTTGTTTGTTCAAGATACGAGAAGAGCAAAGCATGAGATACATAACTTAGTGATATATAAACTCTAGATTAACTGTCGGCAATATATGGGAACACACCTCAGTTTTTTTCTTTGAATCTGTACGCATCCTTTTTAATTTTTCTCTCTCATTCTATCCTTCTCTATCATGCAGAATGATTATTGCTCAGAGTGATTGAAATCAACTTAATGTATCATGGAATCTTATGTGTTAGATCTTGTGTATCTAATGTGTATCTTGACAGTATTTGCATTCTAATAAAATCTAGGTAACTCATATTGGCTACCCTCAAAAAATTATATTTAAGTGTTCTCGATCTCGCACATAGTTTTTAAGTAAACATGATTCAATTCACAAGCTGATTATCGACTATAACACATATGTCCTTAGCAGATTAATTCTGAAAATAATAATAAATATGAAGCGTTTTGTGCTAATTTATTCAGACAGCACTGTGTACGTGCAGTAGTGTTGCGTCATTTCAGTACTATGCAGTTTGATCATTGTCTCTCATCATCATTATTTGGGCTATGCACTAAATTGACAGGTGATGTAAGTCCATTTCACATCATGCATGTTTGTGCAAAGGTTGCATGAGAAAAGAAGCAGCTGCAAGTGGTGTACTGGAAACCCGTGAACTCCAATATTGAGCTAAGTACTCTGCTTTATTTTGTGCCTTCCAATTAAACTCCTTGTATCTCTCTCTCTCAGTTAGACACAGTGCTCAGCTACATAAGTACATGCCATGCGTGCCCAGGGTCTGCATGCCTTGTCATCCTCGTATTCCATTTCCTTTCCATGGCCATGGCTATTGGCTGTATCCTTTCTCATGTGTTGCAACCACCACCATTATTTCTTCTTAGATATTCTCCGATCCTTGCGATACTTAATCATGCATAGCTTACTGTACTTTTCCTGCCTAATTAATCAACGACTTTCACCATATAAACAGGTGCTCTGTCTCAGTCCCCTGCGCTGCAAACCTTCCAGCACGTCCGCTTCTTCCTTGCTTTGTTTATTTTGTATGGCGAGGGTAGTTGAGTGCCGTGCCAAGGCGTCTCCGAGCAGTACTGCCGCCGGCCTCAGGCTCTTCGGATTCCACGTGTCCGACAACCATGCGGCGGCAGGTGACGCCGGCGGCGGCGGGAGGAGGTACGAGTGTCAGTACTGCTGCCGGGAGTTCGCGAACTCGCAGGCGCTGGGCGGCCATCAAAACGCCCACAAGAAGGAGCGCCAGCAGCTGCGCCGCCGGACCTTCCTCCGCCGTCCCCCGCCCGCGCCGGGAAACCTAGCGCTCTGTCCCCTGAGCGATCCCCTGGCCGCGGCGAATTGGGTCGTCGGATACGGCGCCCCGCCGCCGTCCTACAATTGCATGGGAGCGCCGGCGTACGGTGGCGGGCGCGCGCCTCTCATCCGGTGGTGCGTAGACGAGGACCGTACCGTAGCCCGTGGTGCAGTGGTGGGAGAGGATAGCGCGCAGGACGTCGTGGGGTTGGATCTCCAACTTAGTCTCGCTCCGGCGGGTTCTTGAGCCTTCACCGCGCGCCGGGGTGATTAATATTGAGATAATTAATATAAGTTAATAATAGTGTGTGATTTTGTTAATCATTTAGTTGTGTAAATTGTTTATCTTTTCTCCCTTGATTATCGTATCGATCTTTAATGTTTTCTATAGTGATATAAACGAGTAAATATAATTTTTTAAAAAAGGAAAAAGAAAAAGAAAAAGTGAAAAATTTGGTTGACACGTTGCTCCGCTACGGTAACCTCCGTCATCAACCGTTTTCCGTTTTTCAAATAGTTGGCAGCGTAATTATTTGCAGTGCGATTTCTCCCTTTATATAGCAAACCAAAACAGATCGATATAACGAAGTTTCTTGTTTAAGTTTGATTAAGCAAATTGCTTTGCTTATATTCTTTCTTTTCAACAACTCTATAAATTAAATTTTCTGATTTTTGAAAAGAAATCAAATATCTTCTCCAAAAAAGGAAAGGAACTTAGCCAAATCTAACAAGAATGGTAACCAAATCCAACCAAACCGATCTCTTTCTTGTTGGCTGCCAAATCCAAACAGAACAACCCTCTCCTTTAACAACGAGAGAAATTACTACCGTATCAAAAAGGTCGTCTCCAATAAAAGAAAGAAGTAAAATGGCCGGCTGGACGCCTCCTCTCTCTTTTGCTTTATCGGTTCGCTCCCTTTGTTGACGCGATTCCCAAGTCTCCATTCCCGGAACCAAACTCATCTTCTCGTTCGTCGCCATCTCCGCAGCCTCCTCCTCCTGCTCACAACTCTCACGCTTCTTTGAAACCGGAGGAGATTGGTAAGAAAATGAACACAAAATCATAGCTTTTGCCTCTCTTTCTTCCCTCTCTCCTTGTTCTGTCGATATTCCTGAATTTAATACGTATTTTATTCTTTTTTGTTGGAAGATTAGTTCATGCTTTTGTGTTCTTGTTGCCCACATTCAAGTTAATGATGTTTAAAATGTCTTCACTATAACATCGACAATGTTTATTTGCTATCTCTTGACTACTTGCAGTAACCTGGCTGCATCCTGCCTGTGCCTTTTATTTTCGATTATCTACGCATGATGTTGCAGTTTAATGATTTATGCAATGATCATCAGGCAAATTAAAATGCCAGATATTCAGATGGGATCCCACACACTGAGATCCCATGGAACCAAAGTCTTAAGATTTCACATGCAAGACTGGATCATACTCATACTCCTTGCTGTAATAGACGGATGCTTAAATATCATAGAGCCTTTTCACCGGTTTGTTGGAAGAAATATGATGACAGATTTGAGGTATCCAATGAAAAAGAACACAGTGCCATTTTGGGGTGTTCCGGTATATTCTCTCTTCCATTCAAAGTAGTAAAGAGTACTGTTTCTTCCATTGTGGAATAGTAAGATCGTCTTCTCGGCAGATACTTGCAATTGTGTTGCCATTCTTAATTATTTTGGGGATCTACTTGAAGAGGAAGAATGTTCTTGATCTGCATAACGCCGTATTAGGTAGATTTCTTTTTGTTTCTTTATCATTTGGCTGTCACTGCGAGCTGATGGAAGCACATAATCAGGCTTGCTCTTTTCGACATTTATCACTGGAGTTATAACTGATGCCATCAAGGATGCTGTTGGCCGACCGAGGCCAGATTTCTTCTGGCGCTGTTTTCCTGATGGAATTCCTGTGAGATATGCTCGATCTGTTCTTCTTTCCATTTTCATTGAAGGATTTCAGAAATCACCATTACAAGTATTGATATGCAGAAATATGACAACATAACAACTGGTGTCATATGCCATGGGGTAAAAAGTGTTATCAAAGAAGGGCACAAGAGTTTCCCGAGCGGGCATTCATCATGTAAGCATCGAACAATTCGTGTTCTTGTTTTTTTAAAGCTGTAACTACAGATTGTGTGACTCTATGGCTTGCTGGTTGCCTCGATCAGGGTCTTTCGCTGGGCTAGGCTTCCTATCATGGTACCTGGCAGGAAAACTCCAGGCTTTTGATGGCAGAGGTCATGTTGCCAAACTGTGCATTGTGATTCTTCCTTTGCTCTTAGCATCACTTGTGGCGATTTCTCGAGTCGATGACTATTGGCATCATTGGCAAGATGTATTTGCAGGAGGCTTCCTAGGTTTGTTTAGAATTTTGAAATCTACATTTGAATTTCAATTGTGTTTCATGGTGATCGACTTGTTTATATTGTAGGACTGGTTGTTGCTTCATTTTGCTACCTGCAATTCTTTCCACCACCGTATGATCTAGATGGTATCGACTAGTTCAAGTGCAAGAACGCAGCTAGCTGTTTCCTTCCTCGTTCATCTAAAATCTCTCATTCTTCTTCTTCCTCTGCAGGTTGGTTGCCTCATGCATACTTGCGCGAAATGTCTGATTCTAGAACCAATGTGCCATTGCAGTCGACTGCAATTTCCCGACAGTCGAGGCCATCAGAAGTCGAAGCTGCAGTTGCATCTAGGCATCAGAATGAGATCTACGCGAGCGATGCAAACACAATTCTAGAGTCGATTGAAGCTGGCAGGAGATATTGATGCACCATCGTTCCTTCTTAGCATTCATTCAGCCACCATCTTCGATTTGTTCTTTTGTTGCTATTTATGTTTGCACAAGGTTTGTTCTTGTTTCCTTGTCTTGTTTTTAACCTTGTTGTTCTTTATGAGAGCTGAATTTGTGTTCATAAGATTTGCATCAAATGTTCAAAGAAATAACTACTTTGTATCAAATGCTCTCATCGATTTGCTCCATAAGATTTGCCCCAATCATTGTTGAGAATCTTTTGACATTAATTTTTTAATTTATAATTAGAAAATTTATACAATTTTATTATGTTTTAGTTAGGGGAGATTTTTAAAGGAAGAAAAAAAAAGTCGAGTCGAGGCAGTTTCAGATTCCTCCTTATCTCGTTTTCTTACTTATCTGACGCCATCGATGGCCCGAGTCTTGGCCGCCGCTGTCGCATTGGTTGGATTTCCTCTCCGCCTGCGCTGCTGCCTCCTCCGCCGTCGCTCCCACTGCCGCCCTTTGTTGTCGTCGTCGTCGCGCTCTCCAAAACACTTCTCCACCGTCACCATGTAAATCAGTCCGGCTCCTCTTAAGATCGATCCCCTTCTCCCAGCACTTGTTCGATTACTGTTCGCTGATTCGTCTCATCCAAGATTCCATCTTGACCAGTCGGAAAGTGTCTGTGTCTTCGTCTGCGCGAGCAGTATCTGCCAAGGAAATGTCCTCCCTCGCGATCGACCCGGCGACCGCCGAAGAGTACGCCTCGCAGTCTAAATTGCTTCAGGAGTTCACGAACGCCCCCACCATCGACAAAGCTTGGATCTTTAAGTCTGGAAATGGTTATATTCTTCAGAATGATGGCGAAGGCTTCTTCGTGTTGCCTATTTCTTTCATCTTATTGATTTTGCTCTTTGTTCCTCACTGTAAATGCAGCAGGCACCTCGCGGGCGATGTTTATTGTCCGGCAAGTGGATCTTTTGGCTAACAAGAAGAGGTTGATGGTTTTGTCTTCTCATATCTCGAAGGCTAGTGAAGACTCTGTCGACTTTCAGTGGTCGCCATTTCCTGTGGAGATGAACGGGGCGTCTGCAGTTGTCCCATCGCCGTCTGGCTCGAAGCTTCTGGTGGTTCGTAATAAAGAGAATGATTCACCAACGGTGCTCGAAATTTGGGGGCCGGCTCTATTGGAAAAGGAAATTCACGTTCCCCAGTCAGTTCATGGTTCAGTTTACACCGACGGATGGTAAGAAGACTTGATGATGTAAAATATTTTTTTCCCTGCTACAAAATGCGTTTGATAAATTATACCCTCATGGTGGTTACATCGTCTGCACTTTGTTCTATTCTTCTGTTTTTTTTTTTTTTTTTTTTGAAATGATTATATTGGCTTTGTTATAGGTTTGAGGGGATTTCATGGAACCATGATGAGTCAATGATCGCCTATGTTGCCGAGGAACCACTTTTAGAAAAGCCAGTGTTCAATTATTTAGGCTTCAAGAAAGAAGGTTCTTCCGAGAAAGATTTTAATAGCTGGAAAGGGCAAGGGGATTGGGAAGAGAGCTGGGGTGAAACATATTCTAAGAAAAGGAACCCTTCACTCTTCGTTGCCAGCATCAATAGGTCTGACCTAGTCCGTTTAATGTTGTAAAAACTGGCAAATTTTACAAATAACGACCTTGTTTTCATGCTTGTGCAGTGGAGAAGTACGGGCGGTTAAAGGCATTCCCAGGAGCTTAAGTGTGGGTCAAGTTGTTTGGGCTCCATCAGTTTCTAAGGCAAATAATTCATTGGTTTTTGTTGGGTGGTCAGTAGAAAATGGACCTCAAAAAACTCCAAGAAAGCTTGGAATCAAATATTGTTACAATAGGCCATGTGCCCTGTATGCAATTAGTGATCCTTTTCAAGATCAAAGTTCTAGCAAGTCATCAAATGGGTGAGTCTGCCATCTTTTTCAATTATCTACAGTTATCTTAGTTTGGAGATGTTTGCTGTGGCAATTTCCTCATATTGCTGGCCACCATTCATCAGGAATGAAGATGTTGTCAATTCTGCAATCAATTTAACTCAAGACTTAGGTAGTGCATTCTGTCCCCGTTTCAGGTAACATTGGCTCTTCCCTTAATTTATGTTTTTAGGATTTTATTTCTGGTAATAGGTAATGTACATTGAATGAGTTAGATGTTTTGATACTTCAAATAATGATGGTAGAAAGCATGTATTTTTTGTTATTTTTTCCAGAAACATGTATGATTTTTTATGATATAACTTATTGGATGGCACACATTTAAATGTTTCTCGAGGGCACATTAGTTGGTGGTGGGGCCAACAAGATGCAAGTGGCAAGTTGTTTTTATTATGACCTCTTCTTCCAAATGATTATACATAAATAGGCTACTTAAGTAGCAGGAAGATAGTAATGATATATGAAACTTCTTTAGCAATTTGTTTAGCATTACTTATTAGGGCTTTCTCTATAATCAACAGGAAGATATTAATGACTTATCAAACTTCTCTTAGCATTTGTTCAACATTATTTATTAGGTCCTAATCTATGATCTGATTTTCTCTTTAATCCGAAGTTTTAGCCAAATGACAGATTTCAGAGTAATAGTCATTAGTGAAAAAACAGTACTTGTAGAAACAAATGAGGTCATTTCAACTTCTAATAATCCTTCATATATGCCTTCGATTGCCTCTAGGAATTTCATAACTGAATGTGAATTGTATTTTTTTTAACTTTTATCATCAGTTACAAAATGCAATGTTTAAGATTTTATTTTTTTCTTTCAATTATCTATTACTTTTGATCAGAAAAAAAATGTGTAGGAATATGCTTGCCCAGAGTTGTGTTGATTTAGGGAGTTATATCCATCTTTAATGCACTTGAATGAGCACAACACTAATAATTTTTGCACCTCAAGTTGGGTTCTGAGGCTTGACATTTTCGAGCTATATGATACTGATATCAAGTTCATTAGAAAGAGCTTTCCTTGTATTAGATTGTTATGCAAAAGCCAAAAGCCTTCTGGGCATACATATCCTTTTTACACTATCACATGGCCTATTTATTTATTTTTTTCCTTACAGTATTGTGTTCCATATCTCAGGTCACATTGTCTTTTTTTTTTTTTTTTTTATATGATGTATACAGTTTGTGTGAATTAGCTATAACAATCTGGTGTGGTACTTCATTCAAATCTGATTATATTATTGCAGTCCAAATGGGAAGTATTTGGTTTTTGTATCTGCAAGGAATGCTGTTGAAAGTGGTGCTCATATGGCAACAGATTCACTTCACAGAATTGTTTGGCCTTCTGATGGACAACTTCATCATTCCCTAGATATCATTGATGTGGTATGCCTTCATCTCATGGGCACAATTTTGCTGGTGTCATCTCACCTTTTTAGTTCGCCAAGTATCAATATTGTGATCCCTCGAGTCCGAATATGTTAGTACGGGCCTTATCAATTTGGCCTAGTGTGATTGGGATTGACCAAGCTTGAGTGATTATCTCTTGATTTTTGTGGGCGACCAATTTTCACTTATTAGCTTTTAGTTTGGATGGCTTACTTTGTAATTTAATAATATCTAGTAAATAATTCATGACATTCCTGCTTACATGAACAAAAAAAAAACTATGACTTCCTTTTCCTGATTGCAAATACAGTTTATAAAATGTAAAGGTCAAGATGAAATGTGATGGGTATTAGATACTATCCTCTTATTACTAGGAATAAGCGACAAATACAGTTTATAATTGAACCATGAACTTTTTAGTTCTTGTATGTGTAAACAACAGATTCAGTATGTGGAAACTTAAATCAAAATAGTCATTGTGAGGGATTACATGCCATTGCCGTATATGTGTATATTGTATTGAGGTTTAATGAATGGGATAAAATTTTGGAATACAGTTTACGGTAACATAGTCAAATGATTTTGTAAGTTGGCCATGGTCATATACTTTTAGTTTCATATATATTTTACGTTGATACTGAGGATGATTGCTTCCCTTCACTTGTTACCAGTCCGATTATAGACCTCTGCCTTTCAGGTCCCTGTTATCATGTGTCCTGAGGATGATTGCTTTCCTGGACTTTATAATTCTGAATTTCTACCTGATCCATGGCTTTCTGATGGCTCTACAATGATTGTTTCATCTGTATGGTGCAGCACTCAAGTAATACTTTCAGTAAATATTATCAGGTACTTCCTATTGCAAATAAAAATTCTAAGTCAATACTGCATTATTCTTGCCTGTAATGCACAAAAATAATTTCTACAGTGGCAAAGTTTTACGTATCAGTCCACATGAATCAAATTTCTCATGGAGTGTTCTTGCTGTACATGGAGATGATATTCTTGCTGGTAAGCTAACTTTAGTTTGCATAATAAAAAGAAATTAACTAACTCATTGTCACATTGCAAATGTTTTCCTTGTTTTCCAAGTTTACAGCAGTCCCATTAACCCACCACAAATCCAGTATGGATGCCATACTTCCCAGAAGGACCAGTTGAGTACATGGACTTGGTTAGGTGTGTCTACTCCAACTTTAAGATACTCTGACAAGGTAGGTATTCTCTGTCATGTTCTTCTTAGTTAAGTATATTTTAGCTATTTTAACTTTAGATTATCTTATGATAATGCATTTTTACTTCATTTGTTTTTCAGGTGAGATCTTTGTTGTCACCACTTAAGTTTAGTATATTGAAGATTCCTGTCAGTAATCCTTCTGCAGAACTTTCTAAAGGTAAAATTTTCTCTTTCTTGTACAGGTTAGGTCTGTTTTAGTTGAATTACAGAAGCCTCTAGGGGTGTTTATTTGCCTACAAATGGTCTGCAAGCTGCAATTCCATTTCCATTGTTTAAAAGGCATTTTTTTTACTTGTAATCAGAAACAATTCACATTTAACACTATTTTGCATGTAAAATATAACAAATTTCAACTACCAATATATAAAATATTATAATATATGATCTGGTACACATTGGCTTATCTCAATTTTCTGTCTGACTGTCAATCTTTTTGGTTTATGCTCAATCCATTAAGTTCATAGTTTGGCTTATGCTTAATGCATCTAAGTTTTTCTGTCTCCCTTTTGTTTCACTGGCATGCATCCCTTCTATATACCGAATCATTTCACACCAATCAAACCTCATTACTATCTTTTTAAGCTTTTCTCACTGAAATGCTACTTCATAAAGCATGAGCTTGGAAATTGTTTCTTGGTTGCGCTGCAATCACAAGATTTGAAGTAGCATTTTGGTGTTAGCTTGGATGGCCATGGTTTTAGTGTCAACCTATAACGCAGTCAGTACATATTGGTACAGGTCAGTTGACCACACCTCTCTAGTTCATCCCATTTGGCCTGTTTACAATGTCAATCACCATCACATGTTTGTATTAAAGAGATAATTCGATCTTTTCAAATAATTCATTCTACTTGCTATGTTGGTCTTGGCAGAGCTCATGTTTGCCTCTATACCCCAATGATCGTCTGTTTCTAGCTTTCCTGTTGATTACAACCAAAACAATCTCAACTCTAAGAAAATTGTCATGAGATGTTGAGCTTGATAAGGGATCTACAAATGAAGAGAATTGTCCCTTTTATTTCCATAATAAGAGGCTAGATTGGGAAAATCATATTTTGTATTATTAGAAGTATATGTATGGCTCATTTAGGCTAATCAGAAAGGTTATCCTACATACTGCTGTTATCCTATATACTTATCTGTTTGATTATATGGTAGGAAATAAGTGCAAATTATCCAGTTAGCTTGGTTTTACTGTTTATTTCTTACAATAGATTAACATGTATAAACTGCAAAGCAGATTTAATTTGGTTTGCATGTTATGATGCATTAATATCTCAAACATCCCTTGCATCTATGTTTGTTATACTATCTAATGAATAGTCTTATAGAACAATTTGGTTATTGTCTAAATGCAGGTGCTAAAAAACCATTTGAGGTTATCTTCGTGTCTCATCCACCTGCTTCTGACAAATCATGCAAGCAGACTCAAGAGGATGGCTTGTGTGCCCCATTAATTCTCGTCCTTCATGGTGGACCGCATTCAATTTCATTGACAAGCTACTCAAAGTCATTGGCATTTCTTTCTTCACTAGGCTATAACTTGCTTGTGGTGAACTACAGGTGAGTCTTCCACATTTTAGTAGATTGAGTTAGTCAAGATCTATTTATCTATTGGGACCTATGTGTTCATGTATTATTTTACTGTAATGAGAAGATTCTTAGTTCTTGTCTTGTTGTAATGATGCAAGTTTTGTAGCCTTTTATTTTTCATATATTGCTACCCTGCAGTTGGTAACTTTTAAAAATTTTCTTTTGCTGGGTGTAACTTGGCTTCAAAGGTTTAATGTGGTGATTTTGCAAAATGGTTTATTAGTTTACATGACATAAGGATGCTCTGTAGTTTCTTTGATTCCCTAGTTCAAGTAAAGATCCTTTTCTCCTGGTGGATTACAAGATCTCAGTGGATACTGAGTTTTTTCTCTAGCTACTTGATTCCAGCTTGCTGTAGTTGAACTCTGTAAAGTTATATCTCCCTCTTGAAATATCTCATGATTTATAACAGGTTTTCTTTTGTTTTTCAGTGTTTATGGTTTTTCTAGTTTGCATCGTCAGAACTTCCATGAATCATGATATATTGACTATTGGGTTTCCCCATTTTTTACTGCATTCTGCAATTTAACCCAGCATCAAAAGCAATAGAAATATTGATAAAATGTCCATTTCTCCTTATCTTCATCAAAACCAATAAACATTTCTTTCGATAACTATTTTACTTTCTTTAGCTTGGTCTTCTTCCTCATGTTGGAGCTTTCCTGTTTCCATTATCTTCTTATGACTTTGTTTGGAAACTGTTAACAGGGGTTCACTGGGATTTGGTGAAGAAGCATTGCAGTCTCTCCCAGGAAGAATTGGTTGCCAGGTGCTTGCTTTGCCATGCTTTTGAAATGGTTTCTGATTATGTTCAATAGTCTGTGGTAAGGACTTTTCTGCAGTTTCTGACATGGAACATAACCTTTATTGTGGTCAGGATGTAGGTGACGTACTTACAGCTTTAGACTATGTCATTCATAAAGGACTTGCAAGCTCATCTAAGGTAGCTGTTGTTGGAGGCTCGCATGGAGGCTTCTTAACTACTCATTTAGTCGGCCAGGTTAGATATCTCTTAAATTTCATCCATGTTTGAGGTTCTTCTGATGTGTTTTCACTATCATGCTTTTAATTTGATACAATGATGCAAGTTGCTCCATAGAGAAACTGATTGAGCAAATTGGTCTGCGTAATGTGTTTTTATCCAAATATTTGATTTTTAGTGCCTTCAGATGTGAATATTGATCACTATTATGTCATGACCAAAACATTGTATGTGTTGGAATCATACAAGATTCTGTGACGAGGTAGTTGCATCATGAGCATGGTCATTTTGTTTTCCTCTGCTTGTATCTTTCCTCATGTTTAGTTAGGTAGCATTCCTGCTCAGCTCTCATGGATGTTGTATCATTCGTTAGAATGTTCTTTTCAGTATCACACAAAATTATATGCCATCTAGCATACATGGCTCATGAGTAATAATAATTGTATATGTTGAAATCATACAAGATTATACCACCAGTTATGTTCTTTCCCCATTTGCATCATGAACATGAGCATTTTGTTTTTCTTCCATTGTAGCTTTTGTGTGATCTTCATGGTGTCCCTTAAAGAAAAGTTTTATAAGACAGCAGCATCACTCACCATACTATATGAACCAGTTTTGCCAAGGAGACATCAATGTACCTGAGTTGAAATGCTAAGGTGGATGTGTGAGATCATTGGAAAAGATAAAAAGGAAGCATCACTACTTGTGAGCAATCCTTCTAAGTTCCAATTCCAATTGATAAAATAAACTAAAGTGGCGTTTAAATGCTATGAATATGTTCAAAGTCGACCAATAAATTTTGTAGTAAGATGAGTTGAAGTAGAGTTGCAAAATAAGTGCCTAGGGAGACCAAAGAAAATTGTAGTTAATGTAATAAAAGTGATTTAATTAACTCGAATACTGGAAGTGGCTTAGAGTTCAATAGGGGATAACATCCATGCTGCTAAATCAGATTGATTATGAATTACATATGCACACTGCTGCTCATATAGATTGAGTCCACCATTGTTGTCATATGTAGTCATTCCAGAATTTATGGAAACCGGAACCAGACCAGTACTTCAAAGTTCAAACCTGTTGTTTAAGCCTCATGCTCAGATTTGTTATCTATGGACTAGTCAGATTTGAAATAAATTTCTTTGCTACAATGTGCTTAGAAGACAAGACAATATACTATTATCATGAGCAGCAAAGAAAGCTAAACCATTTGTATAGTTTGCTAGTATCTTTTTACATTGATATTAAGCATAGATTCAACTAGCTTATTGATGAAGAAAGTAAGCCATGTTTCTTCTCTCTCCAACTTCTTTGCTGGATATCATGTGCATTAAGTGGGTTCTGTTTATTTAGTCATTTGAAAACAGCCAACACGTATTGATTTCTGTTTATTCAGGAAACATTTTTTGGTTCAAAGAACTATGAACAGCTCTTTAACCAAATATAAGCCAGTCCAATCAACAGAGAATGTAAAAAATGTTTCTGTCTTTGTTCCAGGCTCCAGACAGATTTGTTGCAGCAGTTGCTCGCAACCCCGTCTGTAACTTATCAATAATGGTGGGCACCACTGATATCCCTGATTGGTGCTATACAGAGGCCTTTGGAAAGGAAGGGAAGAATTTTTTCTCAGAAGCTCCTACAATTGAAAATCTTCAGATTTTTTATGAGAAGTCTCCTATCTCACATCTTCCAAAGGTATAAATAGTGAATATTTTTCTTGTGAGTAATTTTTACCTATGCTTGTACTGTTGTACCAAGTCCTGAGCTATGATTGTTACCCTGCTCATGAAGTTGGTTATAGGTACTGTCCGTTTGATGATGCACTGTGTTTTTGCAATATTATTATTTTTCATCATGCTCTAGTAGTTATGTCGGTTTACCTGCCTAGCAGCCACTGATCAAATCCCAGAGATGCTTCACAGGTCCATTTAATATGCCTAATATGTTGATGTTCATAGAATTTGCTTTGATTCAGAATATGTTTTGTAAGAATAGAGATTGATCCCTAGCATAAATGGGCATAATCTAGACAAGATTTGTTTCAATTCCCTAGCATTAACAAGCACAATATCAGAAAAACATTGGCAATCTGGTAATTTCAGGTCAAAACGCCAATGCTTTTCCTCCTCGGAGCACAAGATCTTCGTGTTCCTATATCAAATGGACTTCAGGTATGCTAGAGTTTTCCAGTTAGTTTGACATCTATTGCACTTCATTCTGATTTTTTTGTTTGTCTTATAAATATTGCATCTATGCTTATGCAGTGAAAAAAAAATCATTTATATGCTGAATGTTAATTTGTATCCAGGTTTGAGTTCTTGTCCAAGTTTTGGCTTTGAAACTACACCTTTTCTTTATGTTGAAAAAACATAAACTGGGGGAGTATGATTCCCAAATATGCTTGCTTCAATGCATGTTTTATATCCAAATTTTGGTTTTTATCCAGTAGAACAAAATCTACTACAAGGGTTCATCTCGGTGTTTCTTAGCAATGAAAAACTTAAACTTGTAGAATACGATATCTCCCTTTAAAGATGAAATCATTTTCCTAAACAAGAGTCATCATTATTGGATTATGCTACATCATCTGCCATTCCATCAATTTGGATGTGTAGTCGAGATGGTTTCAAACTCACAAACACGCTTCTGGTTCAGATATGAGCAATACACCATGAGAAATTTTGCATAATATCACTTGTCCACTGCAAATCTTTTGTTCTGCTTTCCTTAATTTTTCCCCCTTCTTATACTTTTCCATTTCATACCTATATTGCTTGAATTTCCAGTATGCCCGCGCTCTGAGAGAGAAAGGAGTTGAAGTCAAAATCATTGTATTTCCAGAGGATGTACATGGAATTGACAGGTATTTCCAAATAGTCATAAAGCTTTCATTCTGAATAAATTCAAGCTTTGTTTTTCTGCTCGATGTTAAGTTTATCTATTGATTGTAGGCCACAATCTGATTTCGAAAGCTTCCTCAACATTGGCGTATGGTTTAAGAAGCATTTAGGTTGAATTGCCAATATGGGAATCAAAAATATGAGAAAAAGGGAAGTAATTTATCATTAGCAATCATCTGGACTTTCACCTCCTAGCCGAATGTGGACGGATGCAATTCTAAAGGAAAGAAAAAAAAATCGATTAGGACAACCATTTGTAATGGTTTTTGATTGCTGCAATGTAAACTTTCCCAGGATGATACAATTTTTTAAAAATAATTATAAGCCCAGGTATGATGGATGGTATAAACTTCAGTAATTGAAGATTATTCGAGTGATAAATAACTACGACTAAATTGTGGATTATTTTTCACTAAAGTTAAAGTGTGTAACTATGAGTAGTTCTCAGGAAATTATCTGCCTTGTTTCAAAGAACATGGGAAAAATCAGAGGAAGCGTACAGAGCCTTTTAGGCACCGCCAGCAACAGAAACACATGAAGAACAAAACATGTGATGATGTACAGGCAGGAGAAGAAAACAGAAACACAGGAAGCTTATATATATGACGTAACAATGCATCTATAAAGTGAAGGATGTTTAAGTGCTTTCTTTTTTCAACAACACTAAATGCATCATCACTTAGCTTCTTCAAGATTAGATGCATTGTAATAGTTTTCAGATGCATTTAATTTGTTTGTTAATATCAGAGGCATGAGAGAGATGAATGAATACTGGAACAAAAGGAACGGATCGAAAAGGATGTGAGAGACCATGCATCACCCCATGAAGAACAAGAAGATGAAGGGAAAAGAGAGAAAAAAAAAAAAGCTAGAGACTGTAAAAAGACACTTGAGAAGATGGAATAGTAGCAGTGCTCGGTAATCGCGCTGCCAATCTCTCCACTTTACTACCCTGAAGTGTTACTGAACTGAACAGGAAGGAAGCAAACATGCATGCCATGCATGCATGGTTTACAAATATACACTCATACATACGATCCATGCTTGGTGGTCCCACGCCTATCCCTATCTAGCCAATCTAAAACACATGCTGGTCCCACCCATGCCATGCATGCATCCCTCTCCCTCTCTCGTCTTGGATGCCTCATCCCTACCTTTGCCGGTGCCTTGTCCCCCTTCCAACCTAAACCAGCCAAAACAACGGCCTCAGGCCTCCACTCTCATCCACTTGAGCCTTCTCTATCAATCACTCACTCCCCTCCCTCGAATGCCATTTAAATCCTCCAAGCCTTAACTTATTTTGAATATTACTCCTTCCTTTAATTTCCCCCTCCCCTCTCTTCCTCCTTCTCCTCCTCCTCTACCTATACGTCTAGCCTTTCTTCCTTCATTCACCTTCCCATCAATCAATTCCGGACTAGCTAGCTACGTTCTCCATGTTTTCCCACGGAGGCAACGACGCCTTGCCCAACGACCATAATGCCAAACCTCCTCCTCGCCAAGAAGTCGATGACTCCGTTCTGTTGCTCTCTCTTTGGCCCCCCGGAGC
The DNA here is from genome assembly GCF_044706935.1 of Curcuma longa. Classification (NCBI taxonomy): domain Eukaryota; kingdom Viridiplantae; phylum Streptophyta; class Magnoliopsida; order Zingiberales; family Zingiberaceae; genus Curcuma; species Curcuma longa. Next base: position 21,860,346 of record NC_133871.1, on the reverse strand, counting down.
CCATCCCACACCCACCCCTACGACGCTCACTGCCTCCTCTTGCTCCTCGCCGGCTTCCTCCTCCACTTGTTGCTCCTCCAATTGGCTCCAGTACTCCAGCTCCAACCAATGCCAAGACGATCGCGCCGACGTGACGATTGCGCTCTCGATCGGCATGCCGAATTCAAGCGGCATTATTGGTGGTAGTAGTGCTATTGGTGCAACAGTGGCGGCCGCCGCAGCCGCCGCCGCCGCCGCCGCTGCCAGTACTGGTGTCGGTGGCTCAGGGTTCAACCCAGCCCTGCCCAGCCAGTACTGGATCCCCTCCGCCTCCGAAATCCTCATCGGCAACACCCAGTTCTCCTGCACCGTCTGCAATAAAACCTTCAATCGTTTCAACAACATGCAGGTTGAGTTCATTGATTAATTAATTACCTGCATTCTCCCGTCTTGTATGTACCCCTATAATTTAAACTCAAGATACGTTAGTGATTTCAATTTCCAAATTCAACTGGAAAAATTTGTGTTAGGAATATATTGGATAATGTATTAAATGTGCTCTGTTGTTTTCTTAATTTTATGACATGGATGTGGTACAGATGCACATGTGGGGGCACGGATCGCAGTACCGGCGGGGATCGGAGTCGCTGCGTGGGGCTACGCGGCCGATGCCGTCGCCGGCGCTGCTGAAGCTTCCGTGCTACTGCTGCGTGGAGGGGTGCAAGAACCACATCGAGCACCCGCGGGCGCGGCCGCTCAAGGACTTCCGCACGCTGCAGACGCACTACAAGCGCAAGCACGGGGCTCGCCCCTTCGCGTGTCGACGCTGCGGCAAGGCCTTCGCCGTCCGCGGCGACTGGCGCACCCACGAGAAGAACTGCGGCAAGCTCTGGTTCTGCATCTGCGGCTCCGACTTCAAGCACAAGCGCTCCCTCAAGGACCACGTCCGCTCCTTCGGCGCCGGCCACGCCCCCCATATCCTCGACACCGCCGCCGCCACCGTCGCCACCATGAGCGTCGACGAGGAAGAAGACGAGGAGGAGGAAGAGGACCTGCAGGATCAGACCGATGAGGTGGAGCTAGCCAACTAATCGATCGATCCATCCATATCAATCAATCAATCTCACTAGCTTAATTATTAATTATACGATGATCTGATGTTTCCATGCACATAGATATGGTCTTTACTTTTTCCCTTTAGGTTACTGTCCAGTACTATCATTGTGTCTCGTGCATGAGAGGCTGAATCGTTTTAATTATATCCTAGGGCAGACTAGCTACATGTATCTTTTCTAGCTCTTTCAATTCAGTACGTCAAGTTTATGCTCCTTCCATCCACACACACACACACTCTCTCTCTCTCTCTCTCTATATATATATATTATAATATGATAATAAACAGTTAATTCGATCCTTAATTCAAGTTAGTGTATCCATCCATATATATATAGTTACTGATTGATCTGTGAGACGCAGATGATGAGTGGGTGGGAGAGCTCGAAATGGGCAATGTTGGGCTCTTCTCTTTTAGTCTGCACATTTAAAGCAACTCTTCTACTAGTGATGTAAGAGAAAGGATGTGTGATTTTGGTGGTAGAGGCCAGGAGGTGTCTGTTAGCTGCAGCAGCCATGGATGCAATTTATATATAAAACACAGCCAGGGCCCTATGAATTGACAAATGAACACGTTACCTTTCTCTGTTAGTTTCTATATATCTAAGTCGAGAGTACTTGCACTTGCACTTACTCTGTGGTTGTTTTTCTCTCTTGATGCGTACGTACGTCTTCCACGATTACCACTGTTGGAGCAGTGGCTTTATGCGCAGGGTGGTGTCAGCACTGTTATATACGTACGTGGCACTGGTAGCTGCAGCTGCAGCTGCAGCTGGGCGATGGATGGGAGAGGAGAGGTAGCTAGTGTGTGCGTAGTCGAGTGAATGACCAAGCAAGGATTGGGCAGAAGCAGTAGTGGCACTGTAGCGTGTTTCCTTTGTGAGGCAGTGAGGAGCAGAGGCAACAGACGAAAGCGAGGTTTTGCATGCCTGCTCCTTCGCTCGGGTTCCATCAGCTCTCATTATATTGCACGGAAAGTGAAACCCAGATCACTACGCGCCGGGTGTTACCTTCAACCTTCACTTCTGCGGCATGCATGCATTGATCCAAGCACCATCCCCATGCCGACACTCAGGCTACCTAGCTCGATCCACACCTCCAACAAAACCTGAACTCATCTTGTACGTATTATTATTCTATACATCACTAGCTAGTGCTAAAGTTTACACCGACACCACTATATATATATATATATATATATATAGTGAAACTAAGAGCAGATAGAGATATATAAATTAAAGAATGAATATATATAGCTAGATATGGTTTAAGACTTAATGATGAGCTAGATTACCTGTAAATTTTTTACAGGTAATTACATATAGCAGCTAGATGTGATTAAGACGAAATATATATGGAGGTAATAGAAATATCATAGTGGATAATTAATTAATGACTCTGGTAGCTAGCTAGTTCCTCCTCTCAATTAAGTGCACCGACAACAGCTGCATTATGAAAATAATCTTCTACTTCAATCCCAAGCAAGCAATTCATCATCGGAATCAAGGGAATGAGGAAGCTAGATTTGTAAGTTTCCTTGAGGAAAAGTTGCTGCATGCATTCATGATTGTTTCTTTGATCATCAGGCTGCATGCAGATGAACTATTTAATTTGCTTGATTAATTGCATCTTTGAAAGTGTGATTATTAATTATTTGAGATCGATTAGGTGGAAAACTATGTGGGTTTTAATTGATTTTTCCGACCAAGTTTATGATAAAACATCGAAATATTATATTTATTAATTTGGTGTTAAATCCAAGGGCAGAATTAGTCTTCAGTTTATGATCACCGACTTAATTTAATTTTATTGGATCACTTGACTACCACACTTTCTCATTTCCTCTTTTCCTATACGAAGTTTCTCAGATATCAGAATCTAAGTTCTCTATTCTTGAATTAAATGATCGCTAAGTAGCTTGTCTTTGGTTGACTTAACCACCTATCAGTCACAGAGTTTTGAATTATTTTATTTTATTTGAGATGTGAGATAATGATTCAGGGGAACTGAGTACTAGAGAAACAATCAATAGCAGCATGCAGTACGTAGAGCAGGGCCCCACGGGAGGACCCGTCTCAGTCCGTGAGGAAGTGTTCCCCACGCGCAGGGGCCCCACTCCAGACAGTACGACTAAACATACTGTTCCTCGTCCCAAAAGATGCGCGCGCACCATGCAGCAGGCAGCAGCTCCCTCCCCTTGCTCTCTCGCTCGATCGCTGCGAAGGAGGAGGGAGGGAGGGAGGGAGCGGGGCGAGCCATGGACAATTATATGCATGCCCCAGCCCACGCCAGAAGACTCCAAAGCGACTCCCCACAAATTAAAGCTCGCTTCCGAAAGCGACGTCCCCCAGTACCCTGCTGATGCATGTTCTTCTCTCCCCTCCCCTCCCCCCGCCCTCACCGCTGCTAGCTGCGCTTCTGTCTCCGTGCATGCACGTCGAGTGCCCACTACTCATCACCGGCACTGCATTACGCATGTGCATGACCGATTACTAAATCCATCTATGATGCATGTGAATTATTAATGGAATCGGCATGACGAAAGAGATGTGATGGGTCGTTGGCGGATATCTTATTCTGTCGCGGCACGTATGCTTCTCGCCCGTAGGACAGGTTTTTGTAATAACCGCTCGCTCGCGCTCGCTCGGCGTTTAGCTTTTCGTTCTGTCGACTCCAGCTCCAGCTCCAGCTCCAACTCTGGATGACACTTCGCTTTCCACCGTCGACCAACTGCGGATGATTCGGCAATCATCCATCGAGTGTGTTGCTGTGCCGCGCGCTTGCTTTAGGGAGCAAACCTTGGTCGACCTTGTACGCCTGCCTCTTTAGTTAGAAAGCAAGCAGCTGCAGCAACAACAAAATTCCAAAAAGAAACCATGCATGCACCTTCAATAAACTGCTAAATTTATTTTGTTTGTGCTTCAGACTCAGAGCATAATTAATTAACTGGATGGTTGCGAATGAATTTAACTAGCGATGGGCACTGCTCTACTTTGTGATGTGGATTTGAACAGCATCTACCGCGTTTTCTGTGCGACGCGAGCCCCGAAGCCATTAAAGTTGGATGCCTGACAAATATGTTCATGGCTGTGTTGTTTAGAGGTGTCAACCGGCCTGAGCCAATCGCTGCACAGCAGGCGTACCTTGGCCCATCATCATCAGTCATCACGACGGTCCAATCTGCATGAACGTCCATCTGTTCATGTTGACGTATAAACATGCATGAGATGAGATGAGATGAGATGAGGTAGACCATTCCAATTTAAAAGTGTTTTTTTTTACACTTAAAACGACGACGACAACAAAAATTAATGGATTAACTTAAATATTATAAATTGTCCTCTGAATTACTAATTAAAATTCATGGGGCAAAACTAAAAAATAAATAAATCCCGAAAATTGGAAACAAAGAATTGGATTACACTTTGATGGGGCGATGTATTTGGGCTGGGCCGAAATAAGATGGGCCTCATTAATTAACAATGAAACTTAGCAAAGTCACACGACGGTCGATGGAGAAAGAAGAGGCCACATTATTTTGATTTTTTAAATTATATTAAATGCTTATGAGTATGTATACTGATAGATTTAATTATATATTATCTATAAAATTTTAATTATTATATATATATATATATAAAGGCCATATATTTTTTTTATAAAATTAACCACTTGTATTCTATTCTGAATTAATATTATAATGATTTCCAAGTTGACAGTTCCATTAATTAATTTATTATTATTTAGTATATTTATGATGTTATTTTGTAATTACCAGTGAAACTAGTGATCTCATAGTATTTAATCTTTAGTCTATTTTTTTAAAAATTATTTCATGATCGTAAAACATCTTAATTTAGATGAGATAATTGGCAACATCAAAATGGTGTTGTTTTTTAAAAAGTTATCAAAACCTTACTAAAAACAATTATTTTATTTGCCTTTTCTTATAAAATTTGAATCAATAATAAAAATCAAAACTTTTAATTACTTATTTTATAAAATCTTAATTTTAAATTTTTATATGATGTTTTTGTACATTTACATTTTATAACTCTAATTTAATAAAACCTAAATTCATAAAGAAATTAATTTATATATTATAAAAAAATTGGTATTTATAATTATTTTTTAACATTATTTCACAAAAGTTCAGAATTATATACAAAAAGATTTCATAAAATTTTGATGTAAACAACTTGTATATATATACACACACAATTAGTTTAATATATAAATTTATATAATAAAAATAAAAATAACTCTATTTTTGTTATTTGTACTCAAATTCTGCTAAGGTAGTTAATTATATCTAAAAATATTTAAGAATTATCATTTCCAATACATAAAAATCAAAAGGATAAAGTTTTCTTCTTTCTACTCCTTTTAACAACTTCTATTTTTCATAATTAAACTTGTTTTGATTTTTAGTGAGGTTTCTCAAGATCAAACGCACCATAGCCATAATATAATCGTTCGATTCTTTTTTCCTTTCATCAAAAAATTTCATATTAATTAGATTCTCGATCAATAGCTAATAACTCTCAGTTTCTAATACATATCTACATCATCCGACAAGGATAATCCTATCTGATGAGTTTCTTTGAAAAAGAAGATGGCGACGATGATAAACCGAGAACAAGGACACACACATACAAAAGTAATTAATTATATATATGCAGATGACGATGGAATCCCAGAAACTAACATCTCTATCCATCATTATTTACAAACTTGCAAGCCACAGCAAGGTATCGTTATTTAATTATACTAGAAAAGAATATAAATAAATAAAATCATTATTTATTCACTGCATCCCATGCATTCATGCACCTTCCCTTCCCTTTCTCCTCTTCTTCTTCTTCTGTGGTCCAAAAAGGACAGCTAGTGGCTTAACTTGAAGGAACTCTCTTGCATGGTAACCTGCAGCTAGCAATTCCCACGAGTCAAGAAATGGATGAGGAATCTCGGCAAAGTGAGATAAATATCAGCAACTAAAGAGTTGCAACGAATCGAAACACTACTGTGGATTTCTTAATCGAAACACTATATATTAAATGCCCCAAAGAAGAAAGCATCCATTTGTTTATTAAGGATTAATGGAATTAATCTTGATGAGGTATATTGACAACTTAGTTAATTATTAACAAAGCAAATATATATATATACAGAAAACATGAAACACATGCATGGGGAAGGATTAATTAGTCTAACTAAGCTGCTAACTTTATATATATAGTTTGTATGAATACGTCAGAAAATTATCCTGGATAAGGCTTGTGTGGTGACATGACTGGTCCTTAATAATTAAGAAGGTCATAGTTGATACATAATCTGGAATTCCTTGTATTAATTATTATCATATATTGTGCTCCTTTTGTAAGGTGATATATATATTCATGTGAGATTCTGTGTTCGAGTGGTTATTCATTAATATAATTCTGGAATGATCGAGTTGAACTTGGCCTTTTGTTTCTGTCCCTGGATGCAATTAATACAGAGGATCCACCACCCCTAGTTTACGCACGGATGAGAAGAATCCCCAGAAATGACAGATAGGTAAAGTGGGGAAAAAAACAAATGCAGCAACTTGCTCCTGAATTCTATGTTCATCCCCAGCTGCCAATATATATGTATGGACACATACAAAGAATGACACTGACGTACAAACATCACAGAATGCCATGCATGCCACTTTCACTTTCAGCTCACTTTAAAGCTAGCTCTCGGGGAGGGTTTATATGCATGCATCATGCATGAACTTGAAGCCCTCCACCATCCATATCTCCATCCCCATGTTTGTTCTATCTATCCACCATAATTAATCTCCACTTGCATGCCCAAGTTGCACACATAAAACAGTACTGTTCCTTTCCTTTCGTCCATACACAGCTAGCTAGCTACCAACACAAGAAAACAAACAATTAATAATGATTTAATCTTCCTTTTTTGTGTGTGTTGAATTGACCCCCACCACCTCCCCGGCCACATGCCATTAGATGCATGCGTAGAATGCAATGCTAGTAGAAAGCATAATATATGATATAATAAATAACAAACTAATTAATTAAATGTTCTCTCCCTTTCCTCTATATATAACGATCACTACGAGTTTGTTGATTTGTGTTCTCTCTTTAACTATTTATTTATCTCTAGAGCTATCCAAATTTATTCCTTGAATGAATATGGAGAGTAGCATCGAGGAGGAGGCACCAACTCCGCCGCCGCCGCCGCCGCCGCCTCCTAAAGTTGACTTGCGTAGGCTTGGCAGCGGCGGGAGCGTCGTCCTGGATCCTGAGGTGGGCGCCGAAGCAGAGTCCCGCAAGAAGCTGCCGTCGTCGCGGTACAAGGGCGTGGTGCCGCAGCCCAACGGGCGTTGGGGCGCTCAGATCTACGAGAAGCACAACCGCGTCTGGCTCGGCACCTTCGATAACGAGGCCGAGGCTGCTCGAGTCTACGACGTCGCCGTCCAGCGCTTCCGCGGCAGCGACGCCGTCACCAACTTCAAACCCCTCTCCGAGTCCTCGGCCCCCGACGCCGCGGCCGAACGGGCGTTCATCGCCTCGCGCTCCAAGGACGAGGTCGTCGACATGCTCCGTAAGCACACCTACCGAGACGAGCTGCAGCAGAGCAAGAGAAAGCGGGCGACGAGACAGCGGTCGAGAGGCGGCCTCGGGCTCGGTTCGCCGGGATTTGGGGCGGCGGCGCCGCAGCACAGGGTGCAGCTCTTCGAGAAGGCGGTGACGCCAAGCGACGTGGGGAAGTTGAACCGTCTGGTGATCCCCAAGCAGCACGCGGAGAAGCACTTCCCGGCGACGACGGCCGCCGTTAAGGGCATGCTGCTCCACTTCGAGGACGCCGCCGACGGGAAGGTGTGGCGGTTCCGGTACTCGTACTGGGGCAGCAGCCAGAGCTACGTGCTGACCAAGGGATGGAGCCGGTTCGTGAAGGAGAAGGGTCTCCGGGCCGGCGACGTCATCACCTTCCAGCGCTCCACCGGCTCTGAGAAGCTCCTCTTTATCGGGTGGAGGACCCGCTCCGGCCAAGGTCGGCGCACGCAGACGGTGGCATCTGCGACGCCGAACCCAGCTGTCGAGGTCGTGAGGCTCTTTGGGGTCGACATCGTCGTTAGGATGCCGGCGGCCGGCGGAGCCGCGGCAAAGGGGAGCAAGCGCGTAGAGTTGAGCCCGACGGACGAGAGATTACTCAAGAAGCAATGCACGGAGACTAATTTTTGGTCGCCTGTTAATTCGATCGATTAATTTACCAAGAACTCAAAATTTTTCAGGTTTTTGTAAATGTTCAGGTGCACATCAACGGCGGAGATGGCAATTGAGTTGCATCCTATTGGAAGAACTAATAAGAAAAATCAAACATATCTAAAGATTAAAAAAAAAGGAAAGAAAAGAGAATTGCGACTTATTCGTGTTTGATCTCGACTTCTGAACATCGAACGATGATAATCGAGTACAGCAGCGGCACTTTTGGGTAGTCTAAATTCTCTGCGATCATAAAAAAAGACCAAGCTTCTTTAAAATCGTATCATGTTGCACAATTTGTAGAGTTTGAACAAAACGACATGTCCCAAGTTAACTCATTTCCACAAAATTAATCAATCGATATAAATTAAATACCTAATATAAAAAAATTAATGCCATCATCGTGTTGTCTTCCATAACAAGAGTCAACTTTAAGATCACCAAAGACTACAATTGAAATTTAAAAATATTAAGAAGAAGAAAATGAAACATTCAAAAGAAGGCTCATTACCTATATATCATATTTATCACAGTCAAAAAATCAACTCGTATACCTGCACAACCAATTATAATTTTATAAAGTGAACATCATCATTGTCAGTATCAGAGAAGGCGAGTAAGTAAATGGACAAATAAACAAAATTGAGCACAGAACTGCTCGAAATTGTGTAACGTCTGGGACAACATGGTCAGTTACATGTGAGAGTCAAAGAAGGCATAAAATAATAGATGGACAAAATATTCTTGAATACAATGTCTATTATAGTCCCAATAAACTGGTAGCTACTTAAGTTGATAAATACTTCCAATAAATCTGAATATAGATGCATCCAATGTCTATTATCCCCTTAAAATGTAAAAGATCATCCAATACCAAGATTTTCATCCATCCCAAGGTTTCCAATTTTTACATGCCTACCAGTCGATATTTTCAGTTTTCAACAAAAATAATTGAAAATATTAACCCACCATAGGATGGATGAAAATTAGTCTGAGAACTTCGATTTTATCCAAAATATCAAACGCCAATAAACAACACGAGATAAACCAAATTAATCAAATCCATGCACTATATTGTCTGCATCCAAGCTAAATCAGAAAAAAACAATGAAACAATAAAAAAAAGATTTCTTAGGTGTGAGATCGGACAGCACTAAACAAATCCTTTGGTATAAGCAAAATGAACATTTCTGTGTTTATTATCAAAATTTCATAAAACAGCCACTTGGGCATTCTGCCACAAATTTTCGTAAATGCATGTATATTAAGTGATATAAACAACATGAGACTAAAGTACAAATTCCTAATCAAGTTGACACCGTGCTTTTAAAGGCACCTTCAAATATTGTCAGTAATTTCGGAACTACACTGGAAATGGGAACGCGGATAAGACCATGGTTGTGTCCGTTTATGGAGACTTTTGATAGAAGCAAAACTTCGTTGTTCAAAGAATTCCCACAAATTAGTTTATTCCAAAAATTATCATCCTCATTGAGAATTGACTGCTTGAGTAGTTCTAATACCTTGTTCAAATGAGCAACATTTCTACCAGCTCCACAACCAGTTGCAGTTGCAGCACCTATTGCATTTGCTAGTGTTAATGTGTTAATCGCAGGCATGCCATGTAGAAATCCAAAAGCTATGGCTGCAGTGTAACTATCGCCACACCCCACAGTATCAACAACATTTACCTGTTGAGAATTGAGGATCAAATTAAAGCATGTAGTGGCAGTAACCCGAGCATAAATTAGTTTCATAAAAGCAGTGTTTAGGAGGCTGAAGCAAAACAGAGATCGTGGACCTTCAATGGTAGGCTTAAACTGATACAGCAAACTATACCTTGAATGAGGGAGCACATGACACAGTGGTGTGGTCGATCAAAATTGATCCTTTGGCACCCATCTTAATAATGACCCATTTTGTTCGTGCACCTTCTCTGATCAATGCCTTTCCTGCCTCAATAGGATTGTGGATCCCAGTCAGTGTCTCAACCTGCAATATTATAATCAGCATTCGTTGTTCATTCAAAGTTGGATTGTTTAGACATCTACATGCATGAAAGTAATCCTGTTAGAAACTCCTATCAAGTGAATTGAGCATGTAATTAAAATGCTAAATATTATACATTTCAACCAATGATTCTTTTTGGTTGGTTACTATTTGGATAAAGGGAGAGAGGAGCATGAGACAAATTGAAGAAAAGGGACCTCAGTGGAAGATTCAATTATTTTTAATTTTTTCCAAATAATAATTACCCAAATTTAAATAAAAATAAGAATGGATAAAGGTCTTAATCAAATCACAAAAGATATACGCGGTAAATAAAAAAATGGAAATGAGAACTGACACATGTTTGTATCAAAATAAAACCATATGTTCTCCCAGGTAGATGCAGCTATTAGCTGCACTGCATAAGCAATATGCTCTTTATGTGGTTCAAACAATGACAAATTGTACAGGCTAAGTAGAACATCTGTATACTTGTATATTGTAGTCTTCAATTGGCTCACTATTCAGCAAAGGTGGAATCCGCCACCCAAACGGCCCCAGACGGTCGGTCCCACGACCATATGTGAGAAGGTTAATCGGGAAGCTGCAGTACAACGGAGGAGAGCATTGCCTCGGCTTCATCGAGATTCGACCCTTGCCTACTTCAGTAATTCATAGCCATAACCAACTCAACTATGTCCTGGGGGCTTCAATTGGCTCACTCAAACCATGACAATTTAACTTATTTGAGTGCAGTGATTGCTATAGAATCCCCGACTAAAAGCAAAGTTCACACAGTTGCTCAGTCAGGAAAAATGTAACTTTTGATGAACAATGTCTTTACTTTGTTGACAAAAAATAGGTTTAACCTCTCTAGTTTAGTGCATTTACTGCTGTATTTAGTAACTGAATACAGAAGTCTAGGCCCCTATTGAATAAAACTTAATTGTTAAGGAAGATGTGAAGAACTCAAAGAGAATACAAGAGAAGCATGAACATACAATGTCATAGTTGTTTGAAAAGAAAACTGATTTTTGGAGTTTAACGAGGTTATCCAGTTTTGAATAACGTTCCTACAAGCACAACCCAGGATAGAATTTTGTTTTGTTTTTTCCAAGTTTGCCAGTCAATTACATACATTATTTTCTTTTCTATCCATGTTTTCTAAGTCTTCTTTCTTACTCTATAATCATGGTACACTTTCATCCATTAGAGTTTAAAAGCAATTCCAGATCTATACAGAACAATAATTTGTCCAACACAAATGATCCTGTCTATGGTAGATAGTTAACTTCACCTCAGTGTTTCTTCAATATACAATCATTGGTATAGGCAAGTCTATTCTTGAAATCATGCATTTTCTGTACATGTGTTTTTTTTTTTGGCTAAAGTGTTTTTCATCCCTGAATGTAGGAAGCCTGCCACCGGAACCAATGTTTTAAAAGTTGAACTGGACAGCTGGTTCAATTGGGTCAGCTAGGAATGAAACCCACTCAAAAGATGAACCCCTTGACCTTTACTGAACGTGCTATTTACTTCTTTGTTGCCAGATCATCAATGGACCAACTCTGGCAAGTTTATCTCAGAATAGATTGGTTAAGTAACAGACTGTAAAAATTCACTCTATAAACTAAACCTTATCTGACAAGTTCTCTCTGTCACCAGAGTCTCTCCTCAACCTCTTCTGATTCCAATTCAAATATTTCAGGATAATGTTTAATCGCTCTTTAAAAGAAAACATAGCTGAAGACATTTTGCATCAACTATATTTTCTGGGATTATTTTAGAATACTGAATAAATAAGTAAAGCAAGCAGAGATTATGAACCAATTCAAACAATCCTGAAAGGTCTCCAAGAAACTGTGAAATCTAAGAGCAGATCTAAGAATTAATGGTCTGTAAGTAGACACTAGAGATTTATTGACGAATACACACACAGAATCTAGCTGTCTAGTCCTTACCTCCATTATGATTCCCACTGCTAAAACTGAGTGTTGTAGCTAAGTGCAAATAAAATACACAGCATTCAGACCTATGTAAAGCATGCTAAAATAATTATCATAAGAAAGAAGTAAATAAAAAAATCGAGCAATACATGAAATGGCATATGCTGATATTTATTTTGTCAAATAGCTGCACATTTTTTGAAGATACTGCAAGTTTGATAACGTGTAAGAGATCAAAATAATAAAAAATAGTTGAAGAGTGGACCTCATCTGAAGTAAAAAGAAGAACATCACTTTGCCTCAGAAATTGCTGAAGTGCCATCTGTTCTCGAGGGGTTCCATTTGAAAGAGTTTTTACACGTGGGCCAGGATCAAAAAATACTGATGTTCCACAACTAATAGCACAATCAAGTGAAGAGATGATCAAATCAGGGAAGAATTCATCAAATGCATAACCATTGCAGAATAATATCTTAGCTTGCTGGATAGCTATCTTAATCTCTTCTGTCAGCTCAGTCATCCAACTAAATGCAGGTTCCTCACTGAAATCAGCAAAGCTGTACTTGAAAGAATTATGCATTAAGATAAGAATGAAGCCATTAATGTTTTAACATTTTCAATACAAGTAGCAATAAACAGTGAAACGATAAAAAAAAATTGATGATGCAAAAGTCTACCTGCAGAAACCATGCTTTTGAAATGGATCAACCAGTACCCAGCACAAAAGAGTTTGGTAATCTGTAATACTAGAAGTTTCATCAACATTTTTACTCATTCCTAAAAAATTAATGTTCTCATCCTCAAGCACCTCAAGGAGAAAGTTCCCATAAATTTCATCGCCAACATGACCAAGGGTTAAACACAATAGTCCTAGCCTTGATGCAGCAATGGCCAAGTTGCAGTTACCACCAGCTTCCCAAAATTTCTAGACAAAAGAGGGGAAAAGGTTTATAGCGCATTTACCAGAGCCATATAGCAAATCAAGTTCAAATTTCAGTGCTACTCACTCATGGAAGGTAAATTTTGACACAAACAAAAAATAATACAAGAGTTCTGATTTCAATGTACTAGCCAAGCCAAGATTAAGCTCGTTTCTTCAGTATTCCTATTACTTCATTACAATGGCTATAAAAGGGTGACAATGTGAAAAATAATGCAATACAATTTCTTCTAGTTGCTTGTATCTTGATACTATCTTCCCAACAAATTGATAACTTTCTTCTCTACCTCTAGATAACAATCCTCAGGAACTGAAAACAAGGAATTTGTTTTATTTGGTCGATTGTTGAGTTGTTTAAACACTGGGAGATGCATGAAAAATGAGCATAATTAGAAGCATCAGATCTTAATTGTTTAATAATAAAACATCATGACAATTTAAAACCATAATGAAGCTTATATACCATCAAAATAAATTTCTTGTATTTAACAAATGTTTTGAAAAACATGAACAGAATCTCAGGGTAGTATCATAATCTAATAACAGTATCAGTCAATGTAGACCCTTCATGTACCTTTTTTTCTAGAATATCAAAGCGAGCAATCTCTTAAAATGCAAAGACAGACGAGGCCTTTTGTGTTCTCAGAAAAAAGAGTAAATCCAGTAAAGGAAAGAAAAATTGCCAGAAAGCGAACGAATGGGATTCCTACCAACCTTATCAGGAGGCGAAGCTGCCAGCCGTTCCATGTACGCCCGCCGCTCCTCCTTGGACGCCGGCGGCAAGCTCGGGACACCGAGAACGATGTCTACGCAGAGGTTCCCCAGCGTCGTGAGATCGACACTCTTCCGCACCCCGTTCCTCGCCTCGCCACCTACAACGGGATCCCAAACCCGACCATTCCCGGCGGTGATCTGTCGGGAGGCGCAGGCGCCGACAGCGACGCTGGCAGGAGGGAAGGCCGATCTTCTCGGAGGGAGGTGGAGGGTCGTCCGGACATCGATCAGGAACGAGGGTTCTGGCCTCCGAGGCCATGGCGGGTTTAGGGTTCTGAGAGCCATCGATCGCCGAACGAGCGGATATAGAGTGGGCGGTTGATAGTTTCATTAATAGAACCTGAGCATTACCACAAGATACATGAAATAAAAGTCCTCAAAGAATGTGAAATTTAAAGGAGTAACCCCAGCACACAGAAATTAGGTGTTTGTATGCGATCAAAAACTTTCAGCAAGGGGGAATACGCACATTTGTCACTAAAGCCGCTTTAGAGAAGGTTCGCTCTTCGTGCCGACTTGCTCACAGAGACGTGCTTGAATCCTTTACAAAGTTGTGGCATAGAATTGAAAGAGTAGGTCATTAATCTCGGCTTTTTATATATATTAAAATTATTTTTTTTAATTCTCATTTTGTCAATTAGATCAAACTTGACAAGTGGAGGAAAAAAACACTGGTATTGTTTCAGCATCTATCATTCTCATATTAGACTATTAAATCCCTCATTTGATCTGGAATACATAAAAATCGAATAGAATAACAAGTGGAATGAAATGCTTCATTCTTTTATTTAATTGCCACTACAAGTGTGCATACCAATTGAAATGTTGAGAACACCACAAGGGAGACTGTAATTAATCTCATCAACCAGGAGAAGATGAAGGAGCTATGCATAAGATTCAATGAAATGGTTGTTGAGGCAAACAAATAGCAGTCTATCCAACCATTTGAATAAAACAAAATTTGTCTACATTTTACAAGGCTGTGATCCATAACACTTGGGACGACGAAGAATCACTCCAGTAGCACATTCAGCGGATGTCCTATGATCAGCCAACGAATTGTTGCTACTTGATAAAAGCGAATCATGCTGCTACTTTTCTGTCCTGCCGTTTCCGCTTCTTTACCAGGCCTTTTTCTGATAAGGTCCTAAGCTTCTGTGCTTTTCTTTCTCGTGCTGTATCTTCAAAACCATCATCTACCATTTTCATCGTGGCCACGCGTCTAGCTTTGAAGACCTGCACTTTGCGATAAAGTTAACATAAGGCAATTTAGCTGGTGTGGAAATTCCTTGCAACACTGGAATATGAAATCCAGACACCCAATGTTCCTTTATGATGATGGTCTGAATTAAAATAGCATCAAAAGAATGTTTGCTTAACCATTGTACCTGGATAACTATGTTCTATTCTATCGAAACTGAAGAATTAAGAGAATAATTTCAACATGTGAAGGATTGACAAAATATATTGAGAACTTGTCTTGTTTGTTAGCCACACGGGCATCCTCAAACTCCTGGCCATGGAACCAATACGAGTAGCTTATGCCAAGGTAGCACAGAGTTTGTCGAATATTGATTCAACACCATAAACTAACCAGACAAACCACAATTTCCAGTACCTTAATTTATCAAAAGGGCTAATGAGAAATCCTTGATGATACTATGGTGAACAAGAAATGACAATGAGCTGAACTACTACATATCTCATTTAATAAAAGAATGTGGTTGCTTCAAATATCAATCAATTGAACTCAATTCTCTTCACTTTTTCAAGAAGAATAGCAAAGGCTTAGGACATTGTGGTTCTCAGTTTCTTTTCTTCACTCTTTAGACTTCTCAAATTTAAAATGGCTTGTTTATAAGGGTGGATGAATAGGAGAGGAGGAAAAAAACACATAAGCACCCATTTTATGTGTTTTTATTGTTTCTCCCTCCCTCTCTCTCTCTTCCTCCCCCTGTCGTCTTCCCTCTTATTCATTCATCCGTCCCCGGGGCAATGGTGCCGCGGTAGGAATAAGCACCCATTCGATCCCCAGCTACGGTGTATTTGCAGGAATTTTCCTTCAAATAGGGAGCGCAATCAAAGGATGCTGGGTGTCTAGGCTGGCCGCTGCACTTCCCGATTTACCCTAGTGGCCGGTAGGAAACTTCCGTGTGGTCGGGCCGGGCCGGTCACCCCAGGGATAGTCAATGAGGCTAATTGGGGTTTATCATTTTTTTTCTTATTCATTCATCCAAATCAACAAGCTTAAAACCTTTCATCTTCTGTCTCTCTTTCCGCTTTCTTCCTGGCTATCTACCTACACTGCATGCTGTTCCATACCTCTTCTTTTTATCTTCACTGCCTTCGACCTTCAAAACTAGAAGTTTCAATTTGTTCATGGATAGGAACACAAAACTGAATCGGCTCTCCTTAAGTTTGGCATTCTACTTGTAAAAAATCCATACTGATCATAACACAGTTAAAATAATAGACACAAACTCTGACACAATTTGTGAAGCATGCATGTTTATCAAGTCTATATATTTTTAATCTTCTGACAAGAAATACAAGAGGATGAGGGCCTAATTTGACAATAAGGTGGTCACTTGCAACCTAGGTAACTATGTCCAAGTCATGGATATACACCATTTATTTGGGAGAGAGATTGTAAGCATTAACCCTTTATTACTTAGAGGTGCAGTCTATACATTAGGTAATACAGAGGTTCCATCAGTAGCAAGTCCGTAAAAATTCTGTACCCATCGTACCAAGCTTATACTTCAAATTGAAAATCAGCGATTGATGTTTATGTTAAATATTGGTCAAGGCATACACAACTTAAACCTTGAAAACTTACAAAATCAAATGAAAAAAAATCTAGAGACAGTAAGTAGCTTGATCTTGGATAAATATGACAGATTAATGGAACCATACCATTGACAGATCATCTTTAAAGGCGTTTTCTTCATATTTGTATTCTGTTAATTGTTTTTGGATAACAGCCTCTATCTCATGAATGAGATCCAAATCATTCTGCACCATAAGGAACAGGGTAAATATACCTGTCTAGTGAAAAATTATAGTTGCAATAGTAAATCATTAGTTAAATGTTTTGTGGTTAATAATCAGCAATTCATAATACAGGTGATGATGATTTCATGATCATGATGCCAGACCTCGGTGACAAAGCTTATAGAAAGTCCTCCTCTGCCTGCTCTTGCAGTTCGTCCAACACGATGAACATAGTCCCTTGCATACCTTCAGAATTGAAAATACCAATAAGTAGGAATGACATCAAACAGTTAGAGGATCCAAGAAAATCTAAAGTTTGTTCATCTACTTGGGAATGTCATAGTTGATTACGAGATCAACTGTTGGAATATCCAAACCACGGCTTGCTACATCAGTGGCAAGCAAAATAGGAACTTGACCAGATTTAAACCGACTTAATGCAGAAAGTCTCAGTTTTTGGGCCTTGTGAGAGTGCAGAGCCACTGCGGACTGGTCCAATTCTTCCAGGAGCACACTCAGAAGGTGACAACTTCTGCATGCACATAACCAAGAGTTAATAGTGCCCCTAGCTTAAAAAAGAAGGATTCTCGCATTAGATGTCTCTTCCAAAACACATAAAGTGCTTCAAGCCAAACAGGAGAGATACGATAGGTTATTGTTTGCAAAAAAATGCCAACTGATGGGAAAGAGAATCCATAAATAAACAATTTCATGTTGATAGATAGTATATGAAAGTCTATTTGATGCACAGTCCGAGTATGTCTACCAGATGAATGGACTCTAGTGCTCAGTCCTACTATGTATCTTCTAAAACACATAAAAGGCTTTAACCCATAAAGGTATGGATATAATAAATTATGTTCGCAAAAAATTTCCAATTGATGCGTGAGTAAAATTATATAATAAGCAATGTCAAGTTCTTAAATGGTATAAGAAATTTTCTTTGATGCTCAGATGTACTATGTCTACCAGATGAACAAATTCTAGTGCTTGTATAGGCCTGACAGATAGTCATTGCTCCATTTTCAGGGAAACACTTTCATGATAACCAGTAAAAAGCCAGAGGCAGCAATGCTGGTAATAACATCGAAACTAGAAGATTATCTTTGATGAATACAAACTGTTGCTAAGGAATGAAATAGTGAAGATATTGAAAAGCATTATGGGTAAGTGAAGTATTGTCTTAAATAATATAGCATCAGATTTTATCACATTGTTTGTTACCAAAATAACCATATTAAGATATATTCCTATTTCCCAATGATTGTAGTGCTTTAAATAGACAACAGAAAATGAATGAAGCAAAATAGAAGAACAAAATGTTTTTGAAATCACTAGGTGCATTGCATATGCATTACTTAGGTGTGTTTGAGAGCACTTTTAAAAGCATCTTTGAGTGCAAGTGGGGTGTTGGGAAGTGTATACTCAAAAGAATACTTTATCAAAGCCCCACCTTCCTAAAGATATTCTCCAAATGCTGGCACGGAAGCGAAAACTACTTTAGAAAAGCAAATTATAGATTACCATGAAAGTTAGTATAAGACATTTTAGAATATATAATCAATTAAATAATGTTAAATTAGCTTCCATATCTTAGTGAATATTAACACATTCATGTTTCACTTGAATTGATTTCACATCATAACAAAACCAACATAAGATGTATCTCCAGTTTTCAAGATTAGATGAACAATTACAATATACCAAATGAAAGACTATTCTGATCAAAACGTCCAACTACAAACATACCTGCAAGTGGAAACAAATACCATGACTGATCGGATATTTCTCTCCTCCATTCTCGACAAAATGTGAAACAGGTACACATCCTTAAGATTCTTGGGAGTGATAACAAACTGTTGTTCTAAAGAATCAACTGTTTTAAATCCTTCATATCCCTCGTAAAAGTATGACCTATTTCCAGATATTTGAAGCAAGGCCTGTAAATTACTGGTCATAGTTGCAGAAAACAAAAGTGTTTGCCGACTCTTAGGCAGAAATTTAAATATAACCCGAAGTTCCTCCTCAAAGCCAACATCCAATACTCGGTCTGCCTCGTCCAAAACTAGAAACTGAAAGAAAAGAAATAAGACACATAAATATCATAAATCTTGAAACTTTAATGCTCAGAAAGCAGACAATAAGAAGTGATATAGAAGTTTTAACAAACTAAACATACAAAGGATGAGAAGCTTTGTTTAATGCAAGAGAAAAAAAACAATTTCCAGTCATACTTTTGTTCACATCTCCACCAGACAATCACATACTTTGTTTTTATGATGCTTCTCAAAAAAATCAAATGAAGATATCTTTCCAAAGAGTTACCCTGTAAACATAGGTCATAACTTGATAAGATCAAGATTACTAAATAGTTGGGGCAAGAAGGAAAAAACTAAATTTTAATCTCCCTACTAGGTTTCAACTCATTGCAGCGACTCAAACTGAAATTCTTTCCAAGACAGCTAGTCATGCTAACTTAAGTTAGAAATAAAAAATTTAATGTTGTTGCCGATGAATGATTTATTTTCTTGTTATACAAAGCCACCTGATTGCATCTAATTCATCTAGCACTGAACCCAATGCTAGCCGCAATTAGGATAATATTAAGCAACCATCACTAAGAATTAGTTTGTCTGTTGCTATATAGCTTATTCATCTGCTAAATCATAGTTGCTAGTAGACCAAATGGATTCAATTCCAGATACAACTACCAATTTATACATGTATGGATTTACATTTAGCACATCTGTGTTGAAGACACATCTGATATTGCAAACAAAATTACATAACTTGGAGCAAAGTTAGTCACTCTGTCTGCATCTACACTGTTTCAAGTATGATGAAAAAATTTGTAGCCATTATTTATATATAGTGTAAGAACAAAACTACCACAGTTATGCATAACAAGAACTCACTGTAAGGTACAGCATTTTTGTTAGTTACTGTAAGGTACTTTTCATACCAGTCCAGACCAAAATTGGTCATCAGAATAAAGGAAATCTCATCGTAAACCCAAAATTTTGCAGCCAACAAGAACTCACTGTATTTAATGCTAATCTACAGTGGTAGAAGACTGAAACAAAAGCAAAGCATGCCTGGGCATAATAAAACACTAAAATTTTCCGAGTTAAATATCATGCAACAAATAAAACTATTAATCTTTCATTGCACAACTTAAAATAGTTCTTAGAAAATGCTTGAACAATCTCCATAAAACATAAAAGGGAGACGATATATCAAGTTTGATAAAACGTAGGCTACTTAATTTGTAAGAGAGTAATTATTGAAGTCAACACTATTATTTTCCTCTTTTGGTGGAAATACTGTTTTTTGTTTTATCAACCTAAAGATACTCTTTGGACTTTCACTCGGCAATATATAGCAAGCAAATTTTCACCTTTGTCTTTGAAAAAACAGCAGGTAAATCAGGATCTTGCTCCAGCAAAACCTTGATCCGCCCTGGGGTCGCAACGACTACATGTGGTCGTTGGGAGAGGGCCCGTGCCTGACTGAGCATGTCCATACCACCGACGACGAGCGTGCACCTTAGGTTGAGCGATGAACCAAACGCCCTGAATTGCTCCGCAAGCTGAACGGCAAGCTCCCTGGTGGGAGTGACTACGAGGGCGAAGACACCGTAGGGGTCCTCAGCCAAGCGATTGAGGATAGGAAGGGCAAAGGCTGCAGTCTTTCCGCTGCCGGTCTGAGCAATCCCTAGCACATCATCACCAGCTAGGATACGCGGAATACAGCGGCTCTGCACTGTGGTGGGGCGTTCAATTCGCAGCTCACGGCAGGTATCGACAGCCCACTCGGAGAGGCCAAGCTCGGCGAAGGAAGCCGGACCGACGGCGTCGGCATTGCCGCGTTCGTGTTCGAAGTCATTGGAAGTAGGATCTGGGATGCGGGAGGGTAAGGCGGGAGCTGGAGGGTTGGACTTCTTGATGCTGGAGAAGAGGCGGAATGGTTTGGGCTCCGCATCCATAGGAAGAGTTGATTACGCCGCCGACAGCGAGCGAGGGACCTTGGCGAGGGATAAATTTCGGCGATGGACGACGATAACGAACGACCGCCCTCGAAAAATCGCCGGCGGCGAGTTGTTAGGGTTTTGTTGGGATGCCAATCCACGCTACACATTGACAATAAAAAAAAGGAAGCAAACGGAAATTAGATCAGTTATTGTAAAATAATAATAATAATAAATAAATAAATAAAAAGCCTGATTTATAATAAATTCAATAAAATTATGAACAAAATTAAGTGGTTGTTTTCTACGAAAGTTAAAAGATTAAAAATTGGACTTGTTATTTCAATTATAATATGCAGTTATTTTTATAATTGAAACTAAAATAAATGTCACTTCAAACGCTTTGTAAATAAATTTTTAATTAAAAATATATTTAAAAATTGAGAATTATTAATGATAAATCCCAGTTAGTGTCATGGACTTAATCCCTGGAGGTGGTCGGTTCGGTCCCACAAAATTTTCTACCGACCACCAGGATAAATCGGAAAGCACATATGGCGACCAATCCAAATGCTCAGCATCCTTTGATTGCGTTTCCCATTTGGAAGAAAATTCTTGTAAATACGTCGTAGTTGGGGATCGAACCGTAGGTCCCTGGTCACCATTGCCCCGGGGACAGACATTGTTAATATAACAACGTATATCAAGGATTTCAAATGGACATTATCATAAAATTAATTGAATGTGAAATTTAATAAAATAAAAATGAATGAACAATGAATATGCAATCGCAGCTGGTGATGAAATTGTAGTTTCTCAACTAATACGTAGATTGTAGTAGCTCTGTATTTCATCGTGGTCGTACTTACAACAAAATAATAAAGGCCATCCATCATTCACTGGTGAACAAAGATGCATGTATCCATTAACACACTGCAAATTCAAAGAAGAAATGCAACAAGACTTGCTAAGCAATATCACAACCACCATTCATGCATGCATAGAAGAAATACGATGGCTTCTATAGTCCATTTCTCCTCTCGTCTAAGTGCGAGGCCCCTCGAGCCGTAGCCTCGCCGTAAGCCACTCGCAGACAGCACCCATCTCGTCAGGTACAGTGTAGTGTTCGAGCCTGCCCAATTCCATCTCATCGAGTAAAGGTTTAAATATTAAAGGTCATTTTGAGCTGAAAATTTAAATGCTAGCTGAGAACATACGCATTAAAGGTCTTAAACATGAGATTTCTGAACCCAGAGATTCTTAGAATCTCTGCAGATCTTTCCCCGAGCTTGTAGGAAACGACTCCATCCCCTGCAGTTCAAAAATAAGAAAACAAAATCTTCTTCTTTTTGTTCTATATATCGTAGCTGTCTGATAAATACCTCTTCCATGGCAGAGCAAGACTGGCATGGAAGCAGCTCTCCTCGCCGCATCATGTGAACTTTCGACCTTTGTTTTCAGAGTCCTGTTTTGAATTCATGTCAGAAATAATGTGGTTATTCGATCTCCTAAAATGACGACTATTCTGAAACGAAGAGAATTTGCAGACCTGCAACATGGAAGCCAACCGCTGAGACTGACAGTTACACTGAGGTTGATGGGGTATGGGCTGCCATTTCCGTACTTGCCGTATGCAAAGCATGATGCAGAGTACAAGGCAGTCGCAGCACCCATACTGAATCCACCAATCCCGAGTTTCACTGGATGAATTCGAGCAGAGAGCAAATGAATTTAGCATCGATGGAAACAATAACACAAAAAAGGAAGAAGCAGAAGAAGAAGAAGAAGAAGAAAGCACCATCAGATGGCTCAGAAGATAAAAGATTCGCAATGTGTGCGGCCGAAGCATCCAGTCCGTCAACATCATCAGGGCCATCCTCTTTGATTTCCATGACATCAAACCCTATCAGAAAGAACAAAAGAAAAAAACGATGCTTACCATTTTTCAGAGAACGTACGTATATCACAAACTGAAGAAGAAGAAGAAGAAGAAAAAAAAAATGCTTCATTCAATTAGAATGCAGATCTACATGCTGTGCAGGCAAATCCACCAAACATGGCCACAGGTCGCGTAGGAGCAGTCGGACATATCCACTTAATCTGCAGGAAAACAACTTTGAAGTTCCAATTAGATGGACTGGACTGTCCGAGAGCATGATCATGAAGCTCGTAATTGCACTTACATTTGGCAGAGGAAGTGATTTCAGAAACTGGGACCAGCTGCTCATGTAAACAAGATGGAATTATGTTATATATTCTCTCTCTCTCTCTCTCTCTCTCTCTCTCTGGTTGCACCAGTGAAATAAACAGCATTTGGTCTGGTGTCTGACCTTAATCCGTTGTCGCCTAAACCATGGAGCCACACAATGGTCGCCTGGTGTCTCCCCTTGGGCCTCACCACGTAGGTCCTGCCATACTCCACGAACCTCCTCGCTGCAGACTTACCACCTGCATGCGTGGAAACTTAACCGTTTCTAAAATACTTACAGATCGATTATGATACAAACAGGAGTTTACCAGAAGGATTTGAGCTGCTTCCACGGTACATTTCGATGGCAATTAATTGTTGGATTTAATTTGGAACTGCGATATAATGTGATGACGAGAGAGAGGATGGATTGACCTCTATTTATAAAGGAGAAGGTAGTGGTGCCTGCTGATCATGGGGCTGTGCCTCTGGGATATCATATATAATTAGTACATATAAAAAGAAGGGAAGCTTTTTTCTGCAGGCGAATTGAAGAATCTTTGAGCAAAACTGCGAGCTCGCTCACTCGCAATATAATACTATATATATTTATATAGTCTTTAATATAACGAATCCATTGAACTCTTCTTTAACAAGAAATAGGCTTTTAGATTAATTTTATGTGCCATAATTCTCTAGTGTAGTTTTTAAGCTGAGGATTTCCCTACCAAACAACTGCAATAACCATCATCTAACTAAAAGGTTAATAATCTGCTTCGACGTGTCATCTCATTATTCCTCGAATAAGCAGAGATGTAGAGTAATTAATCAATGACGACAATAATTATAAGCAACTCAAGTCCAAGTCAAATAGTGCAGAATCTTTCAATATCCAAGGAAAAAAGGCATCATTGCCGAAGTCAACGTGCATGGTTCTATACATGCATGCGTCGATGCTGAGCTACTTAACTTTGGAGCTGGAATTTATTCCTCTTTCTCTTTCTTATTGATATCTTTGTGCAACAAGCAGAATCTAAGCTATTTCTGCCGACAGTTAATTAATTTATTACTAACAAGTAAGTGAAATCAAATTTCAATTGGGTGTCCTTGTTATGCTTGTCTCATGATGAAGCTCTACGATAGCGACAGTAACATGAAGGTGTGTCCTAATTGCAACTCCACAAGTGGAATCGGTTTGTGTTATCGTACAGGTAATGACTAATCTAATCTAATATGCCTGCAGGCTAAGAAATGGGAACAGATTCGAGTGTTTTAATTACTGTGAATTAGGTATAGGAGATAAGGCCATGAAGATAAATATACCTACAAAATATAGAATGTTATCATCAATGCCAAGAAATCGAAATCCTTGGTACACTGTTTTTTACGAACAAGTCTTTGTGCCATGTAGGATATTAGAGAAGCTTTCGACACCTTCCTACTGCTTGAGTTTTTCAGGGGCAGCTTCATTTCACCTTCAATAATGATGTATGTTTTTTGGTGAATTTTCGACAATAAAAGATAAACTTAAAAAAATAATAAAAAAATTTACTCAGCCAAAAGAAAGATGAATGATCTAAGTACTACTAATAATATAATCTTGCAAAAAATTCAACAGCAATCCAAGCTTGCTGTGAATACCAGATTCATAATAACCCATGGTGCTGTTTCAGCTGCACCAAAGTTAATGCCTAATTTCCTATATTGATCAGTAATGTGCTTACACAACCAGCGTTCATTGATTGAATATCCCATGCTGATTCATTCCACTAGCTGATGAAGCTCTGTATTAGTAAAGGCAGAAGATGCACACAAGGCTGAATGTGAAAGCCGAGAACTCTACTGGTGCAATTTCTAGCAACTAAGCCACATATACACAATTCTAATATCTGGTTAAGACGTTGCTGAAACTTCAAGCAGTGTTGCAGAGCAAGGCTGCGTGCCGAGATTAGGTCAGGTTCCTTTCCTCGATTAAAAATGCCTCTTTTTCAAAAATCAACTGCCCAAGCCAGTGCATCCCCTCAAAATCCCTATAAGAATAGTCTGGTAAGTATGAAGCAATGGAACATGTCTTCAGCTTTTAGAACATGGCAGGAGATTGATAAAACCAAACCTAGTCAAAATTCAAACTAGGACAGTTAAAAAGGTAGTCAGAGACTTAATAGCCATTTCATTTGCTTTTCAATCTCCTCTTCACTTCCTTCAACTTATCAGCTTGTTCCTATAAACAATGGAAGATAGTCTATCAGACTCAGTGGTTAGTAATAAAAGACTAAATTCAGTTGCAAGACATAATTTAAGATGAAAATACCTTGTGCAAGATTTTCAAGCTCCTTCCTGCTAATTCGTCACAAAGCCGCCATTCCATAGCCATCTCATATTCAATTGTGTTAGGTTGCGAACAATGCGATGTTGACACAGCCATTCTCTATACCAAAAAAAAAAAAATCAGAATATTAAAATTAAATTTATAACAATATTCAAAAAGAAAAATAAACGTGCATGAAATCAGACAATAAATTATTATGAAGTTACCGTCTCTCGTGTTAGTAATTTATTTACTGAAAGATGACCACGAATAGATGATTTAGGCACCTCCAATAATCCTTTGCTGCAGAGAAGGGGACTGCAAAAGACAATTACCATAACTGAGGACGTTTTTTGTCCAAGATGACTTACTACCATGCATATATCACAATAGAATATCAAAAAAGGAAAAAAAAAACATTATTCTACGACTCCTGTTTCTCCCAACTATTTAGGAAGACTAACTGGATTTTATTCCTTCAATGGCCAATCCAAAATGCTATATAACACCAGCAATATTTAAATCGATTTTTATTGAATTAACAAGAATTTCCTTTGATCTCTCTACTCATTGCTCCTTCACTAATTGATTCAACTTGTCTAACTATAAAAGTGTTTGCCTTTCAACAGTTCATACCATGTCTGCCTTTTTTTCATATCTCTTATCCTGCCTAGATCGTGCATCTCCATTCACACTCTCTCTGTTAGTCTTTACATGTTATTTCTTAAGAGACACTAATCAATAATGTATTACAAGCCGTAAGTATCATTTTATCCTTTTAAAAAAATTCATAACATTATAAGACAATAGTTACATTCATGACAAAAAATGTATTATGTGGAATCTACATAATTCTAGTTATTTTACAATGCAACCTTTTAAGTCCCTTGCCTTTGCAACTTTCAAGGCACGATCATAAATGAATTGACAAGTAATATTCCAACCAAAACCAGCAAATAGTTCAGTTGGTGCAGATGCCATTTGCAGCGCCTACTTGGATTTTACCAAACTCCCAGATATGACAAGTTTGTCATTAATTTCAGCAGTGAAGCAATGACTTCCATGATAGCATATATGATGAAACTTACCAAAATGTAGAATATGGGTCATGAATTCATTCATTACTGATATAAAAAGATCAACATGCAGACACAAGCTATGTTGGAAGTTAGAATCACATACTACTTTAGCATAAGGTGGAATCCGCCATCCCAACGGCCCCACATGGTCGGCCTCACGACCATCTGTGAGGAGGTAAATCGGGAAGCTGCAATTGGCCACTATGAAGGAAGGCATTACCTCGATTTCGTCGAAATTCAACCCTTGCCCACTTTAGCAAGTCTACCCCGCACTAACCAACTCAACCATGCCCTGGGGGCTAGAATCACATACTACACATTAGCTCTAAGTGTCTAATGCCAGGAGCTAAATTAAGATTACTGTATTTTTTTTATCTATAGCTTGGAAGCACTTTTCATCAAAAGGATTCTTCACTAAAGATCATGAAAAACAAGTTTCACTTTATTCCAATTCTGAATCTAGGGAATATGCTTTCAACATCTTCAGTCATCATCCTTATTTGATATTCTAACTCAAGGAAAAAATCTCTAATTGGAGCAAACTTTTCATAGCTCCCATTTTTCAAAATTGATAAAGATCAACTTAAACATAAATGTTTATCCTTGGATAGTTGAACAACATGGTATGTTTGATGCTATTGCAAGATCAGCTCGTCCTCATTTATCAACAAATATATAATCTGACATACCGTAAAATCTAGCAAAGATCCATCTGATGTCTCAAAATTCAGTATATCTCAAAATTTTGGTCATACTGCATCACTATTATTCTTATAGTTAATCTAAACTTATCCTCCATTCCTCAAGCATCTTCTAAACTCCTAAACAGCTAACAATTTCACCAAATTATGTCAATCTATTAATCACTGCTCATGTCAACCAGCTCCTTTAATGCAATGGAGTCAGCTAGCTGCAGCTATTATTGAAACCCAATTTTTCTGAACTACCTGGGTGTTTGTTCAGAAAACAAATACCATACTGATAATGATGTGTGAATGATTAAAAGATTTACTAACATAAAGTTTAATTCACTAAAAAATGATTTAAAATAGACTTTAGTTTTTTTTGTCTGTGGTGAGGGGCATTGATCCCACATTATCTATGGATGGGAGGCAGCAGCATGTGCTTCAAAGGCTCAAATAAACTCTAATATTCCACGTACTGTTTAGAAAACATGACCCATGGAAATCCTTCATGAAGGGAGATAATGAAGGGACCTCTTATCCTACAAGTTGCCCTACTAGAAAGGGGAAATTAAGTTGCCTAGAAAGAAACAGGTGAGGAGTGGGAATCAATGCTTGTGTGGCAGTGAAGTTGGAACCAGCTGCAATAACCAAGAATATTTTCAATTCCATTCATACTGCTAGTTATATGGATTATATCATGATAACATCACCTAGCCATTGGTTGCATTTAATTAGTTGAAGGGAGCAGCGTCTAATACTTGTGTCTTGGTTCATCACTGATACAATCTTTCATGATCAAACAATCTTGTCAGTGCATTGGGTTAGATGCAATAGGAAGTAGGCATTCTCATTGGCAGACTTTAATAGTTTCAGTTATTAAGAAAATTTTCTCTTTCAGTAGGGCTTGAAGCAGGATGCAATTTTTTTGAATGACCTGTGAATGTTTAACACTTTTTATGTGGTACAATCTTTGTATCACATATCATAATTATAAAAATTGAAATTGAAATCGAATCAGACAAATTTAAGCCACTGGTTCAGTAGTCAAACTGGCAGATCAACATGGTTAAACTTCACATTGACTGAATATTGACCTGACGGAGACTATTGATCGAACCTACCAATGTCAATTAGTTTCCCGGCAAATTCACTGATTTTATTTCTAAATGTATAGTTAAGTAACAAAAACTAGCTAAATTTAAGCCAATGGTTCAGTAGTCAAACTGGCAGATCAACATGGTTGAACTTCACATTGACTGAATATTGACCTGACCAAGACTATCGGTCGAACCTACCAATGTCAATTAGTTTCCCTGCAAATTCACTGATTTTATTTCTTAATGTATAGTTAAGTAACAAAGAAAACTAGCTAGTTGAGTCACACAAATAAGTTCAATGTCACAAACTAGTGCTAGTCAGACTGATTGGTCCAATGGGGCTCAGCGAGCCCGTTGACTGTCAGTCCTGACAACTTGGACGGCCTAGGCAGGCAAACAAACAAGTGATTCAGGCAGCCTGATTGGTTCGGATCTGTCAGGCTGCTTTGGGTGTTCTTGATTCAATCAATGCAAGTCGGGTCATACAGTCAAGATAGTCAGTCTAGCAGGTCAAGCAAACTGAGGAATTCAGCTAATCCACACGATCTAGGAAGGCTGAGAAAACCATGGACGATTTTGGATGGCTCAAGGATGATAGCAAAGAGGGGCTTATGGGCGAAGGGTGGAATTGATGAGGGTGCAGGGCTTACGAAAACTAGAACAGGTAAATCATTGTTCCTTATGAGAAAGGGAAAGGTCTAGGTTTCCAACAAAAAAATAACTGTTCCATTACCTGTGGAAATAGTACCTCAATGAGCTGACAAATCAAGCTCAACATGCAACAAAAGACCTCATCTAGTACTAAAAATTGCTTGCAGCTTGCAAGTAGATGCAACACCATACCTAATTAACTACCATGAATAACAAATTTCGGAATATTTTTGCTTAGTTATTAGAAAAGAAATTTCAGGTGTAGTGAGCAATACCTTCCGTTTGGTAGTAAAATGCATCCTCGGTTGATTTTTGAAACTGCGGAATCTGCTGCATCCCTTGTTTTAAAAATAACATATGCCTGACCTGAAGTTACAAGAACAATTTTATGCAATTATCCAACCAGACGTATCAGTGTGGGCACATCAAAGGATCATATACCATGATTGGGATTTTGAAATGTAGCTTGTGGTATCATCTTTGCATTGCAACTTAGCTGCAAGGTAGTGAAAATAATATCCTACATAGAAGAAAAACATTTTGAAAGAAAAAAAAAACACTTGTAATACTAGTATGTAACTGATTCAAATGCTACCAAAATCTAAAAGTGCACAATGCACTGCATGTGAATGCTACAATTATTCAATGGCAACTGAACATGTGTAGGCACCTGAAGTTTGATTAATATGTTAAAAAATGGCAAATATGTCTTTGAAAAAAATGTGTGCAAGGTTGTATGTCAGTGCGCAACAATATATGCAAGCATAAAGAATGTGCAATGCCAAAATGTTTTCTTCAACCAGCTAAGCCAACTTACTCTTTGCAAAACATAATACCATAGATTCAACAACTAGTGCAGTCTGCATCATTAATGACCTAACACTTCTTCCCTATTTCCCAAACTGCTTCCAATAAGAAACAGAAGGCTTGTGTAGCAATCATATGAAAGACAGAATAAGGGGAAAAGCTATGCCTCTAACCGATAGTAAGATGCCACCACTTTGTCTCTCCCTCACCCATACTGCTAAGTAATTCCCATTTTCTAATTCTTCTGCAACTGTTGAGGTTGCCTCATCTTTTGTCAAGCCCTTTCATCTCCTCTTAGAGGTTTAGAATTGTAGTTAGTTAATATCATTAATATGCAACTATGATATTCCAAAAATTATACGAAAATTCTAACTATTTTAAACACAACAGTAATATTTGTAGATGTCTAAGTAAGCACAAAATTGAGTCCAATGGTACTTGTTCCTCCAGTCACTTGCATAAAGCTTTGTTCCAGTAAATAAGATTCGCAAGATAAAGCTCTTACTGCACCCAATGAAGTCTAGAAAGGCACTAGTTTAAGAAAACAAAAAATAGAATTTAACAGGATGGCTCTGCAATAGAGATTTGTCCATGTGCACAAAGAATACTAAAACAAGAGAGGCATGGCTGATAGTAAAATGAAACTTGTGTATGTAGCTTTAAAAAAGGCTTCACTTTCGTTGACAGCAAATAAATAAAATTTTGACTCTGAAATTTTAGAGGCAAATAGACTACCAGACATTATACAGTAAAACTTAACATCTTGTGCACATGAAACAAGCATGTTTAAGCTCTGACCATTTTTACTATATTTTGAGTAAATATTCAATGCAATGAACCTAGTGTTCCCTTATTTTTGCATATTTTGCAAAATGAGACTCGGATATTGTCAGTCCAGGACCAACTGCCAAAAATCTCAACGCGCTTGTGATTTATAGATTTATAAGGGCACGTAGAAGGGAATTCAGGTCAACAGAGAAGTGCATATGCCTTCACTTTTTGGTATAACTTCACATTAGATGAGATTGGTAATGGGAAAATATAAAGAATGGCAAATACCTCTACTTCTGATGATGCATATGATGGGTCCAAATTCTCCACAAGTACAAGAGTTCCTTCCCTCTCAGCTTTTCGCATTCTTTCTTCCCAATTCTGGATATTTCATGTGAAGTAAAATATTGAATTAAACAGCCAAAATGGTCAAAGTTTTGAAGAATTATAAGATTCATCTCTATTCTATCAAACAAGGGCCGGCAATCTAAAACATGGATTATATTGAAAAAAAAACAAGTTATCCGCCATCCTGACAGACTAGTGGACAGTAACTAGTGCAGCTAGGCACCATAATTGCATACTGGTTTAGCCATGCCACTAACTGCACAAACACAATAAGGTGTGCATATTACACCACATGGCATTAGCAACCAAATGTGTAAGACTTTAATATTTGGGTTAATATAAAATTATGATCCTATTATTTGACGCTATGAGTACATCATGCCACACAACCAAATCTAGCTCCTTTGTTCATATGACAAGTACCAATACAACATAAACATAAAACAATATAATTTGTTCCATTGGTCAAATCCAGCTTCCTAATGGTCAATGAACTCTAAAAGTTGCATTAATTTTCCCAAAAATCTTCACCTACTACTTGAAGATTAGAAAGAGGATAGTACCGCTCGTGCATCCATTTGCAGACAAAAAGAAAGAGACTCTGCAATCTGTGCAAATCCTAATGTGAGGTGAGATGCATTTGAACATGTACAACTAGAATTAAAGCAGCGAGTCACATTATTTGCTTAAAGACTGCCATATTATTATGACTGATGTTATTGACTTGTCTGCAAGTTTCATGATCATGAAAGGAAAAGGCCAAATGTGTCATTCATGCAGGGAGCACATTTAATAGGTACCACATTGGGACTGCAAAGATAGCATATGGCATATTGACATTCAGTATATGAGCAAAAAAAAGAGTATAATAACATAAAGAAAAGGGTCAGGATAGTAAAATGCTACTCACCATTTTGAACCATTTGCTTCTATCCTGGGGGAAAAAATACAAGAAATAGCATCAGCACATAACCTCTATGGCCAAATAAATACAACTTTTAATCAATGTGACTTTTTATATGTGTCCCCATGAAATGACTTCTCATATGTATATCAATTTAAAGAAACCAAATATAAGAGTATGATCTTTGAGACAAAAATAGTTTAATGCAGAGTTATGTGTAACAACCATACAATTACATGATGAGGTATAAATGTCTCTTTGACCTAGCCATGAAGTGCACAATTATCGTACCATCCAAGTTGTTGTGGGCTAACCAACAACCATACCTCAAAAAAGCACATAGTCAACAGCAGACCTAGCCTTTAACTTTGGAGGGCAAATTAATGAATATATGTTAGTATTCAATCTTAGAGGGGGCAATTGTAATTGCACAATATATATATATATAAATTTACATGGAGTTCTGCCCCCCCCCCCTGCGCGAAGCAATCGAGACCGTCCGTTTCTCCGATCGACGCACAGTCTGTTTCTCCTCGGACGTTTGCTCCTTCACCGCAGCTGTTCACCGGCGTTCGGCCATCTCCGGCCACCGACCGGCGCGATCGGATGCGCAACTCACCCCCTTTCTGCATACATCCGTAGAATTAAAATAAAGAACTCCATACTAAGGTCTAATAAAACACTTGGGGCCACTACCACTCAAGAGAAAAAGGACAATGATTAATGTATACTTTCAAATTGTAAGTGATGCAAATAAAAGTGTTGGATGCAAAAATGAGATTAGCATTCTATTATCAACTCTACGGAATGAGAAATGTTAACAGGAGATTGAGTTAAAGACCATTCATTCTGAGAAAGAGAGATGTCAGAAGAGCCTAACTCTGAGAGAAGATGTTGGAAGATATAAACAATGCTTAATTGCATCTTCAATCATGCAAAAAAATGAAAAAAAAAGTGATAATTTAGAACCTACCAGTATAACAACTTGAGGTAAACTAGTTATTAAGTGGAGAAGATTATGAAACCAAATAAATAAATGTTTCATATCTCTCATCATTTTCTTAATGGTCCCCTCTTTTAGTTGTGCCATCACACTTTCATTTTGAGGATTTGTAACTTTTTTTTTTTCAAAATACAGAATTACGTGTTATAGTTAGGTATCAGTTAATTAAAGATGATGGACAAGAGAAAAAGTGTGGAGAAACAATATTAAGGATTCATGGTGATTTCAGAAGAAGTCATAGCTCTAGGAAAGCATTCACTCAAATATCAAGTTGAAAGGGATAAATTATATTGATATCTTGTATATTGTTCAGAACAAATTACTACATACATAGAATGTTGCAAGAATCACATGTCTCGTTCAAATGGAAAGCAATAAGATGATAGTAAGGAGGCAACCACTAGTAAGTTATATTCTGTTGCTTTTTCAAGTTGTTTCAATGAATTTTAAATTCAAATGAAAATGATGCCACTATATTTTTTGTTTTTGATAATAAAAAAAGGTCAAGTGCGAGAGAATTTGATTGACCCATGTCAACCCAAATCATGTCTATGGCTTGGCACCAGAACCCCAAAATGGTGCCATTATGAGCCTTGCAGACTCTGATATGTAATTATATCAATATAATAACATATAAGAATTTTTCAAGTTGAGCTTTTAAAATTCATCATTAATTATCACAAACCCAATGAAACAAACACATCAATATCCAATATGTGCCAAAAAAACTTCTTAATAATTGAACAAAGAGCTATCACAGGCTGTATTCTTGACTCAAAAAAGTCTCTTCCCACCCTTCCTAGGCTTGCCTCATGAAAATCAGAGAAAAAAATATTAGTAAGTTTCACATTTCTTTGTTAATCAACTTGAGAATAGCAAGGGAAAAAAAGAGAAAACTAGTCCCTCACTTTTCCCAACAAGATGCCATCAAGTTGCATGTTTGCACATGAATTTTGCTGATGCACCTACTACATGGTTAAGGCATGTCTTTATTTGCCAAAAGACCCTAGATTCACTCTCATTATTCTGTGGTTGCACAAATTTCCTGCTCTAGTGGGTTTCTTTTGTCTTCTCAAGAAAACACAAGATTAGCAAGGTGAATACAGCAATATCCATCTCTTCCTTAACTTGAATTCCCTAAATCCACCTCCCCCCCCCCCCCCCCCCCCCCCCCCCCCCCCCCCCCCCACTCTCAATGTGAAGCCTATTGAAATCAGATTAAGATGACAGTTGAGCAACAAGCAGGCAAGTCATCCCTTTGCACTTAAATCTTTCAAGTAAATGATTAGTCAAATAACATTACAAAAGTAAGAAAGCACTTGACACAGTTTACAAAATTGCTACTCAAAAATATAATTAAGAAGTTTGGAATTTAGAAGTGCTTAGAATATGTGCATAGAAAGTAAGTCTTACCACATCTGGCCTTCTAGTCACTTGCAAAACCTCATTGTCAGAATGCTTCTTTGTCATTGCCAAAAGAGGAGTCTTTTTCTCAGGTCCATCCACAATTTTAGTTTTACCATCAACAAGGTTCCTGTTCTCTGACAATTTTTTGTTCAAATGAAGAATCTCTTTCGAAGAGCCAACCCCATTGGACTCCATATTTGGTTTTTGGAAACTAGGGTGACGCATGGCTTCTTTAGAAGCATTAGTGACCATTCTCTTGAGAATCTTATCAACTGGAGCATCACTCCTCATTTCAGAAGATTCTTGATGACTTGAAGAATTACAGCCATTAGACTCTACTTCATGCATGTTTAAATGAGTGGCATTCATGACTTGTACAGGATTTTTCATTTTTTTGAGATATTTACCATCGACTAAGCCTGAATGAGATATGTTTTTGTCATATACTGAGTCATCTTCAACATTTCCACCTTCTGAAGTAATTTCCATTTTTGGAGATCCTCTTTTGTCTGAAAGACATTGTCCTGAAAGTTTGCTAACAATATCAGCAGCTTTCTTAAAGGAAGTTGCAGCAGATTTGATGTTGTTATTTTCTGTGTTCTCTACAGTTCTCAAAGGATCTGGCATTGATGTACTGGGTGGAATGGGAATCAGTGGGCCTACTTTATCAGTGTCGGCTTTCACCTCAGTCTTGAAATCTGACTGATCTTCTTTACGATTTAAAAAATACTTTACTTCTACACCAGCTATCTTTTCATCAAAATTTTCAGATATTGTAAAGCTTTGAACATTAAAGGTGCGATAGAATATGTAATCTGCCGTTTCCAATTCATAATTTGATGGCTGTGGATTCCTCTCATCCCTTAAAGTGCAAATCACAGAACATTTGCCAAGAATAACTTCCAGCGGATTAATGTTGCAAAGACCAACACCTTCTCCAGTGGCTAAAAAGATTTCCTTCTCCAATGGCTTATCTTCCAAATAGTTATAGAGGTCATTAGGGCGGAAAAACCATACAAGTTTCACTTTCCTCTTGTTGTCTGGTTGTTGCCATAACTTCACTATTTTCCCAATATGAGGCTCACCAATCTCGTTATAGGCATATATAGAGTCATACAATGAATAAATGATATTATCAATCATAAATGACTCATAGAACTGAAAATTTCTCTTAGCACCACCGACTCCTCTTTTTTTGCCCCATTGAAATCTAGGTGCATCATTTGATGGATCCTCAAGGTGATCCATTGCTCATCTACAAGCAAAGTTTCCTAGACCAAATTTGCCTCAAAAAATCAAAGAAATGTTGAAGTAGCATGCCAGTTACAAATATGAATTGTACAATACAAAGCAGATTCTAGATTACAAATTGAATAATAAAGCTAAGACAATTGATGAAAATTTACAACATCCATAGAAATTCAAGATGATGTTGTGCAAATGAAGAATCAAAACTATGAAAAATGGACTAAAAGGAACAATTGAAAGTAATTATCATAGAGGGACAAAACTATGATCAAAAGGATGACTTCAAGTATGTAGAATTACTGGTATATTAACTTAATAATATGACTAGTTATTGTCTGATACAATATATAAATACATTGTAGTTATAGATTAAAATAGTGACTCAAGATTCATAATCACTTACAAATATCATAGTTATATATTCTGAAATTAAGGCATTAGCAAAAGAGGAAGTAACATCAGATTTAAAAAAAAGATATGAAAAAAGGGAGCTAATTGGAGTATGGTTGAGAGAGGAAGATGTGGTAGCTTAATATTCTGCAAAACATACAGACATTACTGTTTATCACAACCATTAGTGGCGGTATACACTATCAATTGTTATAGGAGACTTATCTTTCTAATTGCAAGAGAAGGTAGAGAAAAATGATTCTTTGATATACAATTATTCTTATAACTTCATACCCTGATGCATGACTGGACAGCTGCACCAAGAAACTCCCGTAACATAGATCAAGCACATCTTATGTGACAGAGTGGAATGTTTCAAAAATCCTACATCACTCAGAGTTTGGTATGAGCATCTAACCGAATATATGAATCTAGGTGCACAACTCATTTCGAGAAAAATCAAAAAGAAAAAAAGAAAAGAAAAAATTATACTTGATTGATTCGGATGTAAGGATCAAATTGGAATGTCTGCACAATCCAACATATGGCTGCACAATCAACGGCCTATTGCTTGCTCCAGAGCCAACCTAATAAACAGAAACCCATAATTAGCAAACCACCAAATTCAATTAGTAAGACTAAACAATCCATGACATACGGCCTGCTATATACAGACGACTGCAACAAGCGGTCTGGACGCAGGAATAGAAAGAGTTGCCACTGTGAACGCGAGGAAGAAGCAAGAAGCAAGAAACAGCGGCTTCTCACTGCACGTACAAAGGGCCCGACTGGTTGCTGCTCCACCTCGCCGGGCAGAAGAGGAGCTTCCGGAGGCGAAGGGAAAGGAGGAGGCGGAACTGGCTTCGTGCAGCAGCGGCGTTGCCAGCCGACGGCGTGCCGGTAGGTGGCCGGGTGCCGGGGGCTCGCGAGAGAAGCGCGAGGGAGGAGGGTTCCGAAAGAAGGGGGGGAAATGTTTTTTACAACTGTACAAGTAGACAGTCCGAACCGAAAATTAGGGTTTTTTGGTGCTTTAAAAAGTCGTCGGAGAAAGACTGGGAATGGAGAAGGGAGAGGACCTGTTCTAACTGGATTACCGTCGCGAAGACCTCTTGTGCGAGGACTGTTATCGCCGGCGGCCAACTCCGCGAGCAAGAAACGGCAGATTACGAAGAGAGTGCCAACATGCGGGACAAACACACAATCTTTGAAGGGAAAGATCCGTAACCGTGCGCAAATGATTTCAAATGTAGTGTGGTTAATGGGCCGCGCTCATGTCCGGCCCGGGACGAGCCCATATCAGCAGTTGAAGCGAAATCCGGGAAACAGCACAGTGCAGGATTCTGTGTCAGGATTGATCGATAACGAAATGACTTGCCAGCATGGGAAATTGCACTCCAGCAAGATAAGTGAGACAGAAGAAGATCAGTGAGTATAAGAAGATCGTCGGTGGTGGTCGGCCAACGCAACGAGCTCCCGCCGCCGCTCCTGCTCCATCCTCGGGACGGGGAGTGACGGCAGCGATCGGGACGGGGAGTGTGATAGCGACGATCGGGACAGGGACTTACGGCGGCGACGAGCTCTTTCGGGACGGCGAGAGGCGACGGCGGCGACGAGATATCTCGTCGGGACGGGGAGAGACGAGAGGGCTAGGTGGACGAAGGCTTCAAATCACCGCCGCGCGATCATTCGCTAGGGTTTCGTAGCGCGGGGGACGGTAGAGTCGGGTTCACCGTATGTTTTGAAGGGTAATTTTGTAAAGAAAATTATCTTAATTTCGGAATGAAAATTTTGAATTTTTTTTAATTTAACTAATACATTTAATTAAATATTTTTTTTCATCACATAGATATTAATAATTTTTTTAAACTTTATATTTAATTAAACAATGATTAGATCTAGGACTATAAATCTCAACTTATTATATATCCATAAATCTCAACTTATTATATATCCATACTTGTGAGAAATTCAAGAAACTCCAATGCCCTCTTTGAGTTGCTACTCAAGTTGGGTTTAGATAAGGCTTCGCTAGTGATTATCAGATGTTTATGTTTTAGTGTCAGTGATTTGATGTTGGTCAACAAGAAAAGTCTTACGGAAGAATGTCTCTATGTTAAAAGTATCGGTTGGATGCACAGAAACACTAACAAAATTGCATATCGAGAAAGTCACTATACTTCAAATCCATTGCAGGAACGAGCAAGTCTCATCCTTATAGACTGATACAATTGCATCCAATGAAAAAGGAGGAAAAGTAAGGAGATGGTGATGAAGAATTAGGTGCTTTCTTTTCTTTCAGCCATGTGCAGAGATGAAAGAAGAAGGAAAGGGTCCTTGCATATTCTTTAGGCCTTGCGTTGTGTCTGCACCAAAATAATTAGGACTAAACCTGACAAATTGGAGTAAGGAAGAAGAAGAAGGCAAGGCATACTGAACAAGGATGCTCGCTCCATGATTGAAGATAACATCTGGATTGACTCCCACTAACAAAATTATGCACACGATTAATTGCTTGGTTGAAACTCTTAATTAAAACAGAAAACACTGCACTCACGGCGATCCGTTCCCCTCCGACGACGAGGCAACGGCCGTCGCCTTGCTTCTTAATCATTCCTTTTGTCATTTCTGGCATGCAATTCCCTCGCTTGTGTTCAAATCTTTTGAAAACGACCATCGAGATCTTGTCAAGACATGCATTCACTCAAAGACTAATTCAATCAGATGCTTTTGCCCTGTTTGTTAGAATCAAGCGACATGGCTATTATATGGCCTCTGTCAGAGTGACCTTCCTTTCCGTTGCGAACATGATCGAGTTGACCTTCCTTTCAGAGAGTGAAGCTTTCGGTATGGCTCTTCCCCGTACCTCCTTGGCTGAAGCTTATCGATGGAAGATGAATGTTGTTATCGATGGAACATTCCTGTGGATTTCGTTTAAGAACTGAGCTGAGAGTAGCAGTGGGATTAGCAGCATTTACTCAAGAGTACTCTTCGGCCGTCATTTATGTCCTTTAATACCAGCTGCATGCGTAATCCCAATCAAAATGTATCTCTTGGTCTCGGTCAGTATGTTTGAGAGGAAAGAATGGCGATAGAAAGAACCAAATGGTTTGCCTCAGGCCTTACGCTTCGACGTCTCTCACACTTCACTGTCGCTCGCTGTTGCTCTGCTCCATGTAAAGCCTCTCCGTTAAACCTTCCTTGAAACTGTCCGAATTCCAGAACACCCACCGCCATCTGCCTATAAATGAAAACTCTCCCCTTTCGACTTCCCTAACCCAGTCATAATCGACGAGTCCCTTTCTGCTACAGTAGTGGAAGAAGAATAGCAAACTGAAGGCCGAATAGCGACAAACAGGCCAATGCAAAGTGGAGGAGGGGCAGAGCGGAACAGAGGACGCGTTGCCTCCGACGATAGCCCACCTGAAGCAACCTGGGTGCCGGGGCCCATTATTATCGGCGCGGGGCCCTCCGGTCTCGCCGCCGCTGCCTGTCTCGCCAACGTCGGCATCCCCTCCACCGTGGTCGAGAAGTCCAGCTGCGTGGGCTCGCTGTGGCAGCACCGCACCTACGACCGCCTGCGCCTCCACCTCCCCAAGCAGTTCTGCGAGCTTCCAATGTTGGGCTTCCCGGTGGGCTTCCCCAAGTACCCGTCCAAGCATCAGTTCCTTTCTTACCTGGAGGCCTACGCTGCTGCCTTCGGCATCCGACCGCGGTTCCGCACCGAGGTCGCTGCAGCGGAGTTCGACCCGGCCGTCGGGGCGTGGAGGGTCCGGACGCGAGGCGGCGGGGAGTTGGCGAGCCGGTGGCTGGTGGTGGCGACGGGCGAGAACGCGGAGCCGTTGGTGCCGGACTTTCCCGGGATGAAGAGCTTTCTCGGCCGCGTCGTCCACACATGCGCCTACAAATCCGGGGCCGATTTCGTTGGGCAGAGGGTGCTGGTCGTGGGCTGCGGGAATTCCGGCATGGAGGTGAGCTTGGACCTCTGCCGCCACGGCGCCAAACCTTACATGGTCGTCAGGAACACTGTAAGCTCGCTCTCCCTACACATCTCTTGCTCTTGGGGCGCGATCAAGTATTTCACAATGGCGCCTTCTCCAGGTACATGTGTTGCCGCGGGAGATGATGCGGATGTCGACGTTCGGCCTGACGGTGGCGCTCCTGCGGTGGCTACCGCTGCGGCTGGTGGACCAGTTTCTGTGCGCGGTGGCCCATCTCATGCTCGGCGACACTGACAGGCTCGGCCTCCGAAGGCCTAAGACAGGCCCCATCGCCCTCAAGAATCTCACGGGCAAGACTCCGGTCCTCGACGCGGGCGCCCTCGCCCAAATCAAATCTGGCAACATTAAGGTACGCTTAACTACTCATCGATTACCTTCAAAGCCGCGTAACTCTCATCGACAAACTCTCGTTTAAACTGATCATCCTCTTATAAGGTGACGCGAGGCGTGAAGGAGATAACTCCTAGAGGAGCAAAGTTCGTCGATGGGACAGAGGNTCGAGTTGACCTTCCTTTGAGAGAGTGAAGCTTTCGGTATGGCTCTTCCCCTACCTCCTTGGCTGAAGCTTACAGATGGAAGATGAATGTTGTTATCGATGGAACATTCCTGTGGATTTCGTTTAAGAACTGAGCTGAGAGAAGCAGTGAGATTAGCAGCATTTACTCAACAGTACTCTTCGGCCGTCATTTATGTCCTTTAAACCAGCTGCATGCGTAATCCCAATCAAAATGTCTCTCTTGGTCTCGGTCAGTATGCTTGAGAGGAAAGAATGGCGATAGAAAGAACCAAATGGTTTGCCTTAGGCCTTACGCTTCGACGTCTCTCACACTTTCACTGTCGCTCGCTGTTACTCTGCTCCATGTAAAACCTCTCCATTAAACCTTCCCTAAAACTGTCCGAATTCCAGAACACCCACCACCATCTGCCTATAAATGAAAAACTCTCCCCTTTCGACTTCCCTAACCCAGTCATAATCGACGGAGCTCCTTTTTGCTACAGTTGCGGAAGAAGAATCGCCTTACGAACGAACTGAAGGCCGAATAGCGACAAACAGGGCAATGCAAAGTGGAGGAGGGGCAGAGCGGAACAGAGGACGCGTTGCCTCCGACGATAGCCCACCTGAAGCAACCTGGCTGCCGGGGCCCATTATTATCGGCGCGGGGCCCTCCGGTCTCGCCGCCGCCGCCTGTCTCGCCAACATCGGCATCCCCTCCACCGTGGTCGAGAAGTCCAGCTGCGTGGGCTCGCTGTGGCAGCACCGCACGTACGACCGCCTGCGCCTCCACCTCCCCAAGCAGTTCTGCGAGCTTCCAATGTTGGGCTTCCCGGAGGGCTTCCCCAAGTACCCGTCCAAGCATCAGTTCCTTTCTTACCTGGAGGCCTACGCTGCCGCCTTCGGCATCCTCCGTGGTTCCGCACCGAGGTCGCTGCAGCGGAGTTCGACCCGGCCGTCGGGCGTGGAGGGTCCGGACGCGAGGCGGCGGGGAGTTGGCGAGCCGGTGGCTGGTTAGGCCCAGATACCGAACTGCTGCAGCAGTTTGGGGATAGAAAATAGAGAATAGATGAAGGGAAAAGCCAACTTCTTATTATCCAAAGACAAGCCAAACAAGCCTATAAATAGGCTTTTACAATAGACCATCTCAACATGAATAAATAAAATAAAAGACTCGGTTACCTAAAAACTCGGAACGACTCAGTTACCTAAAAACTCGAACAAACTTAAAAGACTCGGACAAATTATCTAAATATTTAACACCCTCCCTTAAACTGAAGTCGGCAGAAATCAGTTTAAGAGAAAACAACAGCAGCACGTGAATAGACTCCAAGTAGATCACGTAACCTCAAATGTAGCTAACTTGAGAGGCTTGGTCTGTATATCTGCAACTTGATCTTCACTTCGGCAATAAACCAGTCTGATTGTTCCATCATTGCTTGCAACGGGAGCAAAAACTTCTGTATAATCAATTCCATACTCTTGCTTATATCCCTTAGCTACTAGACGCGCCTTATACTTGTCAACTTCACCATTTTCTTTTATTTTTGTTTTGAAGACCCACTTTACACCAATGGTTTTGTGTCCTTTTGGAAGATCAGTTAACTCCCAAGTATTATTTCTTTCAATGGCTTCAATTTCATCATCCATCGCCTTACGCCATTTTGCATCTTTGACGGCACTTTCAAAGGTTGTAGGATCACAATCTGAAAATAAAGCAAAATGTATAAGAGGATCATCACCTTGATCAATTCCAGTCACCTCATAATTAGACATCCATGCCGGTCTTCTTCGAACACGTTGTGGCCTTTGCGATTCTACTTCCATTGAACTTTGATCTGCTATAGGAGTATTTTGAGAGATTTCCTCATGTTGCTTATCCTCCATAGGTTGTTGTACTTTCTCATCATCATCAAGATCTGCTGGGATTTGTTGCTTATCCTCCATAGATTGTTGTACTTTCTCATCATCATCAAGATCTGCTGGGATAATTCTTTTAACACAATTTTGATTCCATGGCCAAGTGTCTTTTTCATCAAAAATAACATCACGACTTATAATGATTTTCTTAGTGCAAGGATTATATAATCTATAAGCTTTCGATGTATTACTTATACCAAGAAAAATGCATTTTTCACCTTTGTTGTCTAACTTCTTTCTCCTTTCATCTGGAATATGAGCATAAGCAATACATCCGAAAATCCGAAAATGATCAACCGTTGGTTTTCTTCCACTCCAAGCTTCCTCTGGTGTCATATTTTGAACAGATAATGTGGGACTTCTATTCAATATATGGATACTCCAATTAACTGCTTCTGGCCAAAAATTTTTAGGAATACCACTTGTCGTTAGAAGGCTTCGCACCATATTCATAATAGTGCGGTTCTTCCTTTCACATATACCATTCTGTTGGGGTGTGTAAGCAGC
Source organism: Curcuma longa (assembly GCF_044706935.1). Classification (NCBI taxonomy): domain Eukaryota; kingdom Viridiplantae; phylum Streptophyta; class Magnoliopsida; order Zingiberales; family Zingiberaceae; genus Curcuma; species Curcuma longa. The sequence goes on along the minus strand of NC_133871.1, from coordinate 21,817,580 downwards.
TGTAAGTTGTCTTTTGATTCCATGATTCTCACAAAAATTTGCAAATTCATGTGAGTTATATTCTCCACCACGATCTGTACGCAGAACTTTAATCGAATTGCCAATTTCTTTCTCGACAAGTACTTTATAATTTTTGAAAGCAGTAAGGGCTTCAGATTTTTCTTGCAAAAAATAAATCCATATTTTGCGACTATAATCATCAATAAAGGTAATTATGTATCTTTTACCTCCATTAGAATGTGGTGTTATTGGCCCGCAAATATCTGAATGGACAAGCTCCAATGCCGCCTTTGCTCTCCAAGATTTTCCCTGGGGGAATTGATTACGGTGTTGTTTGCTAACAACACATTCTTCACAAACTTGAGAAGGATTTGTAATTTGAGGAAGACCGATCACCATATTCTTTTGTTTTAGTGTTTTTAATCCACTAAAATTTAGATGTCCATAACGAAAGTGCCATAACCATGCCTCATCATCAGATTTTGCTGAAAAACATGAATGAGATGTTGTATGAAGATCAAGTGGAAACATATGATTGGCTGTCATGTTAACTTGCGCAATTAATCCCAACTTTGCATCTTGAATGCGACAAACTCCTTCTTTAATAGCAATTTCATATCCTTTTTCTTGTAGTTGACCCACACTAAGCAAATTAGTCTTTAAATCTGGCACAAAAAGAACATTAGAGATAGTATGGGTAGTATTTCCTTTTGCTTGTATGGTTACCTTTCCCTTTCCCATAACAGAAATTGTAGAGTTGTCGCCAAATTTGACAGAACTGCGAAAGGTTTCATCTAAGTCAGAAAATGTATCCTTCTCCCCACACATGTGGTTGCTGCAACCTGTATCTAAATACCATACATGTCGTTGAGTTTTCTCTTTCTCATGACATACCATCAAAAGAGACACTTCTTCTTCTTCTTCTTCTTCTTCTGCAAAGTTAGTCTGATCTCCATTTTGTTTATTCAAATTAGTGTAACATTCTGATCTATAATGGCCATACCTATGACATCGGTAACATTCAACATTGGACTTGTCTGCTGACTTTGTTCTATCAGTTGTTGAATAATAACCTCCACGTCCTCTTCTTTGAAAATAATTCTCTTGATGTTGATTTTGTTGTTGGTTTCCTTGATCGTTGTTGTATCTTCCTCCTCTTCCTCGACCTCTACCTCTTCCTCGTCCTCTATCACTTCTATAATTTGTAGAGTGATTTTCTGATAAAGCCTTCAATGCTTGCTCCTCTTTTTCATATTGATTGATTTTCTGCTCATGAACCAATAATGAACCTTGTAATTCATCAATTGAAAGTGTACTTACATCATTTGCTTCTTCAATGGCGCAGACAACAAAATTAAATTTTGGTGTCATAGATCGAAGGATTTTTTCGATGATGAGAACATCCTCTGTCTTGTCACCAAGGATCCGCATTTTATTGACGATTGTCATCGTTCTTGAAAAATATTCTGAAACTGATTCTCCTGATTTCATTCGGAGCATTTCAAACTCTGAACGAAGTGCTTGAAGCTGCTGCCTCTTAGCTCTTGTCGTGCCTTGGTACTTCTTTTTCATAGAATCCCAGATATCTTTTGCAGTATTCTTGCAGAGAATGGTTTCCAGAATTGAACGATCTATAGCTTGGAAGAGATAATTCTTTGCTTTAAGATCTTTCAATTGCTCTTCTGTTAGCGCAGCATCTTCTTTTGATTTTTCTACTCCAGAAATCACGACCGTCCAATATTCTTTGGACCTTAAGAAATTTTCCATGAGCATGCTCCAATGGTCATAGTGACCATCAAAGCGTGGAATTGCAGGTTGCACAAAATTACTTTCGGATGTCATTGAAGGAGATAATTCTGATACCTGACACCGGCCTCTGATTCGTGATGCTGAAGGGAAAAAACTTAAGATGAAGGGAAAAGCCAACTTCTTATTATCCAAAGACAAGCCAAACAAGCCTATAAATAGGCTTTTACAATAGACCATCTCAACATGAATAAATAAAATAAAAGACTCGGTTACCTAAAAACTCGGAACGACTCAGTTACCTAAAAACTCGAACAAACTTAACAGACTCGGACAAATTATCTAAATATTTAACAGGAACAGTTCGACTCGATTGTCCTGGCCACGGGTTACAAGAGCAACGTGCCTTCCTGGCTCAAGGTTCTCTGATCTCGTCTTCTCCTCATTTTTGGTTTACCCCCCTGCGAGCCACCGTTTTATAGGCACTAGTGCATGGTGCAAACTAGATCATAGCTTCCTTTTCTTTATTGCATTGGGTAAGGCTAAAAAAAATGATCATCAATGGCGTTTGCATTCGTCCTGTTCCTGGGGTCCTCTGACCAGGTCGCCCACCTGAGCTAGGTTGAGAGTCGTGCGGTAGGCCACGCCTTGCACCAGAGGCGCTGAGCGGTGGGCCAAACTTAGCCGGCCAGCGGCGTGAATTCGGCTCCATTAATGTTTTGCTTGTACCATGCCCGTAGATAGCAGGAGCAAAAGTTCAAATTTTCGGTCGGGCGGCGATTGATGAGCAGCCTGCATGCTTTAACACGCTCTCTGTTCATGATTATGGCAGGGTGGCTCAGGCCTGTTCACCGAGGATGGCATAGCCAAGGAACCCTTCCCCGGCGGATGGAAAGGCGAGGATGGACTCTACTGCGTCGGCTTCACCAAGCGTGGCCTTCTCGGTGCCGCCCACGACGCCAGCAACATCGCCAGGGACATCCTTCTCCGCTGGAGGAAGAAGCCCAAGGAGTTGTGATGAGAAGCGAAGCAAACAAAGATCCTTCATCTTCTCTTCTTCTTGTACACCACCCATTTTGCCTCGGGGTTTCTTCTTCCCACCTCAAACTGTGGTGGATTTTGGATCGCATGTAAAACTTCATATTCGGGTATAGAATGGAGAAAGTTCGCTCATCAGTAAACCTTTTTCTCTGACAAAACTTATTTGAACGTTTGACTTCCGATGAACAATTTCTTTGACGCATGGGAGAATTACCACACTGCTCGCTCTCTAAATCATACGCAGCGTGCTCTGCCTGCCTGCCTGCATGCCTGCAGTCAACATGCAGGGCAGCGAGCTTTCGATCTGCTAAATATAAATGCGTTCGAAGTCGTTGGAGATGCTGCGCGATTGAGTAAATGCTCGAATCAATGTGCTTAAAGCAAAAGGCGTACGGCTGGATGCGCATCAATGATGAGGTCCTAACTGGAGAAACAGCTGTGCCCACAGCAGGATACGCATACACGCCTGGGGAAAACACATAGGGAATAGGGCCTCGAGGTCGACTTAATGCACCCTTCCAGGGCTTCGTGGTGCGTCTCTATCTCAGAAATTTAAAGAGACAATGATGGGGCTGACGTCGGTATTCCTTCAGCATTCCTGCAGGCAGGCATGCATGCTGACGCTGAGCTGACCTTGGAGTACTCAATTACATGTGAGCGTAGGCACACAAGCCTGCGTCTCGTCCATGCGTACAAAGGGTAAGAAATGAATTAAGCGTAAAGGTGCGTAAGAATCATAAATAAACGAGCAGGGAGAAGGAGGAGGCTGCATCGCTTTTGGCTGGAGAGTCACTTTAGTCAGTTGTCCAGGGGCGTGAGCTTGGGACGAGAGCACGCGTAGTGCGCCCATGGGGGAGAGGACGTCATGCTTCCGGGTGGCTCTAGAAAGGACATGGAAATCACAAGCGATGGCACGCATTTCAAAGAGTCAGTAAAGGACATTCTCTAATTCCAATATCTAGGGGTGGGCGAAAAGCTATCCAATAAATATCTAATTCATCTAAAAATGAATAAATATTTATATATTATTATTATTATTATTATTTTCCGTACAGCATAACTCGAGGTGGGACCGGTGCCACGCCCTTGGGTTGACCGTTAATAGTTTCTTTTTCGTTTTGTAGTCGATGATTAAAGTAAAAGAAAGCAGAGATCGGGGATTTCGAATTGGGGGAAAGAGCAAGGCGACGATGGCATCGGAAGCAGCATCGGGGCAGCTCCCTAAGATCGATTTCTCCGGGGTTGGCCTGGCGGATAGTGGATCACCCGCCTGGACCGCCGTCCGGGACCAGGTGATGCGCGCCATGGCCACCGTTGGCTGCTTCGAGGCCGTGTACGACCGCGTCTCTCCTCATCTCCGCGACTCCCTCCTCCGCATGGTCTCCCAGGAGCTGTTCCCGCTGCCTCGCGAGGTCAAAATCAAGAATAGCTCCGCAAAGATCTACGGCGGCTACATGGGTCAGATCCCAGGGCTCGCCTACGAGAGCCTGGCCATCACGGGCGCCTCCGACGCCGCCGGCGTCGACAACTTTTTCAGCCTACTCTGGCCCGATGGCAACCCTCGTTTCAGGTATGTAATCTAACAACGCCTTTGATTTCTCCGATCGATCGATTAGTTTGGTAAATTGTTGCTTGGCTCGCAGCGAGACGACCCTGTCGTTCGCGACTAAGCTGGTGGAGCTGGAGGAGATGGTGAGGAGGATGGTGTGGGAGAGCTTGGGAGTAGCGAAGTACCAAGTGGAGCCATCGGAATCCGCCGTGTATTATATGCTTCGTTTCGCCAAGTACGGGGAGGAAAAGGAAGGGGCGGAGGAAAAGGGGGAGGAGGTTAAGCTGGCGGGATGTGAGGTTCACCGGGACACGAACGCGTTCTCGATGGTGTGTCAGTTGAACGAGGTGGATGGATTGGAGGTGCAGATTAGCGAAAACGAAGAGGAATGGGTCTCGGTGAAGCCTAGCTCACGGGCCTCCATTTTCGTCTTGGCTGGCAATGCTATCCGGGTATCTTCTTCTTCATTTTTTCCTTTGGTTTCTTAATCATGGTGTCAAGTGTTCTGTTTACACAGGATCAGTTTTCACAATTTGCTGCCAAAAAGTCCATGAATTAGAGAAATCAAGGTGGAATTGGATTATACAGGTCCTCTATTTGATTCTCTTCCCAGAGCTGCTTCTTTTCCATACTTACATATCTCTAGCTCCTTAATTGTTCATCATTACATTACACTCTAAACTACCACCACTATGTTGTGCATATTGAGTTGGCATTGAGCATTATCTCTATTGTAGCCACTGTGTTGGGTTGCAAATTCTGTGAAGGCCTCCTTCTAAGAGATTTTCCATTAAGGTTCAAATGGATTTCTCATGCTTCTCATTGTACACACAATTCTTTGGTGTATGTTCCCTAAAGATTCACACAATTAAATGCTATCTCAATTATGTATTTAATCTCATCCTTCATGATAGTTGGTCTTATTGGATCACATAGCGTAGGTATAGTGGATAAACTTGTGGCATTATCTTAGCAATCCATGAATCCTTCTGTCAGTGCCCTAAACATCAGACTCAAATTCAAAGCTTACATCAGACTCAAATAATTTATTTGTATTATTGCCATATCCCATATCGAAAGACTTATTATTGATTATATTAACTACTTTATTGATAGTCTGTAATTGAAACTCTGATCATGACTTATCATTCTTTATATTTCTGTGACAGGCATGGACTGACGGCAGGATCCGCGCAGCGCCGCACAGGGTAACTGTCGATGGCAAGAACCCGATTAGATACTCTGCGATGATCTTCTCAGTTCCCCATGACGACTATGTGATTCAAGCCCCGCCAGAGTTGGTGGACAATGCCCACCCCTCCCTCTTCAAACCTTACAAGTACGGTGATTTCTTGGCGTATCTGCTTACAGAGGAGGGTGTCAAGGCTAAGGACAAACTCACCCCTTACCGTAGGGTTGTTGCCTAAAGTTACTATAAACTGTATTTTACTCATTACAAGTTATGTTCTCTCTGGTTTTGTACCATATTAAAACTTGTAACGGTCCACGATAAATAAATCTTTAGTATATTAAAGTAATTAATCATATAGTTATTCACCTGTCCTTTCTCATAAATTTCATACATTTCATCTGATAAATAAATAAAGAAAGAAAGAAAAGTATTCCTCTCTTCTTCCGTCTAACAAAAAATTGTCAATAAAAATAACTATATTTATATATTTCTTAATTTCTTTTCCGTTTGGACCATTTATGCCATTCCCAAATCTCAACCGGAAGGAGTTTGACTTCGCTACGCTGCGGAAATGTCGAGAGGAGGAGCTGTTCTCGCCGTGGCCGCCTTCCTCGTCCTCGCTTCCCCAGCCCTTTCCGAGAATCTTAACCCTAATCCCAGCACTGCCTATGACGAGCTGCAGGGCAGCGGCTTCCCGGTCGGCCTCCTCCCCGCCGGCGTCGTCGCCTATTCCATCAACCGAACCTCTGGCGATTTCGCGGTCGACTTCGGGGACGCATGCCGCGTCACCCTCCCTCCTGACAATTATCTAGCCTCCTACTCTCATCGGGTCACCGGGAACCTTGTCGCCGGCCGCATCACGGGGCTTCAAGGCATACGGGTCCGCGCCTTCTTCCGGTGGTGGTCGATCACAGGGATCCGATCCTCTGGCAAAGATATCGTCTTCGAGGTCGGCCCCACGTCGGCCAAGTATCCCTCCCGAAACTTCGATCAAAGCCTTGATTGCGAGGGCCGTAACCCTACAGTTGCCGCTGCTTAAAACCAAAGGTTAATTTACACATCGGACTCTCTTTGATTTATGTTTCCCTTCCTTCCTCATATATCGTGCAATTATTTAGGTCGTTGCCGCTAACGCAATGATCTTGTTCTGCTGAAAGGACTGCAATAGATTAAAACAAAAAGACCTCAATCATAGACTCTTTATTCTAACTGGAATAGCACAAGTCATTGTGCATCATGTCTAGGTCTAGAATTGTTCACTTAATTATACAGATAGAGATACAATATTGAGCACTAATTCTTCTTTTGATTATTAAGGAGCATAGAAGTGCATTTGGTTTATGATATCTCAATTCATCATGGACAACTATACTATTATATTAGGTAGCTGATTTCACAGCTATGGCGAACAATAATAGTTTTAGTTGTTTGAGTATAGTTGATGTCGCTCCTGCAATCAGTCATGGTATTCTTATTCAAAGGAGGTGCTATCCTAGAATTAGAACCTTTGAATCTTTACTTACGATATTAGAAATTTTCTGCATCGTTCCTCGGTTGTTACTCAATTCCGCCTCACTCCTTCCCTATAGTTTGGGAATTATTAGGGGCACAGAACGACAGGAACATCTGTAATAAAAATAAAACAGGATGATCTCCTTTTGGAAGGTTCAGAACATTTCAAATAAGCTCCAGAACATTTTAAACTAAATTATTTGATGAAATTTAAGCTTCTTGACTTAGTTTCTGTAATCTATTGCTGGATATTCAGTCTACCAATAGCAGAACCAGTTCAGTTTGGACCTTTTTCCTTACTCTGTGAAGTCTGCCAACCAACTATTTCCATTGATCCAGATTCAACACCATTACAGTTTAGCAACCTCTTACAATAAGCTTGACATATTTATTTTATTTGTTTATTCTATACTTCTACTGCATTGTATACGTTCAGGTATCAATTGGTAAATATATATCTAAACTTGGATGTTATACAATCAACCAAACTTTGTAAAATTCTATTCTAATTTCACCTTCCTATCAATGCAAACTATTTTTGGAAGCTAGTAGCTACCAAGCACCGTTTTTATAGTTGGTCAGCTACCACATGCTCTATTGGTTCTTATAGTTAATAATTTGATTTGTTAAACTCTCCAACTTGCATTTTAGGTTCATTAAAATTCAATTAAACTATGATATGTCATACTTATCGGCTGGAAATAGTGTTGTGTTGATCACATGACTTGCAGACTTGTTGAGTTGCAACAAATTTGATTGTAGATTAGTGACGCAAGGATTTATACATGGAAAACATTATAAATTTGTTAACCATATTAGTTGAAATTAGATATGTTAAAACATCGAGAGTAGGTAGATTTACCAATCAACCATAGGTCCATGACAAATAACAAAAGATTATTTGCAGCATCTTGAATGTATCCAATTTTTTGGTCTAACTATATTATGTCTTAATTCCTCCCATAAATCACAATCTAATATGGGGTTCAATCAAAAATTATGGTGAATCACTGTCGCCTGGTTATGCTATTGTACAATCTCAGCTTCTCTGTTTAGGTTTTTTTCTTAATAACATTTTTTATTTCAAATATCGGAAGATGAATAATCAGAATGAACATTCACCATTATCATAATTTTTGTTGGCTCCAATTCTTTGGGACCAACTATATGGATCTTATTTCTTCATTGAACTTACTGCAAAATGTTAAGAATGCACATTACTTTTTGTAAATTGATGCATACCCGATGGCCCTTACAAACCAATATTTCTTTGCAGGAGACAGAGGGTCACAATCTACATGCTACATTTTCATGACCTTACAGATTCTTCAGCAGCATCCGGAGTATAGCCTTGGAAGAAATCATATATTTACCCTTGTTTGTTTTTTCCTTCATGTTAACGTAGTTGTCTGTCAACATACGATCTTATGTTCTTTGTCATCTTGTATGCTGATAACAGGGCAATCATGTGGTAACTTATGGCACAACACTCAGTTCATTATCAATGGATAGATACCTCTCTCACGAAATGATTAATGTAAAACTCAGATATTGGGCACGTTATTAGATGTTGATGTGCATGTTCGACCATTTAATCATCATTAAATCTACGATGTTAACTCATTCGATATGATTCTTTCGGAGCTACCGAGATCCAGGTAAGTCTTTTTTTTTTTTTAAATAAAAAAATTGAAGTCGTTTTCTGTTTGTGTATTCTAAATTTATTAAACAAGTAAATCATTCTAAATCGAGAAAGTTCTTCAATTGATCATTTGAATGAGTTTATTTATTTTTATTGCAAAAATAGCAAAAATGATTTTGAAACAAAAACAGAAATAAAAAATGTTGCGAATGGGCTTGCTTGCTGCTGCTACTACTACACTGAGCTCGTTAGATTCCCCCTTTGTCTCTTCGCTTTACTCCAGTCGCTTTTCTTTATTCTTACGCTCGCCCAATCAATTTAGGGTGCCCGACGCCTCCCTCTCCTTCCCTCCATTTCTTTACTCCGCGTCAGATTCTTCCTTATCTTGGGTTCTTCCTCCACTCCGCTGCCAATCATTCTCCAATTTGATCTTTTCCCCTTCCCCCTCCTGCTCGCGGTTTCTTGTTCCTGATTGGGTGGAAAGGCGAAAGATTTTATCTTGGAAGGTGGATCTTCGGAGTGGCTTCATGGTCTTCTGAGCTGCTTGCTTTCTTGACATGGGATTGCGGCCCCAGGTGGCGCAGCTGGCCTCGTGGGAGGGTTCCAAGGAGAGAAGTTCGAAGAAGAAGAGGAGGAGGAAGAAGGGCAAGGACAGCAGTAGCGGCAAGAGTGAGGGGACGAGTTGCTGGATGAAGTTTCGATTGATGGGGGGCTGCGTCCCTTCCAGTTCTAGAGCCAAGGTGGATATTTCCATCAGCAGCGCAGCCACTCAATGCGGTAATCTATCCCTACTTCTGCAACTTATCTTCCGCGTTGGCACTCCGTAGTCTTTCTGTGGTTGTCGAAGTCGTGCGCGATGCTTGTAGTCGTTATAATGGGTAGACAATCTCCCTTTTACTTCAGTACCTTTTCCTTTCCAACCTATAATACCCGTGTTTTCTGTTTTTCGTATCTGGTAGCCACGATCTTTTATTTCTGCAATATTCTGGGAGTAGTATTATCTCATATCAGAAGAGGTTTGGTCATATGCTTAGTTACAGACTATTTGCTTGGTAAAATGGCCAGCTTCATGATGACATTGCTGCCGATGCTGGGTAACGGAAGAGATCAATGAATTTGCCCATACACAACTACAATATTCAAGCATATTCTTAACTCAAATCATGTTCAGTTATTTAGCTGATAAAGTAGCAATCTTTCTATACAAGTAACATTACACAAACAGAGAATGATTTTAATTCATTCTTTTTCTAGGAAAACAATGTTTTATACTATTTCTATTATCTAACAATTTGCTTCTTATTCAGAGATTTGTTCTGTTAATTACCTGTCTAATTGAAGAAAGCTTTCCTCATAAAATTGTCCCTTTCTTTGAAGAAATTAACATAATGTTAATGATATTCACCATGTCGAAGTGTTGGCTAAAAGGATGAGCATTGAATTTGGTGTTCATGGTAGTCATTTAGGTGGTGTACAGTTGACAAAAGTTATCACTTTTAATTCTTTTTTTTTTCTTTATATAATCAGGGGATGTTTGTTAGCATCTCACAATGCCACTGAACTACTCTCTTAATTTGTTATTTTTGTTGTTTTAAGATATAATTTGTGGCATTCCAATATTTTCCTATAATTTATTGATAACCAGCATATTTAATATGGGTTTGCAGAAAGTAAGTCGACTAATGATGGTAGTAGGGACCAGCCAGTTGCACCAATGGCATCTGGTTCTACTACCACGAGTAATGCTGAAAGTAATTCATCTGTGTCGAAAGTTGGGGAGGAGCTTAAGGTTGCAACTCAACTGCGGAAATTCACCTTCAATGAGCTCAAATCGGCAACAAGAAATTTCAGACCTGAAAGTCTTCTTGGAGAAGGAGGATTTGGTTGTGTATTTAAAGGATGGATTGAGGAGAATGGAACTGCTCCTGTGAAACCTGGTACAGGGCTTACTGTTGCTGTCAAAACTCTTAACCATGATGGACTTCAAGGGCATAAAGAATGGCTGGTATGTTATACTAGAAGCATCAGTTTTAGTTCCATGAATTGGTTATAAATACAGAACTTTCTGTACATCTGTTGGATATTTTTGATGTGAATCCCTCTTCATTTATGTCTAGGCTGAAGTTGATTATCTTGGTCAACTTCAACATCCAAATTTGGTAAAATTGATCGGTTATTGCATTGAAGATGACCAACGATTGCTAGTGTATGAGTTTATGCCTCGTGGAAGTTTAGAGAACCATCTATTTAGAAGTATGTATCTCCATGCATTCTCTCTTCTTCCATTAGATTCCATAAAAGATCCTAGATATTATTGAAATGTTCACAATCCTGCATCGGTTATCAATTTTTCCCCTTGTTTATCATATAATAACAAGTTTTACATTTTGCTTTTTGATGTTAACTTTGAAGTCTAATAGATGATGTTTGCACTTTACAGCAATCAAACCTATATCGCTTCTTCTTCACTAGATTTAATTGGAATTTTCTGCCATATGCTATCCTGTGACTTAGCTAGTCAACACTTGTTATGACGTTTTTAAATACATGAAGAAAGCAAGGAAATGTCACACTCCTGTAAAAACAAACAAGTCAATGATGCTTTGGCACTTCAACAAAAATATCCCTTGTAAAACATTAATTGCTCTCCCACCTAATCTCTGTAAAATACAAAAATAGCACTATTGAGATTGTAGGATTGAATTTGCAAACTGCAACTTGAACTTTTATTTAAATAGATAAGTAGCAGCAATTAGCAAATTTCCCCATACTATGTCTAACTCTCTTTCTTACATGCGACCTAGAATTGCACTTATATGTTTCATAGTGACACTACATGTCCATAACTATTACAGCCATTATTCTGGAATTTCTAGAACAATAATTTCAACAACTGAGGCAACCTGTACAGCTACTAGAAAATCAAGTGAGAGCTGGAGGGAGATATTTATTTAGTTATGACCTTACTTTTGTGTGGTTGGATTGGAGCTATACCTTGAATAAGATGTCTAAAATATGCACATGCATGCCCTTTTTTCTGAGAGAAAGTGAAGGCAATACGAGAACTGTTAGTGGTGTCTACATTTTTTTCATGCATCGTTTCTTGAACAAAATTCGTTTTGATATGATATTGGTATGGCCTTTCCTTTCCATAGTTTTCAGATGTAGATGAGGAAGGGAGAAATAGGTCACTTGGAAACTATACACCCAGCCCAAGGTCAATCCACCTAACAGAAAGTTTCCCTTGGTTCATGTAGTTCAAAGTAATGTCAGAGAAAAGACATCTCTTGAAAAACAAACAACCACTGTCCATGGGGACATAGTGCGATCAACTAATAGGCATCCAGAATTGGAGGCAGCATAAGGAAATTGAGCACAAATGTTGAAAAGTAGATATGAAAACAACATGGTTATAGGTATAGAATAAAGTTGAACAACAATTGAGGTTCATCAATAATGCATCATAAACTCCAAAACAGAAGGTAAAAAAAAAACATGCCACTGCAATAATTTTCTATCATGTGTATTCTTTATGTCTATTGCAACATAAGTTACTACAACAACACACTGCAATGAATGGATAATGTAATAACTATAAGAATTCCACATTTGCTAAAGTAATATGTACTGCTATTGACATAATGCTCACTAACTGTTAAAGATCAATCACTGAGCATCTTTGCATCCATCCATGGGTGTTTTACCCGTTGCAGTTTGCACTACCCCATTCATCTGTGATAATCTCATCATTTGCTAGTAAACCATCATCCATGGGTAAATTATTTAGTGCTATCTTGGGTGGTGGGTTATGTCTTATAACCGCCATGTTACAACAACAAATAGTGAGTTCTGATTATCTACCATCGTAGATGTGTATTAACATTAACAACAATAATGGACTGCATCATGCTATACATCGAACATAAATTAACCTACATTAGCTTAAGTGGTTTGTTAACGTGGATTACAAGGATTTGTTAGGATGGAGTTACTTGCAAGAAATAGTAGTTGGAAGGGGTGCCCTCTGCTATGGTCCCTTACATATATAAGTATGAGGATTCCTTTTGATGTTTGGTTGGCAAAAAGTGGGGCATGTTTAGAGTGTCTGCCTCATGAATTACCAAATGCCTCCTATAATTTAAGTGGCATAAATCTGCTATATCTGATTTTAGAGGTTGTGTTTGATTAAATTTTGACATTGTTCCTGGCTACTGATTTGTATTACACATGTCGCAAACAATGTTTCTTGGTGGCAAATTCGCAATTTCCCTATTCAATTGTGTCCTTTAATTACCTCTATAAATTCAGATATGAAGACCATTCATTTTGTTTTTTATTGCAGTTGATCCTACCATGTTGGAAATGTGTTTTTGAAGTGTCGCCTATCGTACATTATCTATCCTCTCTCTGTGACAAACTTTATAAATTTTGGGGAACTAGTCTGTGTTTTCTCACTAGTTTAACAACATTACAGAATCTTAGTGATGTGGAATTTCTATTAGTATATACAGTTATTAGAGCTAATTGATGCCTTCTTCTTAGTCATCCATTAGGGAAATATTTGATTAATACAAATTTTCCTCTCAAGTAAATCAACTTTACGTTGCTTTTTTTTTCTATGGTGCCTAGTCTCTTATGGTACATGGCAGACATAGGTAATGTCCCTGATGAATTACCAGTAATGGGTCTTTTGTGTTGCCCAATTTGCCATTATCTTGTATCTTTCTCTTTCTCTTCCTCTGGTTTTGTTATGTCAGTTATCACGCCAATGTCTTTCATTGTTAATCTAGTCTTGTAGAACACTTGAATGTGTATTTTATCATGCTGCTATTCTTTTCTTATCTGTATGTCAGGTTCAAGTGCTATTAATTTTTTTTGTTTATTCTCTTTGACAGGAACCCTTCCTCTACCATGGTCTGTAAGAATGAAAATTGCATTTGGAGCCGCGAAGGGTCTTGCTTTTCTTCATGAGGAAGCTGAAAGGCCAGTGATATATCGCGATTTCAAGTCATCAAATGTCCTGTTAGATGTGGTAAGTAACAAATACTATTATCTTGCCCTTGAGTATCTGTTCTGTCCATTCTGAAATCCATGCGCCCAGGATTACAATGCTAAGCTGTCAGACTTTGGGCTCGCTAAAGATGCTCCTGAAGGTGATAAAACTCATGTGTCTACTCGAGTGATGGGTACATATGGATATGCAGCTCCTGAGTATGTTATGACAGGTGCAGTAATGAGCGTCTTCTCTAAGTGAAAATTTGACCTGGTCTTTTGTGGTATATTACTGATATGAGATCATAGGTTATATCTTGAAAGGTTCCATGTCAATTTCTTCATCTATTTCCCCCCTCTTATTTGTTAAATTTTGTATATCTTAATGTTTCTGAAATCATTCTTCAATTAATCCTTAGTTCTATTTCATGGTGAAAATGCAATTCATCTTAAACACCCAAGTTGGCAGAGCCCCAAGTTTAATATAGTTTCTCACCCTCAAAATAGACAAGCAACTGGAGAACACAGAGATTATGCCTGTGCTAGTTATGGATATCTGTTGGACATTTGTTAGAACTTGGCGAGGATCATCAATATTTGGCTTATATGTTGGATGTTTATAAAGGAATGATAAGGTTGCCTACTGTATAGCATAGGTAACTTCCATAAGTAACATAAGTCCTATTCAAGAAAGCTGTCGTTGACCCTTAAGCTCTTAACTTTATCCTGTTGGGTTCGTCATATCTTACCTTTGCTGAAGATCCCTATTTCTGTTAAATATATCTTCTCTTCCTCTAGATGCTCATGTATTTTTGAGACGGGGTTCGATGCCAATGATGACTACCACAAAAATGAGCTATTGAGTTCTTCACTTCCTCTTATTCAAAGCGTGTTCACATTATCAGGTCTCTCCTTACTACATCTTTGTATTGATATTGGTACCTTGCCAGATTATGTTATTAATTCTAAGTTGTTTATACCATGGTCACTCCAGCCATTTCTACTGATCCATGCGTAAGAATTTCACAAGTTGTCACAGATAATTTTTTGTTTGATGGTTTAAGAGAAGTCTCCTTTGGTTTTCTTAACCCTCATGTCATAAAGTTTAGCATACTGTATTTCTTTTCCCAATTGATCTTGAACTACATATTCATGAATCATAGCTGCTAACATGCGACAGTTTTCTATCCTTTCTAGTAATCTTTTCTTAATCAGTTATCCTTTAATCCTTAAGTTAAGGATGTCAAATATTTTGGAAACACAAAAACCAAACCTGAACTTACCCAATAGTCAGGCTTTTGGGTCATGAATGATGTCTTAGGTGTTTTTTTTTTTAATTATTTTATTTCTTTAGGGATTTAGATTTCGGTTGGTTCCCTTCCTTCCGGTCCCACTCCAGGCTATGTTTTGTTTGTTTTAAACTGAAACCATTTTCATAAACTTGTATACCTTTTGACTGAAATTTACCTAACCCCAACCCTATTTCATAGAAATAAAAGGAAAAAAAATCAACACTCTATGCACAATTTGAGCAAACTATATGAGTATTTAGGCAGACAAATTATGTGGTTGCAGTTCATATTTTTACTTGAGATGTACTAGACTTTCATTTAGGTTGTACAAGTCCAGGCTAGAATTTGACTTCTTTCTCCATTATGAATGTTATACTTGAATATCATGTGTGTATCTCAGGGCATTTGACTTCAAAGAGCGACGTCTATAGCTTTGGAGTGGTGCTACTTGAGATGATGACGGGAAAAAGGTCGATGGACAAACACCGGCCGAACGGAGAGCACAATCTTGTGGAGTGGGCACGCCCACACCTTGGAGAAAGGCGCCGGTTTTATAGACTTGTAGATCCTCACTTGGAGGGCAATTTCTCCATCAAAGGCGCACAGAAAGTATCCCAACTTGCACAAGCATGTCTCAGTCGTGATCCCAAAGCGAGGCCGCTAATGAGTGAGGTCGTTGAAGCCCTCGGACCAATTATCAACCTTAAAGACCTAGCAAGCTCTTCTTATTTCTACCAGACCATGCAAACAGAACGCTCAATGGCACATTCCAATAGCCTGGGTGCTAGAAATGGATTGAGACCACAAGGTTCATTCGGAAGACAAGGACAACAGCCGACAAGGAGCCTTTCACAAGGCACACATGCTTCGCCATATCGCCAGTCCCCAAAGCCCAATGTTAGATGACCATCGACATAGAACAACACTCAAGGATTTGAAATAGCTTTAGCTCGTCAAATTAAAAACTTTGTATTGTTGTAGATGATTCATCTATGCAAGTCCAGTGGGGGTTGCTGTGGATAAAAAGATTATGCCATCATGTGGGCAGTTTGATTGGTGTCAACATTTGATAGCTATGAGTTTCTTTAAAATGCAACTCTGATGAGTATTTATTTATGGTCTCGCAACTTTGTTTGGTCCATCATTGTTCAAATATTTGACATGATTGCCATATAATTACATTTATCTAAATGGATCCAACTCTCCATTGCTTGGTGTAATGGTGTCCTTATCTCTATGCAACTTGTGCATGATGCCTCGTTTCACAAAGTAGAGATATATTATGGCAGTATCTTGTGTCATGCATGCATTTGAACTGAATCCCAGTATTAGATATTTAGTGAATAATTATACGTTACAAACTGTTATACGAAGTTATGTTCATATAAAAGTGAGTTTCAAAGATTTGAATAATGTATCTAATAGGGTGGGTGTTAGACTTTAATGAGTAGAAATTTGACTAAAAGGCAACTGGAAGTCCAAAACATCAGGAAGGTATTCTTTACATCCTAGAAAAAGCTAAGTATTCTAGTTTTCCTTCCGTAGGAGAAGACAACATCCAGCATGGAGGGTAAGGAATGACTGTCTGGGGAGCCATTTGATCTGCAACACCAGGCCATGAAACAGAGCGATGCATCTCTATAAATCCGTGGAACAAACTGAGAGTTACATCGTACAAAACAGATTCTCTCTCGCAGATCTTTTCTTCTATGAACAGAGGCGGATTTGATATAGCATCATTGTTGATGGATAGCATCAGAGGACAGCCCAAACAAGTGGTTTACCAGGATCTATCGCCGTTGACCGAACATACTGAAACCATTGACAGTCATGTTCTCCGTGTCCATCTTCCAGGTATAATCTCTGTGTCGATTCTCAAGTTTCTTACTGCAACTGCAATTGATCTGATTGCGAAAACTTTGAATTATGGCCCCCAAATCATTACTGGGGCTTCCAGATTTGTTGCGACCATCTTTCAGGAAGTGGTCCTTACTGTGCTCGATCTTATCTTATATATCCATGCATGCTAAATCTTAACACCACACTGATCATTCCAAGTACCTTTTATCTATTTTGCATGGGAATCAAGATTTCAGGGCTGAAGACGTCAAGATTCGGCTCGACCATAACTCCATGAAGCTGTTGGTGAGGTGCAGGAAGCCTCTGGCTCAAACCACCATCGCCCGAGTCGAGCTAGATCTCGACGTTCCTAAGGATGCAGACGTCGGACATATCAGAGGGAATTTTGAACAAGGATGGCTGTCGCTGTTCATGCCCAAGAAGAGGATTACGCAGGATACTGATAGGAAAGAGGAGGAAGAAATACCAAAGGAGAAGGCAGGGAGTGGAGAAAGGAAGAAGGAAGAACAGCTCATCTCGAAAGAGAAGGCAGAGAGCGGAGAAACGAAGAAGAAAGAAGAGCCCATGCCAAAAGAGAAGGCAGAGAGTGGAGAGAGGAAGAAGAAAGAAGAGCCCATGCCAAAAGAGGAGCAGAAGAAAATCAAAGAAGAAGACATGCCCAAGGAAACAGACTTGCTGAAGGAAAAGATCGAGAAGGATAAAACAGAGGAGAAGACAAAAGAAGGAAGCTTACCAGAGGACAAACCTACTGTGGGTGCCGACAACAGCGAGCAGGAACGTAAGAAGCAATCGGACAAGGCAAAGAGTAAAAAAGACACTACAGAAGAAGCAGCACCTTCCATGAACGGAGAGAAGCCAAAGGCTTGCAGAAAGAGAGAGAGAAGAGAAGGAAAGTGGGAAGGCGCGAATTGGAAGAACAAAATTGAGGTGATAGAAGAGTGGCTCGACGGTGGACTGGTGGATAAGTTGACGAAGAGCTTTGAGAATAACAAGAAGTTGATATATGCAGCGGCTGTAGGCTTCTCTGTGGGCTTCCTTGTGTCTCAGAAGCTGAGGTCCAGAAGCACATGAACAGAGGCTTTCATGCCCTGCCACGCACTGTCAAATATATTAAGAATCCTTTTTTATTTATTATTAAAATCATATTCTATTCTTTTCATTTTTATATTTGAAAATATCTTTATGATTATTTCATCTTTAATTAACGAGTAATCATATTGATTACTGACGCACTGTTCTTTTCATTAATCAACTCCAATCAAGCGAGTTCTTCCTCCTCAGGTCTTTGTGTTATCAACAAAACTTAAATCTTCCTGCGCCACCTTTTGCTGCTTTGATCTCGGTTTGGTTTATCAACAAAACTTAAGGCCGGCTAATTTTGCTGCTTTGTCTCGGTTTGGTTCCGGGTGGGCCCGGGCTAACCGGGTCAACGGGCCAGGTCGGGTCTCTACCTGCTCCCTACGCGCTGTCACTGCAGAAGTGCAGATTCAAGATGACCTTCTTGACTCCTTGTTCCTTGCTCCTCGATTGCACTTTGGATTTTAATATGCCATTCGGAAGCCAAACTGAAAAACGCAAGAACGAGGGGGACGAAAAAAACAGAGGTGACGGATGCATGGCATGCATGCAAAAGCAGATCGGCAGGGGCAGTGGTTAATTTGATGCACTGCCTCGTTTTTAACAGAATAACTAATCGTAAAAACTCTTCCAACTCACTGTAATTTTAAACGACTTATATGAATTCAAAAGAATATTAACGCATTTAAGGAAATACTTTATAGGACAAAAAACTGATTTGTAAAAAACACTTTTAGAATATATGTAATATTAGTATTATATATTTGCATGAACTCGGTCTGATACGCATTTAACTTTAGATCAGTTAGAATCGAGCAGAGGTTCTCGCGCACTCCATACGAATACTGAGCGCCCAATGTCAATTTACATTAAGAACGATTAAGTTAACTCCATATTCAAATTAGCAAGAACATGGGCCAACAGGAGCAACTAGTAAGAACAAAGAACTTATTGTTAATATAAACTCAGAGGCGCATCCACATGCTTTACTAAAGCAGGAAGCTTATTCACATTACGAAGCATTTAAAGTTAAGGCATAAGTAAAACAAAATTGTAGAATTTTAAGTTAAAATCATGCAAGTCCATTTCATCTGACTTCATATAACTAAATGAAGTCAAAATGAAATGACGAGTAAACAGTTTAGAGTTTTAAATAGACCTTTTGGATGCTATGGTAGGCGACCTTTCTTAAGGATGGAAAGCGAGTAATTAGCGGTATCAATGAGCTCAGCGATATTATGGAGGGAACGCTCCTCGGCACCGAACAAGAAGATGCTGCGGACCTCTGATTTTTTAGCAAGGCGAGCGGCATGGGTGAGAGGAAGTTCTGGGGAGTTGAGGCATCTCAAGAATTGACGGTACAGTGACAGTACCCTTCCTCGGTTCTTTGCCAAGTCTTCAGCAGTTGCCCATAAAAATCCTGTTCCCATTCTAATCGGATAAACTGTGAATAAAGAATTTTAGTTAAAGAAAATAGAAGTTAGAACTTCATTACACCTTAGCATCAAGTTCTCTCAAGTTCATAGCATCGGCTTATTGGAAACTGTAATAAGTTTAATATATCAATTGATTTGAAGGGCAAAAAACCCCACAATGGCATACAGAAGGATGTGATTTAGGAACAAAACAAAAACAAATAAATAAATATGCAAAAATGCTAATGTAATATAGGAATAGGAGAAGTTGCTAAACCAAATCCCTGATTCCTACGATGAAGAAAAAGTTCAGAGGAAAGAAGGCATATCCTAAAAGAAAAACAGTATGCAGAGAGGTGAAAGAAATGATTCCTCAATTTTTTTTTTTTTTTTTTTGCTTAGAAGGAATGGACAAAACACATTTTCCCTCATTGTTCCTGGGAGAGGAAGAGATGAATTTTTTATTTATTTAATGAAAAATGATTTAACAAATAATCATTAAGGAAACAATGGATGCAAAGCCAATGGTGAAAGAGAATGTGCTTAATCAAGTGATAACCTGCCAAGTAATTTTCATGGGGCAACTCTAAGATACCAAATCTCAGATCAAATCCGACACTTGTTGAGGATGAAGCTGTTCTAGCACCATTCAGTATCAAACTACCTAGAAACTGTATATAGTTTAAATGCTTTTGTCACGACCTGGAGACCTTCATCCATGTATGGAAGTTAACCTCCTTGATCGGGCAATATTCATTCCTGCATCAAAATCCATAAATAATACCCGACAAGGGTACACAGGTTGTACGAACATAAATATGTAATATTTTATTTAATGATGCCGACAATGTTCGACTCCAAAATCCGACTCTACTATACCCTAACATGACTGACAATCGACCTCATGCAGAAAATAAAATGATCAATGTCGAAATAGCAAAATGGATAAACAATCACTATGCAATGAATTAAACTTAGTGGACTCTGCCTAATCCGTCTCCATAACTGTCGCGGAGTATCTCTAAAGCACGCTCCAACTTTATTGATCAAACCTTGAAGATCGCCTTAACTCTGCGAATATGGAGGTCAAAGGAAAACAAAAGAAAGAAGAGTGAGCACAAAGTGCACAGTGGAGATATGAAAGACGTGCATGAAAATATTATTTAAAAGAGCAATACATTATTTACCCTTTTATAATATCATGTTCTTCGTCTTTCCTTCCCTTCTTAATTAATATCATCAGTTCTCCTTAATTTCTCATTTGCTAAAATTTTTTTACTCATTCTTTTCTTATTGGTAAACTACATACCATATACTCTTCCAGAAGGTGTCATAAGGTGAATGACCTGCATTCCACCTAATATAAACCCAATATGTTTAAATGAAAGATATTAAAGTGAGCGACCTGTAACCCACTTGGAAACGATGCATCGAATAGCCGAGTGAATGAACTACAATCCATTCATAACGAAACTACATCGTAAGTATGTATCTATACATACATAGGGTGAACGACCCGCAATCCACCCAAAATATCTCACAAATATATATATATATATATATACAAGATGAACGACCTGCAATCCATCCCGTGAGGTGCCCCACATAAGAATAGGGTGAACGACCTGCAACCCACCCCGTGAGGAGACATTATTTTCTCCCTTTGATCGAAGATTACTCTAATAGAACTAAAGTTTTATGGCACGAAAGTTGTATTCACTTCTTTTCGTAACTTGATTGAGAAGTTATCTAACTTCTTACAAGCCTTGAGACGAAACACTCTTATATAATTACATATTTAATTTGTTGGCTATATGATCATTGCGGTGCGTGTTTCTCACACCAACTCCTTGGATCACTGCCAAGCAATAGCATGATAAGCTATGCATTGACTTGGACGCAACTGCACAAATCCCCCTCATTAGAGAATATATATGTAATTAATGATTCTTCAACCAAATTTGACCTCCTCACCATATGTCTGGATAATCAAATATTCTCTCTCGATCAAACTATATGAATATATATATAATTAAATTCGTCCTCATGGAAATATAACTAGCAAGATTAACACATGGAATATATATAGAAGTTTACAAACATGAAATAAAACAGGACAAACACATATAAATAGCAAGATTAGTCCATGACAATATACATAGAAATTTACAGACAGGATATAATATAGGACAAATAACTATGCATAACAAGATTAACCCATGGAAAGATATAGAAGCTTGTATTTTTTTTTTCTAACGTATACTAAAACAAAGCTTCACATTTTGATGAATTGGAACATCTCTTCTCCATTCCTATTCACCCAGTTCATACCCTTTTTCCTTTTTTTTTTTTTCCTGAAAAGAGGTCCGAACTGTGGGATTTGCATGCTAATGCAAACAACCATCACTATTACAAACTATAACCATAAACAGAGAAAGAAAGAAACCTCAGTCCGTGTGAGGATCCGGGCAAACCAAGCCACAGTATTTACTTAATGGGAGCTACACCTAAAGGTGTATGTTAATCATGCACGAAAGCGAAGAAATCAAGCAAAAATCTAGGGGAAAACTCCACCTCAAATCGAAGGATCTTCTTTGTGGAGCGTCGGCGACACGACGACGATGGCGTGACTATGTTGGCGCTGGCTACCAGAGCGTTCAACAACCCCACAGTGGACGGCGGGGTTGATGACGGCGAAAATCGATTTTGGGCAAAAGTTAGAGTTAGGGCAAAATTTAAAGAGGGGACGAAGAAGAAGTCAATCATGTGAAGGAAGATTTCGGCCACCTCTTTTAATTGGATATTTTGCAAAAAGGTCCAGCCACATTTTGAAATTTACAACTAAATCCTTTTTTTCCAATAATATAACAGCTTTTTACTCTTGTTTTTAACCACCCAACATAAATCAACATTGTTATGCCTAGGATGCCAAAATCACTCTAGTGAAGTCACACATATTCTCTCTTATTATAAGAAATGTAAGGAATACCTTATGAGCAACCAAGGACCTCCTTTAACACCTTGCTAAGAAAAACAAGTAATATAAAGAGGTTCAACCCAACTATACTTCCACAGAGAGAAATCTAAGTTACATGAGATGAAAGCTCAATTACATAGGAAACTTAGGCAAGTCATTGACCAAGAAAACCCTCCCACTGAGGCAAGCCTTACCCCTGTTGGTTTATGTGAGAGAGTTTAAAGGACAAAATGAGAGCAAACTCGTTTGCTCCAAGTTGGTGAAATTGCAATTTTGGACTTGTGGGGGCCCACTGCTGTGAACTGCAAATTACCTCCCTATCACTTAAGAGGCATCTCAGTTTTGATTGCATCGATAGCCTACATGCCTTGTCGCACCATTGTTTTAGAAAGTATGTGGGGCACTCTATGAAATCCAAGGGTGTATCATCATAATTTACATGATTTTTATGTAAAAAAATTTCTGAAATTTTCGAGGAATTTGATTTGAGTCATTCATCTCTTAAGAATCACAATCTCTTCCTTATTTCCAACATGATCTAAGTGATCTCCGGTGACAATCACCAACAAGCGTCCTTCCTCCTGTCCACTCCTAAGTTCCTCCTCTTTGAGAAATTGCACATCTGGGTGTTCAGGTCATGAATCAGTAGCACTCTGCCTCCTTGCTCTCCCTTTTTTATCCTCACAATCTCTTGATTATTGGGAGCCCACAATGCTCCTTTCCATCTTTGTAGTTCCCTCGCCTCGCCTACTTTGATATCATAGTAGTTGCACACACATGCTCAACTCATTTATAGCCTTTGGCACCCTAAAATTTTGTCTATGAATAAACCAAATAGTGATTTTTTTTTCTCTTGTAATTGCATTTGTTAAAGAATATTGAATGATCCTATTTCAAACAATTTTATTTTAATGATATTAAGTGTTTGATATCAGTGGAATAAGCCTCCTAGTAATTTGTTAGCTCTAAGAGAAATTATGTGCTCCCAATGAGATCAACCTATACTATGGTCTACTCTATTGGTTTTTCTGAGACCAAAAGAACCAAATAAGGCACTAAAACAGTATTATTACCAAAACACCCTTAAAATCCTAAATTAACCAAACAAGACGACAATAATAAAATAGATAGCAATTAGGGTTTATAGATCCAAAACACAAGACAAACAAGAGCAAGGAATCTACACATCAACACTATAACGAACAACAGCAATTAAACTACTTGAAACAGCAAACATACACCACTGCACACGAGAATAGCCACAACTCACCCTCACCACAAGCTATCCAAAACCGGAAGGAGTGGGAATGAATTCAAGCTAAGAACAACACAAATTTTACGGATAAACAAATGCAAGCACTAGATCAGATTTGAAATGACTAGCAACAAAACGAGCAGTAACAGATCGCACACAACTCACCCCAGGGAAGGGAACGGCCTGGATACCCACAGATCAAGGAGCCACCTGAAAGAAAGGGGTGTGGCGCTGCTGGGGAGTGTCGATCGCTAGAAGAGACGCAAGAGATCTAGATAAGAGAGAGGAAAAGAAGGATAAGGAGAGGAAACAAACCCCACTGCCAGCTGCCAGAGGGGCGGCGAACCACCGCTGCCCACTGCGGGCGATCGCACAGCTCACGATCGGCGACGGAAGCGATAAGCGAAGGACGGAGGACGAAGAAGAAGTTGGGCTAGCGTAATGGAAAGAGGGGCAGCCACTGCCGCTCGTCGCCACCGTAGCGTCGTGATCGCAGCGGCGAATCGGAGAGAGAGAAATCGGCGGGGTTACTTCTCGTGAGAAGGCGGAAAGGAACGGAAACCTCCCACGCACAGCTCGGCTCTCTTGTCCAACATAACGGCCAATGGGCTTGAGTTTGGTGGGCCGACACAAGCTTGAGCCCATATGAATTGGGCTGGGCCGCATGCGGCTGGCCCGACTTAGAGTCCGGAAGCGACAGTGTACCAAAAGCTATGTAACAACCGTTAGCCGTCGAGGTGGACCAAGCAGGACTCTTGAGTCATTTTGTTGCCGTCAAACGCAACAGTGAAGGGCCGTCTAATTCTAACGCCGAACAACCGCCGCCACCGCATCTCTGTCCTCTCGTCCTCTTTAAACGATCCCCTTGCCTCCTCCTTATTCCTCCTTGCTTCCTCCTGGATCCCCCTCACCGCGGAACCTGGTGAGGCGATCGGAAGCGGAGCGTAGGCGAAAAATCACCCAGATCTCTCCATCTCACCATGGCTTCGGAGGTCTTTACCGACAAGAACGCCGTCTTCAGAAAGCTGAAGTCCAAGCCTGAGAACAAGGTGATGCACCGAAGCATCTAGATGCCGCCTCTCCTGCTTCTTGGAGTTGTTTGCCTCGATCGAGGTGTTCGTGGGATGCAGATCTTGATGTGGATCTGACGGGTTTGGTTCTTTTTCTCCTCCGCAGATGTGCTTCGATTGCAACGCCAAGAACCCGACCTGGGCGTCCGTCACATACGGGATCTTCCTCTGCATCGATTGCTCCGCTGTCCACCGCAGCCTAGGCGTGCACATTAGCTTTGTCAGGTAAGGTGTGCGTGTAACTTCCTGTAGTTCTCTTTTTTCCTTCACAGGTTTTGGTTATTGAATGATAGCTGATTGCTCCTTAGAAATTTTACCTTTTTTGTTCCTTAAGGAAGATTGAAGCTTTAGGTAGTGCGTTAACTTTATGACACAGAAACCTAATTAATTCACAGTAAGATCTCACCTTTGTCATAATTCTATTAGCAGAATCCTTCTGCATTTCTCTGGAATCTTGCTAACTATCGACTATCCTGTGTGATGCGATCACAAAAAGGATAAATTCAAAGGCCATTCATTTACCTGTTAATTGAGAGTTGTGTTTATTTAATTCCTATTGAATAATTTATTCCCTCATTTTATGTAGATTTTTTATTCTGTCATAGAAAAGAAACCCTCTTGGATGCCTATGCATAATCATCACCTATGGATTCCTTTCTCTTTATATCAATCAAATCAATGAAATAATATAGCCTTTGAGATTTGGAGGTTTAGCCTCTCAAGGTGATTATATCCTGTCCTATTTCCAGTGTTCTTATTACTGTGTTTATCCAATGATCCAATATAAATTACAGACATGTTGATATTAAGACTGAAATTGATGGAACAAGAGTGCTCAGGTAGCACAAAGTTTATCACATTGTCGTTTTAGCAATTTTCAGGTCTACCATTTTTGCGATCAAATACAACAACAACAACCAAGCCTTATCCCACTAGGTGGGGTCGGCTATATGGATTCTCCTACGTTATTGGGGTCTATCATCTACTATATCATCATTTATATTTAAATAAATTTTATCTTATTTTATTGTTACTAATCAAGTCTTAGTTTCATCATTTCACCTACCATTTTTGTGATATGATGTAAAGATAAATTCTTAGTTTCTTAGAAAAGAGTCAATATTATTTTTCATCTCTTTAAGAATGTTGAAGATGAGGTGGCATGGTTGGATTTTCTTTTATTTTGGTTTATTCTCACCGATAGTTCTGGAATTATATTTATGAACATCTAAGAAGGTTCTCAATGCCATCACGATCTATGTTAAAGATATATTAGATCTTTAATTTCTAATATTCAGAGTTCAATGTAGGTTGTATTGCCTCCCTGACATTTCCCACCCACTTCTAAGTTCAAAGTTAGATGATGGTATTTTTGTTAACGGGCAGTGTCCTAAAAAATGACCCAGGTGGTTGTGTAGGTGGCTATTTAGGTCATTAGTTGTGATCCAGTCCCTTTAGGCACCTCAGTTGCCTATGTGGGTTAAGTGTGTTTGTACATGAGCTAGACGGGCTATCTATGTGATGAAAAGAAAAAATTGGTTTGATTTATTTGATGATTATGAATTTAGTGAGAACTTTTGTGATGGTTTTTGTATGTTAAAAGAAAACTAGTTCTTGTGATTCTGAAATAGTAACTAAGTTTTTGATGTGGTAGCTCGCCACTTATAAGCTTTACCTTTTTATTTATTTTGCAAATAATATACACTCTAAATGTTAGTTATGTGCATGTTACTAATCAATACGGTCTATTGTACATTCTTATATTTGTGGTTTCATGGTGTATGATTGTACAATAGACCCGATGTGGTTTGACCCCTTTCTCGGGATCCCATATTGATGGAAGCTTCGTACACGGAGCTGTTTTATGGTGTATGACTGACATATTTTTCTCTATGACATTATAAATTGGATGGACTATCTACTATATGTTGTTGGATAAATATTAGTCAATGTTATCAATATAAATATAAATATATTAAATAAGTTTGCATATGATCTTGCGCGTTATATATATATATATATATATATATATATATATATATATATATATATTGGAGTTTGGAAGATGAAAATTACGAGGTCTGAACTCTTTTCTAAGCACTTACCAGTTCACATCATGTTTGAGTGGTCTTTATGCCCCATCATCATCATCAAGCCATGTTTGTTCCTTTGGGGTTCCGTGTCCTGCTCTACCCCCTACTTGACATGCCAATTAAATCTCAACATATAATAGTTTAAGGAGAGTTAAGTACACGATATATGTTCTTCTAAGGAAGCATTTTATACTGCTTTGAAGTTAGATCAAACCAACTTCACCATCAAAACCATTTATTGCCTGTCAAGGAGGCAAATAATACCATTTTGAAGCAGCAGCTCAACATTGTGCCTCCAAAGTTCTTAGCTCTCATGCTACCCCTTATTTTCTTATTCTTTTGATTTTTGTTCTATTTTTTATAATAAACTGGCATCAGCAGATGTAGAAACTCTAGTTCGAGTTGGAATTGTATAGAAATATGTTAGTTTCATATATAGGGTATTGCTTTATTAGCTATCATGTTATGACCCTATATACATTTCTATTTATGAACTTCTGTATTACTTTCAACTTTAACTTCCAAAGATTTTATGGAGTGTTATAACGTCAATATAAGTGTTTGACTAGATTTTTGAACTGTTACACGAAAATGCTACTTGATCGTATTTTAAGAAAGTTATCCCTCTATTTTAGATCTACAAATTTGGACTCATGGACTCCTGAGCAACTTAAGACAATGGTTTTTGGAGGCAACAATCGTGCACAAGTTTTCTTTAAGCAGCATGGGTGGACTGATGGTGGTAAAACTGATGCAAAGTATACATCTAGAGCGGCTGAGTTGTATAAGCAGATACTTTCAAAGGAGGTTGTGAAAAGCTTCACAGAAGATAATGCTATCCCTTCATCGCCTGTTGCTCCATCTGCTTCATCTGATACCACAAATGGATTTCCTGAACTTAAACTTGTAGATGCAATGAAGAACAGTTTGAATGATGAGAAGCCTGAGCCTGAAATTACACATTCACCTAAAGCTCCTATTCGTTCAACAGTCATATCCTCTATCAAGAAACCTATTGGTTCAAGGAAGACTGGAGGGAAGGCTGGTGGGCTGGGTGTGAGGAAGCTCACAACAAAGGTAATCTGCTACTTCGAAAGTTTGATGGTTCCCTAATCTCAAGCACAGGCTGGTCCCAAGTCATCTATAACACTTAGCATTTTTGTTGAATATTTAGTAAAACTAGTATGCTATGCACTTTATTTTCCCCCCTTCCAATATCCTTTCTTAATTTCTATGAAGGTTGTAAATGATTAACAAGGTGGTCAATGCTGCTATGTATGAACATCATACATGTAACAAATAGAGAATAAAGACACAAGTTATAGTGGCTGTTTTTGATAAATGATTTAGTCAACAAACTTTAGGTGTTTGCACTTTGGCATTCCATTTAAACCCTCATGTATTATTAAGATGAAAGACGAGATTTGTTTTCTGTTCATGTATCTGTACTTAGAGTCCTATGTTTTGAAATGTTACTCACTTTCTCTGATTCATGATCTTCCTTTTAGTGTGCCATCACATTAATATCTTTTTTGACCATGAACCTTAGTCTATCTGAAAGTTTATATTTCAGCCAAATGAAAGTCTATACGATCAGAAGCCTGAAGAACCAACTCCTGCTACAACATCTTTAGTTAAATCAAAGATAACAGATGCTCCATCGTTTCTTTCTCGGTTTGAGTATGTGGAGAACAATGCAACTGAGAAAAATGCTGAAGATGCTCAAGTTATCGGACATGTTGCTCCGCCAAAATCTTCAAGCTTCTTTGCGGAGTTTGGAGTAGACAGTGGGTTTCAGAAAAAGTCAAGCTCAACTTCATCAAAGGTGCAGGTATACCACTGCTAAGATATTTTATCACTATGTTGATATTGATGGGTATTTATATTTGTTTAAATTATTTCTGCAAGATTTAAGTCCTGTAGTAAAATGTTATAAATTATCTTATGATGTTTATGGCTCAAATTGTTAGGGATGACTAATAAACTTTGATCAAACATTTCTCTGCCATTACCACCTTTGGTATTTGTGACAATATTTTTCTTGAACTGATCAAATATCCATTAAGCAAGGGTAATTATTTATCTATTCCACCATAATCTATCTATTCTATGATTATATTTTATAATATTCTAGTATGATATAGCTCTGATACTTCTCTGAACTTAGAGAAGTAAAATATACAACCAATCAGTTCCAACTTTGGTTTGAAAAATAGTAGACAAAAACAAATTGAAATGAGAACCAGCCCTGAAAGATTAGATGCTGAAGCAGCCTGAAATTTGGGTAGGGCCTTGAGATTATGACTTTGTGCTGTAACCATGAAAGCCAAACTGCATCCTCAAGCAGATATGTGAATGCTGCAGGGTTCTATATCTATAGCTGAAAATTTGTGTCTTAAGAATTAACATGGATGTTTAACAATTAGTTTGGATACATTTTAAGAATAGTTGAGTCCTTTAAGAGTATCTGAGTCCATTTTTTAATTTTCAATACACTATTTTGTGTTTAACTGTAGTTGCTACATCTTTTTTCCACACTTCAACCTATTGCTCATTATATTGCCATTATACACTTCTATCATGGAATATGGTTGACTCTTATTTTGGCCTTCAACTTCAGGAAAGTAATGAAGCAAGGCAGAAATTCTCGAATGCCAAGTCAATTTCTTCAGCCCAATTCTTTGGAGATCAAAACAATGCAAGTGAGAATGAAGCACAGAACACCCTTCAAAGGTTCACGGTATGTGTAATTTATACAGGCATAACTTGTATTAAAGTTGTGCAACACAAGAAAATCTGTAGATTCATGAGCAAGTGCTAGGTAACTGCTATTTCCAAATGCTTAAGCTCATTTAGACTACTAAACACAAACCAGTAATAGAATGTAGTAGTGAGGTGAGCCTGAGCTAGGATTTCATTAATGGGTAATCACTTAATTCAAAAGCTGATTTTGTTGTACAAAAACCCAACCTATTTATTGCTTGGATTTTAGAACCGGATGATTGGATATACGGCATCTTGTAAGTAATTCCTCATGTAATCTTCTGATGCGCATGGTCTTATCACTCTTAGGGTTAACTTATTGTAGCTTTAAACTTTTTGATAATTTAGTAATATCCTGGTGAACGGTTTGGAATACCAAGCTTGATCTTCTTGATTGAGATTGACATAATTTGACTTCATCTCTATCTCTCTTTTACTAATGTTAGAATTTGATGGGTTATTGTTGTTATTATTATTATTTGAAGTGTTCGCCATTTTATTTATTTACATAGGACTCAAAAGCCATTTCAAGTGCCGAGCTGTTTGGTAATGGTACAGAAAATTCCAGTCTAGATTTGACTGCTGCTGATCTCATCAACCGTATCTCTTTCCAGGTACACTATTAGAGGTGTTGTTTTATTCACTTTGCTAACAAATTGGTGAGTACATGAGCGAGGATTTCCGTGAAACTAAAAATAATAATTAAATTAAGAGGGAGATTGCCTTCCGTCTTAAGAGGCTTCAATAAGTTTCATTTCTCATGGTCTCTCATGGGCAGTGTTCCCAAATTGGAATGGTGGGTGAACCAGTGGCCTTGCTGGTTCTTGGTTTTTCCAGCTGGTTCAATGGGAAATTGTGTCAATCCAATGGCCTTACTGGTTCTTGGTTTTTCCGGCTGGTTCAATGGGAAATTGTGCCAATCCAATGACCTTGCTGTTCCAGTCCAGCTTTGAAAACACTTAGTGCGGTTATCAAATTGGTGTTTAGGCTTTTAGGGATCCAGTTACAAGTGTCATCGTTTCCCGGAGTATATTCTATCTTGATTTACTTCATGTGCTCTTTGTACTTTTAGGCATCACAGGATTTATCTTCCCTCACAAACATTGCTGGGGAGACAGGCAAGAAGTTGACTTCCATTGCATCCAGCCTGATCTATGATCTTCAAGACAGAATCCTTTAGTTGAATTAGCATGCATTATCGGCCGCCAGTGCCACCTCAAAGATTGGTTCAAACATCAAGAAGTTGTAAGGTTTAGAAACATATTAGGGTATGCATTTTTTTTCTCAGGGATGTTAAACTTGGTTATTTTACAATTTTCCTATTTACATTTGATCTATATGTAGCTATTGTTGTTTAATTTGAACAGAAGCTTGAGTATCTCGGTTGCAACTATTACTTGGACTAATATTTCATTTGTATTTAAGAACCTGGTAAATCCCAAAGCGCTTCATACTTTGGTTTTCATGCCAGAAATAATTCGTGTAAGTTGTCGTAGGTGTAGCATTCTCTCATTATCTTCTGGTGACACTGAGAGTGTAACGAGATCAATGTTCAGTCAATAAGTGCTTTTTCTCCCTGCCATATACTATTTTAATTAGTCCAATATGACAATCTTACTTAATACTATTCAATATGTATGTATCATAATTATTCATAAATAATGTGTGCATAGATCATGAAACTTAGTGGTAATCTCGATTTACTTCCTCACATATGGTCATGAGGCTGATCGTGTGGGGGACCGTGTGGGGCTTGGATTCCATCTTTTGTAGAAGAGTTAATTTTTGTAATAAATTTTTTATTGTCTTAATATTTTATAATGTTTTTATATAGATTTAAACTTATATTTATATTTTTTTATTGATATGATTATTCTTATATTATTACATATTTTATAAAATTATAGAATTGCTTTCTTATGAATATTAAATTAAATATATATTTTTTGAATTTAGCTATTTCTTATTTAAAAATTGAGATGAATTGAATTGAGAATTTTTTTTACGAAGTTAAACAATTTATTTTCCTATTATAATAATTTTGTAAAAATAAATAAATTTAGAGATGATTTTAAAAACTAAGGATGCTTTTTCAATCGTTGTCCTTCTACCTTCCATAATCTACACCCTTTCAAATACGCAGCCAATAAGTAAATTTAACTATTGGGAAAAAAATTATTCATTTAATCTCATTAAATATGGTCTCTTCGTGACCGACCATTGTAACATGAACGCTCTTGGAGGCTTTTGAGAGCTTTACATCTTAAATAAAATTTGGGACTCCGCAACATGATCATATACCAAATTTGTACAGAAACAGAGTATTCAGTGTCTTTCTCACAAAGTGAAGCCATCAGACAACAATGCCATAATCACTAATTACAGATGAATCTCATGACGAATAGCAATCACTATTATCCAACTGAAACATCTGACAATCAAGTACAAAAGGGCAACACCAAGAAGGTAAAATCATACAAAAGAATAGCTTTTTTCTATGGAAATACAGATGGGTTGTTCAATGGATTTCATTCGACATTTTTACATATATTGGAGCTCAAACTTGGAGAAGGATCCAATGTGAAACAACAATTGTATCATCTTATCTGAACCACTCCTGAGTTATCAATATCCAAATCATTTGGCGCCCTCCAAAGCTCACGCTCTGTCTGTTTCTAAGCAGATCAAAAACTAACATCTGATCTCATATGATCCTGCTTTTGTGATGTAACGAACCCATTCAACTGTGTTATACCCACTCTTCTCCCATACCTTGAGGAAAAAGAAAAGGTTATTGTAGTAATGAGAAAAAGAATGATGACAGACAATTATTGTAGTGGAATAAATCAAATATGTACCTTGAGAAAGCGGACCCTCAGGCCTGATGCAGTGAACATTGGAACCTAAGGTAATCAAAGAATGAATATGCTATAGTAAATGAAAAACAATTATATGAAACAAAAAAAAAACAAATACAAATGTGAAATCTCAGAAGGCAATTGTGCTCGTTCTATGACAGTTCAAGTGGTGCGTGATGCAGATATTCAGGATTGCAGTAAATTATACAAGAAGTGTGTCTCATACATCTATGTATCAGTTTAAAAAAAGAACAAACTGGGAATTGGCAGCAAAAGAATTTCCGATTGGTTTGAGTGATCTGGCAATTGGTTCAAGTGGCGTTACTTCACTCACATGTGGATGATTAATCATATTTGAATTCAAGTGGATGCAGATTTCCAATTCTACACATTATAGTGGACACGTGGAAGATCATATAAATAAATACACACACACATATATACATAAGTTTGCTTGCTAGAACGGTCTTGATTATTTAACAAATGGATTTCATTATTTCATAAAAAAAGTAAGAGAGCAATATATCGTGTTGATCTTTTAAAAATCAGACTTTCTGATACAAGCTTACTATTTCATCCCTACTCCTGATTTCATTTTTGTGCTGAGAAAAGGCGTATGGCTATGAGCATTGAAACAGTATAATAGTGAGAAATAGTTTCATGCCCTTAAATTGGAACATAGATCACTCACAAGCTGTTGCTTGCTGCAACAAAAAATTGCTAATGGCGATATCCTGACGATACTCAACTTTTCCAACAAATTATAAGTGTCTAATTGACAAATAACTTCTTAACCAGTGCAAGATATAAGCTTAATATAAGAGAATTAACTTCAGCTGGAAAAAAGTAGGCATTTTTAGGATCAGAAATGGGCAAAAAACCTGGAACTCCATTTGAATAGGTGGCCGTGTCCATGATTTCTTTTCTGCCATTGTTGAAATCAATTCAACTTCTGCACTCATAGTTGACTCAGTTTGTCCTGGAAACTTTCTGATCCTACAAGTTTAGCATCAGACTGAATTGTTATCAAATCCAGAATCAAAATTCTTCTGATTAAGCAATGATACAAAAAAAAAAAAACAGATAGCTGCCTAGAATTCCAAACTGCAACTGATGCATTTATAACAGCTATCAGTTAGATTTTGCAAGGGTAAGAATCTATAATGAAAATGAAAGGCAAACTAGAGCATGTAGTGGCAAACAGAAATTTAAAGCCTTAGCTTGATCAAGCAAATCTGGGCACGTCAAAATAATCGACAGATGCACTGCTAAATAGTTCCTTGTTCTGAGACTGTCTAGATGGGGAAAACACCAGATGCCACTGCTCCACATGGTCAAAGAGTATAAACCCATAACTATTTAATTTATAATGGTTAATTACGTTAGTCTTGGTGCCAGCATTAGTGATTTCTAGATTAATCAGAAATAGAATCATAACCAACAATAGTTCAATTGTGTAGGCATGTTATTGAAATTGCAAACCATGTGACCCATGCATTATTGACTCCCCACAACTTATTATCCAACTAATGCCATTGAACATAAGGATAAACCCATCAAAACCATGTTCATATGAAGAAGTGTCCACAATAGCATGAGCAATGAAAAAATTGGAAAGGACATTTGCAAAAAAAAAATAATTTGTATATAGAGGAGGAAGATCAATCCACCATAAATAGATTTGGATGTGTGAAAATGAATGCCCTTGACTAACTCTATCACAAATTATCATGACAAAAAGGTGAGAAGAAGTTCAATGTCCCAGCACAGTCAGTCAGATTGACTTAGTATCAGAGCTGACTAACATTATTATAATTTTGAAAGGCAAGATTTTCAAATAAGAAAAAATGCTAAAAGATTTGTCTGCAAGAAAAACAATTTTCTCCTGTACAACATAAATCACATTATGATGCCAATAGATTGAATCAAATAGTAAATCCCAACAAGGATCAAATGTCAGAAATAAAGACCTCGTATTTGCAGAAGCTAATGCATCTAAGCCACTTTTATATAAATTTTATATTCCTATCCGAATTTTTACATTATTATATTCATTATCAGATAATAAATTAGTGAGGAAGCCTTTTATCCATTCCAAACATCACTTTGAATTGTCTAAATGATTCTAGTTTACGGTCTCTGATGCTTTTAATAATATAACTTATATTATCAGCCAATACAGAACGTTTGCTGATGGAAGTGCCAGGATATACGATCAGGTGATTCTCTACACGTAAACTTGTATAGATGAGTGACAAAAGGCCCTTTCATGTGATTTGCATGTCCGTGTAGTATATTTGACATTTTGACTAGAAAAAAAGGAAAGTTGAAAATTGCTTAGCGTATACACTGAATAGAATTTGATTCGTGATGATTGAATTGGCATCTCTCCCCATCCTCCAAGTCTTTGCCTGACACCCTGAAGGGGAGAGAACAGTTTACTGTTTGGTAATATATGAGTCTGGGGTGGCCACGACAATGACTCCAGAATAGCAGTGTAAGTGGTAATGGCAAGAAAAATGGTGAAGATGACTGACAAACGTAGAGAAGTTAGTTTGAACCGTTTTCAACTCCTCTCTTACATTTTTTCCTTTTTTTGATCCTCCCATTATTTTGTCAATTTAATCATTTCTATCAGAGGTGGCCATCGCTGAGGACCATGGATATGGTTACTACGCCAAAATTGTCTGGAATCTGTGAGGATAAACCAATAAACAATCTCACTCAAACCACACTAATTCACACCCAATTTTGATTAGCTTTTCAAAATAACCAATTCCCAGAGCAAGCACACATTGGATAAGATTTTGGATTGAAAAGGAAAAAAATATTGATAGGAAATATTATCCATTCATCACCCACAAGGACTAATTGTGGAATAAAGGGCAGCTATCAGGTTAACAAAATGGGTTGGCACCTAGCTAAATTAGACTTTGTCACATAATCTAAGCTACTTGGGACTTGGGAGGTTGTTAAAATGATCTAAAACTTTAAAAGCTATTTGCGTTCTTCATTTGAAGTTGTACAACCCTATAAGCATCAGAAATAGCCTAAGAAAATAAGAAACTATCAGAACCATTAGAGCAAGTCATATTGCCTTTCAAGAAAGCAATAGCAAATTGTATTTCAGCCTCATACCTAAAGGCACACAATACCTTATGTAAATGCACAATCTGAAAAACAGAGTAGCACTAGTTCAAACCAAGTCTCAAACCTGAAAGACCTATAATGCTATTAGTTTGCAAAATGATATACCAACTTCTACTACCGAACGACAGAATAAAATATAACTGCTGCCAAATTACAAGGTAGGGAACTAATCATGAGAGCACAGTGCAACCCCTTTATGCTAGCAAGGGAGAAGTAATGAAGCCTCAACATTTTCTTGCATTAAATAAATAGAATAAATGCACAATTTGAGTTATACAGCTTTCTTTTCTACTGAATGAACATTACTTCTTGGCTACAAAATCTAATTGTAAGTCTACATTGGACTTGTATGTTCAACTCTTATAAGATGACAGTTGCATGTAGTGCATCAATTACAGCATAATGCAAATTGCAAAAGATGCTGAAACAAAAAATGAATACGAAGGCATCAATTTTAAATGGAGTAATAGGCAAAACTTACTTCCACACTAAACAATCTATGGAAGCATTATACTTGGCTCGACCACTCGTTACTTGGAAACTTGTTTTTGCAGTTTGTTTAGGAACTGGAACTTTCACTACAACACCAAGAGCGAACATTTTGGCCCCAAAGACACTCTTAACCTGAATATCGTGGTAAAGAAACACATTAGTAAACTGAAGATCATAAATGTAAAGTTTCAATTACAACTAACCTTGACATTTACTTCCATCCGTGTTCTACCCAATTCCTTGATTGTTGGCAACACACGAAAAGGTAGATTTACACCCTCAGTTATGCGATACCTAAAGGTTATGTGAACAACCATCTTGAGGTGGTTTCAAAAGGAATATAGACAATATACTGTCTGAAACATTCTTATATCCAAAATGGAAAACAAAGAAATTTTCTTCTCTAAGGCAGTTTATTTGGGTGAGATTCTTCAAACTCTCTGCTTTGATTATGATTCACAACCCAACAGAAAAGAGCAATGCTAAAACATGTAACATGTACTTATCATTGCCATTCTTATAGCATGTAATTTAAGACACACTTAACATTTTGCCAAGACAATTACAATATAAGTGAAACACAAATAAAAAAAATTAAAACACCAGTGTCAGTTATCATCTGCGTGGCACAAGTTACGATTGCAAAATTTTGGAGTCAATTTGTGGAATATTTCCCAAGTATAGTATTAATCAATTATGTGATCTGAAATCTAGTCACTTAAGTTGCAGCAGTGAACTAACTTGTTCTGTCAAGGCTCAATCATACTAGTAGAGACAATCGAACAAAAAATTAGATAATTTCACAGTCCAATTGATTATGAGATTGTTCTTTCGCATCAATAAAAGGCAAATTGATAATTTTTTAAGAGGTACATTCAAATTTATGTTGATAAGGACAAAAAATACATTTGTTAGTGAATATTAGCAAAAAAAAAAAAAAGAACATAAACCTCCTATGTACTAAACCAAAAGGTGATCTCACGAATATTGTAGCCAAATACAATTCTTACTAGCAAAAATTGAGTAAGAAAATTACTTCATCAATTCAAATTCACCATCAGGAGGCACAAAACTGACGGTCTTTTCTGAGTTGAACCTCGTCAAATTTACACATTGGTGAAAAGTGACATCATCTAGTTCTATGGTCTTTCCACTGAAAAGAAGAAATGAAACATTGTTAGATTCAGCCAAGAAAATTTAAGTTACACCAAATAAGATGTTAAACTATTGTAGAAAACATGAAGAAAAAAAAGTTAAAACTAGGATGCAAAAGAGCTGCGCATCTTTTGGTTAACACTAAATGATCTTACCAAATTAGCATGCCTCATAAAAACAAAAGAAGCTACAACAGAAGTGAAGAAAACTTTGCAACTGTTGAAAAGCATATGACTAACATTTCCAGTTAATTTCTTAAGGTCATAATTAACCTTACAAAAAAATTTCAATGTCAAAATATAAAGGATACACACTGAATAAATATTCCTGCTCTATCAGCATAAAGAATGGAAAAAAGATTTCTATGTGTATCAAATAGAAGATCAAAAGCCTAAATGCAGACTGGAAAATTTCCACATATCGAATGAATTATCAATAGCATAAAAAGAAGGTAAAATATTAAAACGTCTTCATTTGATTGTAAACCCAAACCTTTTTCTCTCCTAACTTTGGTGTTATTTGATTCTAACCCTACAGCATTTTTGTTATTGTTATTGCAAAATTAAGTGTATCTGGAAATTTGAAATACCACCATGCTAAAGACCTGGGAAGCTCAGACTGGTAAGCTGTCTTGGGGAAGTACACTACTCAAGTAGAAAGAGACTGGAAACATTTCTCAAGGCACTAGCAAGTCTAACTTATTTTACCTTTTTATAGGCCTGGATTTTAGTTGTGATTCCTTTTCAAGACCAATCTTATCATTTAATCCTAACTTAAGGTCAGGCATCCCAGAAAGAAAGCACTTCATGAGAATCTTTCCAGTCACATCACAACGTAGAACACTACCTGAAAAGCATAAACAGATGTCAGAGATGAATGAGATAGGCTAACATACAAATACAAACCTTTGGAGGACATAAGAAGATTAACACTTTCAACAATGTCCAGGAAGACCTGAAACATATTGTCATCAGTACTAGAATTTCTTAGCAAGATATGAGCATAAAGGTCTGATAAGATCACCTCATTCTTTTT
This sequence comes from Curcuma longa, assembly GCF_044706935.1. Classification (NCBI taxonomy): domain Eukaryota; kingdom Viridiplantae; phylum Streptophyta; class Magnoliopsida; order Zingiberales; family Zingiberaceae; genus Curcuma; species Curcuma longa. Next base: position 21,779,414 of record NC_133871.1, on the reverse strand, counting down.
GTACACAAGACCTTCACGTCTCCAACCAACTGCACCTGTAACTTGGAGAGTTGCATTCGGGACAGGCTTATCTGAGGGCTGAGTTTGCATAAAAACAACACAACATGGATGTGAATAAATAACAAATTCTGCTAATTCAGGCAAACTAATAGAACGTGAAACTAAACTAAAATGGCAATGAGAAAGTAATGGAGCCTTTGACATCTCACCTTGGAGGAAAATGGTGAGCGAACTCCTTCTTGAGTGATGTAAAGCTTCAAAATCTCAGGGGAAAGATTTTGGGGGTATCCAAAATCCATAATCTCTGAGAATCAAACAAGAGAATATCGTGACCCATGTTATATAGATACATGTGTGTGTGTGTGTGTGTGTGTGCGTGCGCGTAATTAGTTATGAAGGCAACAATGAGTTGACAAGAACAAGCAGCTAAGATGATATATCTATGACAACTCACTGAGTACTTGTATACATTGTTATGTTGTTAGCTTATGAATATCTTTGAAGCTTATTTAGTAATAACAATTGTGTTTTTTTTTTGAAAAAAATTATTTTTCTGATATCCCATTAGACCTAGAAGGGAAGCCTTGAAACAACAGTAAAGTTATTGCCATGTAACCTAGAGGTCACAAGTTCAGGTCTCGAAAATAGCCTCTTGCAAAGCAAGGTAAGACTGCATACAATAAACCCTTCTCCAGGACCACATTGGCGAAAGCTTTGTATATCGAGCTGCCCTTTTTATATCCCATTACCCCTAAAATAAGATCGAATGAGAATGCATGAAGCTTGTGGGATTTATGTGATAGGGTAGGGATGACTATATTGCTGAGAGCAAACTCCAAGTTAATATGAAGCGCATGAATACAAATTATGCACTGAAAGAGGATTCCGAATCTGCTTTATCTGCAAAGAAGAAAGCTATAAGGAATGCAACTATGAATCTCATAGAGAGAGTTTGATTATGGCTCAAGATGAACATTGGCAGCATGCTTAACACATGCAAGTTGGATGGGAAATGATGCTTCTTGCTTGCCAAATTTACTTGCCAACCTGTCCTCAACACTCCCCTACTAAGATTGTAGCTGATGAACACTGTCTGATGTAGTTCCAGTGGTGTGTCAGTTCCCCACTCAGAGCATCATGTTTTCATGAGTCTCAGTGTGGACTAATACAAAGAAAAGTTCCTCTTGTTTGTATTGGGCAAGATGAGAAAGATTTAAAATCATGCATAGAAGGACACCAACCTATCAATTCAAACACCTTTCCTGGTGTCTTTCACACTTTTTCTTTCTGCAATTTCCAAACATAAAATTGCTAGCTCTTCTAATTTGATATTTGATAGGCTTCTTTCTTCCTTGAATTAGAGAAGAGTAGCATATTCCCTAGGCATTTATAATCTCTTGCAAATTCCAAGATCCAATAAGCTAGAATATTCTTACCATTGTACAATTAACATATGCTATCATCAGCATGAGGAAGCCAATCTAATGATGTATATCTACTAAAGATGTATGAGGTCATAACTCATGATAAAGTAGAATAGCAATCCAATTTAACCAACCAGTTAAATAGGGGAACTAATATCACTAATCATTTCCTGCTATAAGTTATAACCATCAAATGTAACGAACCCAGTCCAGAAGATTTGCAGAAATGCAGAGTAGGGGTGAAGTCCCTACAAGTATACACAGTCTTAACCAGAAGAAGCTGGTTTCCTTGCACAATTACTAGTGGAAATACAGAGGTAATAATAATTTCTTTTCAGATTTAGTAGGAAAAGAACTTATGAAACAAATAATAATAACAATAATAATGGAACAAACTACATAAAAACCAATTCAAAGTTTAGTTTCAATGAGTGAACACGTGGATCCATCCTTTTGTACACACTATAAGACCTGTTGGATCATTGATGCAAGAAAAGTCATATCATATGATAATGGAAGCATGCCAATGACTATACAAATAAAGATGAAGAACATTTCTTCTAGAATTCTTCTTAAATAACTTCAAAAAGCAATTCATGAGGATGAAATAATTCAACTAAAATATGATTTAACAGGTTACAAGAATTGTACCACAACAGAAAAGCAGTGCATACCATCAAGAAGTTCATAAATCAGAACAAAGTTATTCCGAATGGCATCTTCATCAAATGCACCACCAAAATATGATTTAAATAATGCAACAGCCTGATTATTTGCAAAGAAACCCAAATGTTACCAAGAAAACATGCCAAGGAAAAGATTTAACAGAGAGAGCTACAATTCTTTTGCTAGAAGGTTTTATCACCAGCTCTAATATAACTCGTAAGATAAAGTTATTACACAATGTCAATCACTTCTGGATATATATTTAGGAAGTGCAATGTAACTAATAACTGTAGGGAACCATTTACATACAGAATTAGCACAATAAAGAGAAATATATGTGACTAAGTGTAGAATGTCAAGGTGGTGAAGCAAATAAATAAAGACCCTTTGAAAACAAATTGGTCCAATAAAATAAGTCCATTCATGGTCTAATTTTCCTTTTTTTTTTATTGCTGCAATTATAGTCAACTGGAATGATAATACCAATTCAGAAATCAGTTTTCATGTTCATTATGCCATGCTTATATTTTTTATCTTAATATTTGTATGTCTTACAAAGTATCATAACAACAAGCTTAGACTAATTTAGTCACTCAGAGCATGTTAAACTTAAATTTTAGCACATAATGACATGACTATGCTTATTGAAACTTTAAATATTTGTATAGTTACATTTTGATCACATGATCACACTTTGAAAAATGATCTTAAGATATTTATCATGCTTATACATACGATTTCCCATGCTTTGATAGACTTTTTGTCATTTAAGGGCTTATTTCGTATTTAAAGTTATAATCATGAAAAATCATAGAATAGAAGTGTGCCATGTTAACATGAATTTGATATACATTAACTTATGCTTTGTTTGTTTACTTGTTTAATCACTATGCTTACTTTACAACTTTGTGATAATGTATCTAACATACATGATTTATCAAATGTTTAATTGTTTGTTGTATGACAAAGGGGGTGAAATGTTGAGGTTTAAGTTAATAAATCTGCCCTAATTGGAAAACAAAGAGTCACTTGAAAGGTAGCTTATCTCAAGGGTCATAACCAAGATGGAAGAGAGCTTAGGTTGAGGCAGAGCTTAGGTCATCTAGTCAATTGGAGGAGACTGGAATATGTTCGTTAGAGGGCTTATTATATAAGATCCTATTGAGTTTTGGGGCATAAAAGTCACACATAAAAACTTGTGAATTATCTATGCTCACTTATATTGCTCAAGTGCCTAAAATTCTTCAAGATATTAGACAAGGATTGGTAGACTTCAATCATTAAGCTCTCAGTGATTTAGTCTCTCCTAGTCTATTATTTATCTTAGGGAGAGATGATATATTTGTGAGTGAAATCCTCTATTAACGATCAAGCTTGTGACATCTTGTAAGGTAAGGTGTATCCTCATTTGTAGAGATTTACTCCATTACCTTTTGAATGGGTGATTTTAATGGATTCGCCGGGTTGACGGACCAAATGCATCATAGGTTGTGGAGTAGGAGTGGAATCTCTAAACCATGTAAATTCTTGCCAAGCCATATAGATCCACATTAGCTTGTGAGACCCAACCACTAGCCTGAAATGTTTAAACCTAAATTAATAGTAATTACTCGCACATACGTGAGACTAAACTAAGCTATTACAAAGATTCTCTAATAAAGACACTAAAACAATGAAGGACACGGGGAGTGGAGTGGTGTACATACCAATCACTACACATATTTTACTAGAAGCTCGATAGTAGGCAAACACATAAAATTGTCCCCTAACAGCCATATCTATATAGCAAAGTCATCAAGGTATCAAACAACTAATAAGAAAAAGTAGCATTTAAGCTTATCCTAAACAAAAGTTTATTAAGCACTGAACATTAGGTGTTAACTTTGGTGGTCCATTATCCCATATATTCTTTAATTTAAAGAACAAAGAACGTGATATGTTGTGTATAACTCTTAGAAGTCTGAAGCATTTTGAAGCATCGAATCCATTATAAATAATGATGAAAACAAGATGATAATTCCTAAAGAAAAAAAATTTAGGATATCTCACATTAAGGTTGAATGAAAGTGAATCCCTAATTGCAAGTGTTAAATTTAGTTGTAAGAGGAAACATATTGTTAATTCGCATACATAAGGTAATAACCCAGAGAAGATCTATTATGCACCACCTAGTTAATAGAAGTTAAATAGATTGCGTTGGGTATGTTTTTACACATTATTGTTGCTCTTAACACTAAAACTTAATTGCCTATCAAAATACCCTACCAATAAAGATATTCCCAGGATAACAGACGAATAATGGAAATACTAAGCAGCTTACCTCAACAACAAACTTGAAAGCACAGGCAACATTGGCATTGCCACTAACAACGATCACTATGTATACATTACTAATTCTCATGTAGAGAAAGGAGCAGCCTCCAATTTGGCGAACAGGACATGTGCCAAGTTCCTTCGTCTGCATGATATGAATCCGAAATGCATCCACCATATTCCCGCTGAATAGAGTTTATAATATCAAAATATCGAATTTTTTAGCAAAAGCAGCGCACAAACTCTGAAAATAGAAAGGTCACTTACGCGCTAACGGGCCACGATTCGAAAATCATATTTTCAAAAATGAAAAAAAAAATGTATAATTCCATTTTCAGTAGACGCAAGCTCAAAAAGGAAAAACAAAGTGGAGATTTTGGATAAGATCACCGATAAGACACGCAGACATGATAACTACAGCGTATCAGTGAATCTCCACTAATTAAAATGTCAGAAACTGGAAATCGATAGAAGGTGAAGATAGACGCTTGCTTACCCCACATCGTCGCGGTAAAGGCGATTGATGAGAACATCGCCGCGTAGATTCAGGAAGTAAATAGCGGATGCCGCCACAGGCATCTCGTCCGCGGAAGAGATTCGGAACCCAGAAGGCCCGTAGCCGATCTAGATCGGTACACAAGCCTGAAGGCGAGCCAAGAAAGAAGGAGATAGGCAGAGATCCTTCCTACCAAGATTTAGGTATCACCCTCAATCGTTCTTGGCGATGATGCAAGGGGTCTCAATTCTCAGATCTGAAAATTAGAACTGGAAAAGTCAGGATTCGTGGGGGAAGAATGGAGAAGAAATTGGGCTTTCGGGACCGGAGGGCGGAGGCTTTCTCTTTGTTTTCCCCCATTATTTTAATGTTTATTTATAACAGCGTCCTTTTTCACCGACGGAGTTATTTATATAAAACTATGTAGCAAATAATAAATATTCTGAAATTTAAATCTCAAATAAAATAAATATTTTAAAAATTAATCTCTAAATATACATGTATACTTTGAATTTATTTAATAGATAAATAAAAAAAAATATTTATAAAAATTTAACCTCTTAGCTATGAAATTGGGGTCAAGTGGTTACGAGTTGATCGTGAAGTAAATAGATAAATAATATTGAAAATTAATTTTTTAAATATATATAAATTGTATTCATGGATAAATTAAAAAAAATCTACTTTCAAAATTAATCGAATCAAATCCAAATATTTAAATTATCAGATAAAAATAGATAAACAAAAGAGTATTTTATAAAATCTATAATCATTTTATAAACACACAATTTTCAACCATCAGCATATTAAACATGATCAATCACTCCACTTTAGATAAATTGACTAACAATTTATGTTACAGTTGATTAATGTCAAACTTGTACGAGTGCTATAAACAGACATGCCAATCTTTCTTAAATCTATCTGACCCTTTCTACAAGGTTAAATTGTTCAATAAGCTGTTCAGCTCCGTCATTGTGTTCAACGACATCGTTTTTTATCTCAACGACATCGTTTTTTGGTGGTCGATCTTACAAGTCAACTAAGTCTCCTTTGTTCTCGTTAAACAATTGTGGATGGGTAATATCACTACGAACCATCTTATCTCGATCAGTTGACTATTTGTATTTTTTATTGATAGAATTATCTGATTTAATTATTTTTGACGGAAATTAAAATTAATATTTGTAATAAGTTACTTACGCCAGCGGCGCCTACTTATGATTCCTTTGCGTTAATGCCCATCGAATCCTTCCTTGGCCTTCGTCATGAACGACGACTTGCTTCGGCCGCCGCCGCCGCCGCCAATCCTGAAACACCTGCCGTTGGCGGTTGACCCCAAACAGTTCCCTCCGCCCGCCCCCTCCTCATCGCCTTCGATATCCTTGGGCTGGACCCTTCTTATAATCACCGCCATCCTCGGCTTCAGCTTCCTCGCTTGCCTCTTCATTCGCCTCGTCCTCCGCCTCCGCCGCTCCTATTCAGCCGTCGCCTCCGCTTCGTTCCTCGATCTGAACCAACCCTCCGGCCCTGCCGCGGCTGACGACGGTGACCCTTCAGAGAAGAAATTGAACTCTCTCGGCCCTGCTCTCTCGGCCCTCTCCAAATCCTCCCCGGATTGCGCCGTCTGCCTCCGCTCGTTCCGGCCAGATGAGGATCTCCGCCTCCTCCCCGCCTGCTCCCACTCTTTCCACGCCGGATGCGTCGACACGTGGATCCAGAACTCACCGTCCTGTCCTCTCTGCCGCGCCCCCGTCACTCTCCCGCCGCCGCCGTTGTTATCTGCGGCGCTTCCGCCTCCCGTCAAGATGACTAGCAGCGGCGTCCAAGCGAGAAGCTTTCCGGAAGGCGAATCGATCAGGAATATCTCTCTTCCCTCTCCCCTGGCTTCTCCTCCGCGCCGCCTCTTGTATTCGATCTGCGACGAAACAATGGAGGAGGATATCGAGGAGGCACTAGCGCGAATCGTTATGCGATCTGACTCCGGCGGCTCCTCTGCCAGGATGCCTTCTTCTCCAGGTGATGAGGTCGCGGCGGCGACGGCCGGTGGGGAGCCGACAAGGTGGCTAAGGGATTGTATCGACCGACAGCTCTCGTCCCGGTCTTCTTCCTTCTTCCCATATGCTTCGTCGTCGTTCCAATACTCCGGCAGGTGGGCCGTTCACCAGGAAGACTTTGGCGGCAGCGGACGCTACCCAACGGATCGGGAGGAAGCGGGGAATGGCATCTGTTGGTGGTCCATAGGGGTATAATCGTCAATTCCACAAGCGCGCGATTCAGTAGATTCGGTTATCTTCCTGCTTTAACATCGTTATCAATTGGACGGGCGAGATCTAAGAAAAGATTGCGAGATCTCCGTTGTTTTCTTCATTTTTCTTTTTTCTAAGAAAATATATTATTTAGCGCAGTGGATGTTAGATTTGAACAAAATAAATGTTAACGTTTATGTTTCTATGAGGTTTTTATGAAAATAAAAAAGACTGCTGTTTACTTTTAATTGCTTTAAAAAAAAAAGAAAATTATACTTTTTATATTGCAGGAACATGTGGGAACTAATTCCTAGTTGGAATGATGAAAGACAAGCTCTGATTGCCAACGCACCATGATACTGAACCAGCTTCTGACGCCATAGTGGGATCAGACTAAAGACTGCCTTCCTGAAAACTTTATGAAGAACTGCAACTTCAACCTAAAAAGCCAGTGCTATCTGATCCAATCTATGCATGGATGAGTAATTCACCTAACCATTACAAATGGTGATTGGTTTACTGTAATTTATTCAGTTGATCTTACAAAGAAAAAGAAACAATCCAACAATGCAGGTTTACAATGACAGGAAAGGAGGTGCAGTACTTTTTCAAGTTCTGATGATATGCTCTTAATTTGTGTTTCATATGAGGCATTTCTCAAACATAATGAGGTGCAATTTTCTGCTTACCTACTGAATATGATGTAGTTAAAACCCAATTGGAAACCAACCTGGTTTCTCTCACAACTAGTTCCATATCTAATGTACATAAACCATGTACTCTATATATTCCTTGTTAAATATCCAAGTGTTTGTGGATTAGACACCTAAACCTTGAAATGTTAGAAACAAGATGAGCAGTTATATGACGATCGGTTGCTTAAGAAAAATCACCTAAGCATTGTGTTTGTGAATTAATAATGAATCACACTAATGAACTTTGTAAAAGACTCAAAGCAGAACAAAGGTGGAAACAATCATAGGTGAAAATAGGCTGCTCCTTTCCTACTGTCCTCGGTTGTAGGATATACAGTTGCATTGTAAGTAACACAATAATATACGAGGAAGAACAAGAGTTCACCTTGAGTTGGTATTTCTTTTGCAGTGAGAGTTCACCACACATCCACCATGAAAAGATTAATCCTTCTCCAATCAAAAAGGATGTTTTGGGGTCAATACCATGGAAAAATGCTGTGGCAGCCCCAAGTAAAATGCCACCTTCATCAGCATTCATGGATGAGCAATCACAATCTTTTGAACAGAGTGTTGTGAGAGATAATATATGCATATACACAGCATGACATGATGGTAGAGCTTTGTACCAAATCAACATTCTGAAAATGACAGTTTTAACTTTGCAACAAAGAACCATGAAACAAAGGGAGGCCTTACAGCTCTCCAGATCCTCAGCACCTCCATAAATTCCAGTTGTCTCGTAGCTTTCGGGAAGAAGCCATCTCGAGCTTTGATTAAAAATGTAATATACTTATTACTGTTTTTAAATTCTTTCAGCATCTGCTCAGTGAAGTGGCTGGCTTCATGTAAATTTTATTAAGGATACTTCTGCATTTTGCTAGTAAAAAACAAGCTGTAACTTGTTACGCAACGACAAAAGTTGCAGAATCACGTGTCTCCTTCGAAAGTTGCACCATCACGAACTCACTTTTATTTTATTTTTATCCTTTTTATTTCCCAACATGATAAATTGATAGCCCCTTGTATTCTGCCAATCCGGAACTAAAATCCAGTTTGCACTTGCTGCACTTTCCTGGATCCACCACTTTTATTGCTGCTCTACATTTTTTCATCAATTTTTTTTTCTTTCTGCTGAACACAAAATTGTTTTGCCAAATTAGCTGATAGCTTCACCAAATTACCATTCTCTGCACAATTCACAGTAATAAACACTTTCATCTAGAGACTCCGAATGATAACTGAGCTTATTGTTGTATATATACACTGATACACAGACAGCAAGCAAAGCAGAGTCGTTCCCAGCTCCTCCAATGGCGCCGCCGGTCGAGTCACCAGCGGCATCCCTCCTCCTCATCTCCCTCCTACTCACTTCAGCCGCATTCCCGCCGCTGGCATCGGCCTGTGACACGTGTACGACCACACGCCCCAAGAAGCACCACCCCAAGCAGCGCTCGCCCCCGGAGGTCACTAGTCCCCCTGCCGTCGTCCCTCCACCAGCGGACGACGGCGGCGATCCGGCGGCGAAGTGCTCGGTGGAGTACATTCTGAAGCTGGGGCTGTGCCTGGACGCTCTGGGAGGTCTGGTGCACGTGGGGCTGGGCCGGCCCGCGGAGAACGCCTGCTGCCCGGTGCTGGAGGGTCTGCTGGAGGCGGAGGCGGCGGCGTGCCTCTGCACCGCCATCAAGCTCAGGGTGCTCAACCTCGATATCTACATCCCCTTGGCTCTCCAGTTGCTGGTTACCTGCGGCAAGGATCCTGCCCCCGGCTACCTCTGCCCTCTCAACTGATAGCTAACGGTGTAATTCCCAAGATTATGGCAAGAATTTCCATGGTTTAGAAGATTTATTAATTAGGCGCTGCTGGTTCTTGTTGTATTAGATCATGAACTTTTTGTTTCTTGTTTTTTCTAGATCGAGCACTCCATTACCTGTGTCATCTTAGTGCTCTTGCTTCTGATGAATGGATTGTGGTGTGGCAGACGCATTTTAGTTCGATTCCGTTGTGTTTTCTTCTACAAGTGAAAGATCTTATTTTCAAGCAACTTTTCTGAAACTGACGACAAATTAAAACAGACCAAATCGATTGAATGGACATGAGACGACCAAACTCTCGATTTCACTTGACCAAAAGTCCAAACTCCAACCTTCGCTTTACATTCTTTATACGTTAATTACTCATGCAGCACCAAAAGCAGCAGCCAGCAAGTCCCGTTTTGACTTTAACCGTTGACTATGACGCCGCCTGTATTCACAATTTTGAAGTCAAATTCAGACATGCCGGCCATTAGTAATACTATGAACGTACCGTTGGGGTGGATGACTTGTCCGGTGATGTAGGAAGCATCCGGCGTCGACGCGAGGAAGACATACGACGGCGCAACCTCGATCGGCTGCGCCGCTCGGCCCATCGGCACCCCCTTCCCGAAGTTGGCCACCTCCTCCTCGTTCATGGACGAGGGTATGAGCGGCGTCCAAATCGGACCCGGTGCCACTCCGTTCACCCGAATCCCCTTCTCCGCAAGGTGCAGCGCCAGCGCGCGGGTGAACGCCACGATCGCCCCCTTCGTCGCCGTGTAGTCCAGCAGCTGCTTGTGTCCCTTGTACGCGTTCACTGACGTCGTGTTGATGATACAGCTCCCTGCCTTCATGTGTTTCAACGCGAACCTTGATTCACCAGATCAAGAACAATAATTGATTAGCCCAAATCAATCAATTAGGCCGCGTGATCGATCATAGTGGACGAGGGCCAACTTTGTGACGAGGAAGAAAGATATGATGTTGGTACGGAACATCCGATCGAGCTGCTCCTCGGTGATCTCCGTGATGCAGGGGCGCTCGTACTGCTCCGCGGCGTTGTTGACCAGGATGTCGATGCGGCCGTAGGCGTTGACCACTTCCTCCACCACCTTGCGGCAGTTTTCCTCGTAGCCGAGGTCGGCCGGCACAGCGATTGGATCCCTGGCGCCGTCCCTCTTGCTCTTCCGCAGCAACTCGAGCGTGTCCTTCGCGTCCTTGTCCTCCTCCGGCTTCAGGTACGTGAACGCCACCGTGGCGCCCTCCTGCACGAAGCAGTGGCACACCGCACGTCCGATGCCGGAGTCGCCTCCGGTTACCAGCGCCACCTTCCCCTGCGAGTCGATCTATCGCATCAGAATCGATGCATCAACAATTACAAAGTAACAATTCATATAATTTTTAGAGAGGCAGATGGAGTCCAAGAGAACTTGAAGCTTGTTAGCGGGCTTGTAGTCGTCGCTGGTGGCCTGAGGAAGAGGATCCATGATGTGCTCCTTGCCGGGTTGTTTGTCTTGCTTCTGAGGGGGGAAGGTCTGACCTCCGGAGGCCATTCTGGAAAACAGAGCAGGAGTGGCCGGCGGCGATGAGAAGGATGGTCTGGCTTTCAGGTACTGTACCGCGGAGAGGTGGAGGAGAAGCTTGAGAGGGGAGCGTGAGGAGAATGAGATCGCAGCCCTGAGCGGGAAGGGCATATACAAGGGAGAAGAAGATGGGAGTTGAGAAAGGCCGTGGATGCCAAGTGTGAAGTGAGGGACACGTGGCGTGATGCAACGTTTACGTGGCTGTTTATGCATGCGCGAAGCAGCCACGCGTCAATTGTACTCGCGTGATTTTTGTTTTTTTTTCTTTTTACGTTCGCGGTGGCGTGTTTATTTATAATAATAAAGGAGGAGGAGCCTCAGGTTTTGCACATACACCCTCTTTAAAATTTGAATTCGCAAATTACCCTTCGTCTACGGATTTATTTTCTTTGTGCCAGATCGGAAAAAAAAATGTGAATCTGGAGGAAGGAGCCAACTCCCATCGCCGTTGGAAATTCCAGGCGAAAGCTGGCATAGTCGCGATCTGCGAATCATGGCGGTCGCAGCCTCGCCAGCCGGAGACTGGGACGAGCTGCGGAGAGAAGCACGGCGGATCGAAGGCGACCTCGACGTCCGCCTCTCCTCTTACGCTAAACTCGGAGGTGGAATTGAACTCCCTCCCCCTCTTTTCTTGCTCTTCTATTCCGTTTTCTCTTGTTGGTTTTTATTATTGTTGTTATCGGTCGTAGGTTATTCGGATCCGAAGAGCCCTGCGAGCGATTCGCAGTGGAAGTCGATGGAGATGGAAATCGAGACGCTGCTGGCGAGGCTGACGGACGTCAACGAGGCGATGAGCAGGTGCGCCGCTGCCGCCTCGTCGACGACTTCTGTGGCCCAAAAGCTCACCAGGCACAGAGACATCCTTCACGAGTTTGCCCAGGTCGGATTTAATTACTCTTGTTCTTTCTTTGGATTCCTTGCCTATTAATATAAATCGATCTTTTAAAGAAATGTACCTTCCTTCTCCCCCTTGTTTGTGAGTAGCGTACTAGAAGAAAAATTTAAACAAACCCAATTATTTTTCCTGGGAGCGAGGACAGATATGCACTTATTCCTTTACAAGAAAAATGGTCAACCTGGGAGTGTAGCTAACTATCATGGCATGCGCGCCATAGGGAAGTTGCAAACAAGAAAAGTTCTATGTTTGGCTTAATACATAATGGCACTCAAAGCAAATAAGAAAAGTTCTATGCTTAGCTTTACAAGAAAGTTCTATGTTTAGCTTAAGCAAAGTTCTATGTTGCAAATAAGAAAAAGGGTCAACATGGGAGTGTAGCTAACTATCATGACACTTAATACATGAAAATTATGTAGAAGCCCTTTTCTAGTAAGACATTGACTCTGTATGAGAAATACTAGGATGACTGGATTCTCGTTTGTTTAGCTTAAAGTAACCAAATATGATTGTCAAAACCTAATGCTTGTGGATTTCTTTGAGAAAGTTGCTCAGTCAATGACTTAATGTACTTTCTTATAATTTTATTTATTCAATCTGCTTTCCATGGAAAATCATGCTAGCATATTGAAATATTAGTGTCTAAGAGTAATTTTATCTCAAAATGAAATTTGATATTTGTATAAAATATGAATCTTGTACAAGAATATACATTATTACTGGGTAACTGTCCTTCAGTCAGTTTCATCTGTCCAAAAGGACTAAAGTTTGCACAGAACTTCACATATGACGTTTGCATTAACAGGAGTTCAAGCGAACAAGGAGTAACATACTGTCAAAAAGGGAGCATGCTGAGCTGCTTACATCAGTTCGCAATGATATAAGTGAATACAAGGTTTCCTTCTAGTTTAAACTAACTGGATCCATGATTCTACTTGTGCTCTTAGCTAAGCTAACCGATCAGTTTAATGAGCAGGCTACAAGCAGCACACAATCAGCACCAAGTTTACTGAGAGAGCGTGCTGCTATACATGGAAGTATTTCTCAGGTAAGTGATTTTATGTGATATTCAAAATGGTAGTAGCAAAAATGTGTTAAATGCTTGTATCCATTTTCTATATCGGTGTCATAAGTATTCTAAATGTTGTTATTCATTTTTAGATTGATGAGGTGACCAATCAAGCAGACGCAATAAGGGCTGTATTGGCAACTCAAAGAAGTACTTTCAGTGATATTCAAGGAAAAGTAAAACAATTGAGTGACAGATTCCCCATGATCCGCAATATACTAGGTCTTTCTCTTCTCTCAACCACTTTTATATAGATACATTTAGCTAAATTCGAAGAACAGTCTGACTATCATGCTTGTTATGGAAATGACCAATATGGTTTAGAATTTCACAACACCACGACATATAAGTATGCAGTAAGTGGTAGCACTAATTTCCAATACTTTTTTTATTATTCCGACACTATATGGGCCATAAATTATAGAACACTCTATTCTAAAAAAATAATTTGTTTACATCAGCTGACAAAACTACATTATTCAAGAACTAGATAAAATTATATGTAAAATGAGATACTTTTAGATTTTAATTAATTACAAACCTAAATTAATGGGATTAAGCACATAAATGTCAGGTAAGATTGCATTGTATGTTTGTATTATTGTATGACTTTAGAAGAATTCTGAATATAGAATATTGCAGATGATGAGTTGAAAGATTTCATGTTTTAGATTCTTGACAATTTAGTGCTGATGCAAAAACAAATTATTTTGTGCTAGATAAATGCAAAATATCAAATCAAACTTCCCCAAACCTAATATTTGATTCTTAATTCTAAAAATGGATAATTTGCCTTTAAATCAAATTTACAAGTTAAACCAAAAGAACGAAATATCCCTGATCACTTTTTTTTTCTTAATCATAAACTATTTGAATATCTTTTCTTTTTTTGTTTGTCTCTTATTGTCTCTCTATTCCCTTAGCACTCATCCAACATGTAGGTGATTGGATGTTTGGGTGCTTGATTATCCATTCAACTTGTTTTTTTTTTAGTTGTAGTACTAAAGAATAAATTCGTGAAAGATACTATATGACTTAGTCTACTTGGGTGTAAAAATAGGAGGGATGGAGGAGGGTGAACAAATCGCATAGGTAGCATGGATTGCTTGTATACATTTCCGTGTTACTTTTCCTCTCCGTCCATTTCCCCTTCCTAGTTATCTATTTAAGCAAACCAAACCTAAGTGTGATACGTAGGCATTGATAACTAATTTTTCTCTAGACGAGTTAATGATATTTTTGTTCATCTTATGTTTTTCAGGAATGATAAAGAGGAAGAAATCCAAAGACACCATAATTCTCTCCGCTGTTATTGCCGGATGTACATTATTTCTTATCCTTTACTGGTTCTCCAAGTGATTTCCTATAAATTGTGGCTCGCAATCAATTCCAAATGTCAGCCTCTACACCTATTGTGAAGATTTAGTGGTCTCTGAATTATGGCCTCGAGGAGCAATCTTCCACAGGTGTACGTACATTTGCAAGTTTAAGCATACGTGGACAGTGTGAAGTGAACTTCATTGGCCAGTTTTATTCAATTTGTTGATACTATATCTGAAGGTTCGTTTATAAGAGTTGAACATTTCATATTGAAATTTTGTTCAAACTTCAATCTTTATTGACATATTAGATACAGGTACCCGGTTTGTGCATGGAGTTTTGATGAATTGGATAGTAGGATAACTGGTACAAATGCGTCCTACTCTTCTCTATTTTATACACTACCGGTACCTATCGCACCTGCATGGCGGTGTTTGCTTCCCCTGCAAATAACAATTCTCAGTAATAATCATTTATTACCTTTCGATTATCCACAAATGATTGCTATTTTCAAGTTCATTGGTAAATCAGCACCATGCCAAGTGGTCCTGACTCGACCAGCACAGGGTGACAGTGGGTGGTGTGATGGAGATGGAGGAAGACACATACACCACAACGAGCAGTGCAGTGGAGATCGAGTTGTGATACTCGACTGTGAAGTGGTTTCAACATAGACGAGCTCTTCTGCAAAAGATGAATTTGTCATCTTAACGGTTCCATGATTTTATGATCATTGATAAAGAGATAAATCGAAAAGTTATAATTGATAAATATACAACAAGCTCAATTAAGGCTCATGACAAACTTATCAATAATGATGTTGAAGGAATCTCCTGGTTGAGAACGAGGTGTTTAGACAACCGGTGTATATATTTTTTTCACTTTTTTTGCATTTGATTTTTTCTTTTTTTTAGCTGTCAGTTTTTTCCTTAGTTTCTAGAAAATAATTTTTAATATATATATAAATTGATCTGTTAAAACTTAAAATAAAAAAATTGTGAAAATTTTCATTAAACTATATCCCCTTGATTAAATTTATTTTTTTAATTAGATTTCGCTAATTTTAATAATGTGTATTTTAAATTTAATATGATTGTAATAAAATTTGATAACAATACAGAGGAGGTGTGATGCTTTTATGATAAAATATCGGTCAGCTTTAGACACCGAATTAAAGCAAACAAAGCAAGAGAAGAAAAAATTGCATAAAAGATACCTTTTCGTTGTAAATTTTGGTGATCATCATTGCCGTTAAACTAGCTGCCATCGAACAAGCAGCACTGAACACAAAGAACATAAGATGGTTAACTACATCTATATATTGCAAACTCTAACAGGAAAAAGAAAAGAAAATTCGAGGTTTGGTGAGGAGGGAACAAAAGATACTTAACCATAAACTGGCGACCGGAGTACATTATTCTGCTTACTTTAGATAAGACAACCCGTTTCTCCAACTGTAGAATCTTCGATTAGATTTTTGAGGTGAGAATGTGAGGCCAAACATTTCTTTGAGGGCATGCCCTTGGTCTAGAATTCCAATTAAGCTTGCCACAACAGATGCACTCTCTCTAGCATGTTCGACGTCCTTGGGTTCTGACCATAGGCGCCCAGCAAGCTGCATTCTTCTCTGCTTCGAGTCTAATGCAATTCCCCACTTGACATAGAGTCTGTCTCTTTCTGCTGTAGACAAACTCTTTTGCATCTGCCTGCAAAGCATGTCTCTTTCGCGTCGAAGCAATCTTAAACTGTCAAAGCGGAATCGAATCTTACTTTAGTTAGTGACAATCAGGGCTATGTTTTCACAGAAACAAGAGTGAAAAATGCAGCATTTCGAATGTAACCTTGGTGGGGAAGTGGAACTTTGACCAGCTGTTGATGCTTTATGAATGTTTTTCCGAGATAAAGTGCTCTTTAAAAAGGATAATCTCCTTGATTCCACTTCCATGTAAATAGAGTCTGTTGGATCACCTGTGAATAGCATGTAAAAGCAAGTCCTATGAACTAAGGGCACATTACACTCATGCCAAAGCTCAATTATCTCTCGCTGCTGCTTCTCAAATTCCCTGGGCCATTCAGAAGGAGATTGCAATGAATCTAAAGATGGTGCCAAATTGAGAACCTTCCCCCTATCCTCAGCTCCAAAAGTTTGAACCCCCTTCCTTTTAGTTTTCTGACATCAAGCAAGATGTTAATGGGAATGAAGAATATTAAGGATACTTGCTACACCATTTGTTTAAACTTGAAGTTCAAATGCATGGTTATTTATAAATATTTCAATATTAACAACATTCGTAATTAAGTTTCCTTAGCGTCAAAACAAAAACAAAACAGTATGAAGTGAAAATTTGAAATTCATGAGAAAATTATATGATAACAGCCAAGGAAAAAATCAATATTACTCAGACTAGACTAGGGTGAAAAATCAATATTACACAGACTAGACTAGGGTACAAGCATCTACACAGATCTGATCGTCTGACAAACCTTCCTTAGAAGTGAGGACGCAAGCACTCGACAAAAAAGAGTCTGAATTTTAGATGTGGCTAGCTTAAGTATTATAATTATTAATTATGATATTGTTATTAATATGTTATTAAAAGATAGTAGAATATTAACAAATAATGATATAATATAATATAAAACTAAGTGTTAGTACTATTAAATTAATATTTCCTTATATTTAATAGTATCATATTAAAAAACCAAAAAAAACAACAAATAATAACAAAATAATTGTGTTGTATTTACAATATCATATTATAAAATTGATATTATTAATTCATCCATAACACAGTATGCTATTTTATTACCTAGCATATTAGTTGATGCATAACAATAAGTAATAAGTGAAAATAATTTCGTCCCTGGTGTTGGTCCGTGTGACATGTCCTATGCAGGACTGTTTTATTGGTAAACAAAATCCGCGGCAAGAAAGAATAAGATTAGATACTTATTCAGTATGGATAGCATACCTGATCATTGGAATCTTTTCGAAAATGAACTTCATTCATCTCATTGCCTTGTGTATAGCCAACCAAACTGTCCACCTTGACACTGGAAGCAGCTTCTGAGTTTAGTTTCTGTGAATTAAAACTTGCTGTATGTATGGAAATTTGAGATACTGTTGCTGATTGGTTTTTGGTATTATCTCCAAAGTCCAAGGCAAGCCGTTTCTTTTGTAATCCCTGAGGCCTTCCAGGGAATTCTTTCAGAGATATATCAGGTGGTGTACTAGCTTCTTGGAGCCAAATTGAAGAGCTCATCAATGTTGATCTACAACTTTTACTTCTACTTAATGGAACGCCTCTAAAGCTTTGATCTTGCCATGTTGAACACGGAGAGGATCCATCTGGATATGCTTTCACAAGGTTGCTAAGTGTCTTCTTTACATTCTGAAGATGCTGCTCTAATGTGACAGGATCAGCATTTGTTAATCCCTGATCTAGTTGGAGACTGTTGCTTCCTTCTGCCAACATGCACTCTGATTCTTGGTGCACAAGTTCACCATTCACTTCAATGCAGTGGACATCCTGACAAAGTTCCTCAAACTCTTCATCACGTTGACTCCTGGTTGACTCAATGAAGTCCAGATTTTTAACTGTGCGTCTTGGTGATGGAGTTGCATGGGTTCCTGTTTGCTTATACTGATTTTGTGAATTTACACATTTCAATGAGGCAGAATCAATACTGAGATTATCAGAAAGCTCAGATGTTGAAATTAAATCATCGCATGCATAAGTTCCATTGACTGCTGGGGTTTGGCTCGACTCCTGGAAGAAAAACCAAAAATAAATAGCGAACATAGTTTCAAGTCTCAATTTTCAGATATGAGAATATAGTTACCCATTTTTTTGAAGAAGGATCCTTTTGGATAATTTGCAGCAAATCCTCCATGTGAGACTGGGCCATATCGCGTTGCTGGATCAATTTGTTGATCTCACTCTCCAGCTATAAATTATGGATTATAATTTCAGTTGATTTCTAAACTTGTAGAGAACTGAGAATATCATAATTATTCTACTTCGTAATACCAAATTGAAATATATATGGTTTGCTCGTAAGTCAATAGAAAGTTACAAAATGGTACCATTTCCAGTCCACCTGTACATGATTGATAAATTAGGCAAAAGTGACTGCGAAATCATATTTTATATATTATTCATCAAAGATTGACTGATATAATCTCTATGGAACTCCATGGAGGGAAAAAACATCCATGCAATTAATTCTAAGCAGTTCGGAGAGAATACAGTGACTTACAGATATGAGATATAGTGAAGTATAAAAAGTATAGATCATGCAAGAACAGTGAATTATTTAGGTCAAATGAAAAGAAGACCATTTCTTGCCTTTTTAATATGAAGATCCTTCTCCCTCAGCAATGTTTCAACGCTTGGAGCTATTCCTGAATATCTCATTTCACTCTCCAATCTTGCAAGTTCTTTTTGCAAATGTTTAACTAATGCCTTATCCGACATAACTATATTCACTTGTGCACTGGTAGCAACCTCTTTCGCACAACTAGCAAATAAAAGAGTGTTTCTGGATTGCTCAATATGGCTTCTTGCAGGACTCATTGTGCAAATAATGGCAGTTCTTGAATTACCCCCCAATGATGGTTGCAATATCCGTGTGAGCTTTGAATCTCGAAATGGAATGTGTCCATTTCTTCCCTTACTGTGCAAACCAATTACAGTGGTATAAAAAATTATAAATTAATAAAAGAAGCATTGTCAATCTTCAAATCACCTTACATCATCAACTTAACAGGAAAAAACTCAGATTATATCTAAGTACTCAAAATAATCTAGGTATGACCAAATTATGGATCATAGATCACTTAACCTCTAGAAATCATTGAGTGTGCAAAAACAGATTGTCAGCTTCCATGCAACTAGAGATGCCTTCAATCCCAACATATTTTAGGATACCCAAAATCATATACATCTACATGCACTTTGAGAATAATGATGATGCACAAAAATACAATAGTTATTGAACACCAAAATTATTGTCCATGGTTGCCAACTTATGCCTTTTGGATTATTTATCTTTATTTTCGAATAAGGAAGAGAATGCTTGAAATAATTGCAATTTCACTGTTATGATTCACTATGGTTCTTGCTATCCGCATAAATCTACTAGTGGGAAAGACAGACTGATAATTTTTGTACCACTGCATCAATATGACACATCTACTGGTCCACTGAATAAACCAACCAGGTCATAAAGGAGCTTTGCTCAACACTTTAGCTCCAATCAATCTCTTTATAGTCTATTGTATTACTTGAAATGAATAAATCATAACGGTTCAGTTACTTTGGATTCCAAGGCCCAGAAAATTTGCTGGATAGTTTAGAAAGGAAACATGCAGCTCCATAATCCAGGGGAAAAAACTGCTGTCTATCCTCTCATCCACAGTGGAGTATTCACAAAAAATTCAATAAGTATTAAATCTATGAATGAAATTTAGGTTTCGTCACAAATCAAACATGCTGGGAACGCGAAAAGAAAGCTATATGTCTTAACTAAGGCGCTTAGGTGCAGCCATATCTATACCTTAGTACAGTAGAAGACACAAACATTGTTTTGCAGCTAAAAATTTACAAAGCCTAACATGGCACGGTACTGATAGATATTAGTAAATGGTAGTACCTAATTCTATTGTCAATTGATTTTATCTAGTTCTTTCGCCACCATTGGATCATTTGTCAGTGCACTGTAACAGGCATATTCTTTTAATACTATTGATAGATATTACTAAATAGTAGTACCTAATTCATAAATCCCATCTTTAAACGCGTAAACTATTACTTGGTGATATTAGTTAGCAACTCAAATAATCATGTCATACGAATGACTTTTCCCCAATAAATGAGGTTAAACCTTGAAATCAGATCTGTACATGCTTTTGGGTTTGGATCCATACATTTATTATAATAGTTCTGTTTGAGAGCAGATTCCTAGCAAATAGGTTCACAATCAAGAAATAGTTTAACAAAATTGGTAGTACCAAAATGCTGGGGGAAAAAAGATATAAATGTGTTTTTCAATAGCCTAATTTCAGGTGATAACTTATAAGTAGTAGAAAATGCATCGAAGAAAAAAGATCCCATACTTTATTTTGTTTCAAGGCAACAGTTTTCCACATCGATCTATCTAACAGAGCTCCGCTCCCTACTAGAACAGACAATAACAATAAAGAAAAACTATTTTTTCTCCCCGGCTCAGAAAATACATAAAAAGTGAGTCAATAAGCATGGAAAAACATACAAATTAACATGATAAATCTCAAGCCATTCGAACAAGATAGCTTCAATAAATAGGTACCAATAAAAGTACAAAGCAAAGAAAAGGCTGAAAAGAGAAGGTCAGACAACCTCAATTTGCGAATAACAGATCCAAGTGTCAGCAAGCTTCGATTTATATGGCAACCCTCTTTAAGCCTGGTACCAGCTGATAGTGCCTGAGATGCACGTTCACTTCCAGCTAGATCAACAAAATTCTGCATGCAACAAATAGATAAAACTTAACAAGAATCTCCCTTTAACACACATAACCACAATAATATAAACAGAACTAAAAAATATCAGCCTACCACACTAGCTACAAGCGTGGTTGAGTTGTGTTTTCCCAAAAATTCCCGTGCACAATTTTCAATAGTCTGCATTGTTGATGCATTACAGGAAATACAATATGACTCTTCCAAACCAGAAAGTGATCCCGTTTAACATAATTATAGAATAAGAAAACAGACCAGTCGGAGAATTTGATGAGATCTGGAGCTTGTTTCATTTAGAGAGGTTTCCCCTATCTTTCTCTGAGCTAAAGAGAATGAATCTTGTAGAGTTAGGACATCTCAATAAGAATAAGGCACATTCCTTAACAAACTTTATATTGATTACCTTCACACACAGAAATGAGTGCTTTAAGGTGGTTCCAGTCCTTTAGTATTTCCTCTGTGAGTTTCTCAATTACTGTTCCTTTCTGCTAAAAACATTTTCTTTTCACCTTCTAGTTTATCAAAAGTGAAACAAAATATACAGATACGAAATTTCACCTCTGGATCATCTAAAAGCCTAAGGGGATAAGAATCTGTACTTAGTAGATCTTTAACAGCCTCATTGTAAATCTCTATTGCTGAAAACTTCAGCACAAATGCTCTCTCACTATGCTGCAAAAAATAAATATATATATTTATGAAGGGCTACTTTTTGCACAATAGAGGAATTCAACTAGAATATCAGTTAGTAAAATCGGTATTACCTCATGTATATATTCATATATATCTAGTGCGGTGCACTCAGTTATGCCAGTCATTGTGTATGTTTTTCCACTGCTTGTTTGACCATAAGCAAAAATAGTAGCTGGAAAGAATTACATGCGCTTATTTTAAATGTGTTTTAACATATGTGGCAAAACAGAATCATACAACTGTATACTTACCATTAATCCCACTAACTACAGAAAGAGCAACTTCTTTAGCCCCTTCCTCATACACTTGTTTGGTGGTGCAATCACTTCGAAATACTCTGTCTATTAGCAAGACGTATAAGGTGGAAATGGAAGTTAATATAAAAGTACTTTATTATCGACTGTCCCAGCAAAAAAGAGTGTCCTCTGAAAAGAAAAATAGGCATGATTTGTACCCCAATACACTATATGGATTCTCACAAGATAGAGAAATTATGTAGCCGAAAAAAGTAATGCATTAGTAATTGGAATTGTCAGATCATGTTGCATAACTAAAGACTTTTCACAATTGAAAATCTACATGGCTTGTGGCCTTTGGGAATACCCATATACTACTACAGTGTATTACAAAACTACATCTAGTTCACCTGGAAAATATATGAGATCTCAAATAAATGAATAAAAGAAGAAACATTTTAATCTCACCAAATGTGTAAGCTGTGGGACTAATTGACCGCTCAGATAGATTGTTCCTGAATATAATTGTTGTGTCATTGATCCACTCCCAATCACAGGGATCATTCATCGCCACCTCCTTCTCGCTCAGAGGCCTCGATCGCACCGAAACAAAAATCTTCTCCACCTTCTCACCACCTCTTTCTCCAGCAGTCGCCTCCATGTTCTCCCACCGAGCCAGCTCCTCTCCGCTAACCGACCCCATTCCTGGCCTCTAACTCCTACACCAATCGCAACAAGCCACAAATGTATATATACATATAAAAACAACGGTCGCATAACAAACAATAATATATTGCCCTAGCATGATTCACTCTCAGCTCAAGTTGAAGCATCAGCGATGAGTTTCTGCGAGAGAAGCAACAGATCAAGGCTGTCGAACTGCAAAGATCCATTTGTCCTCAAAACTATCATCTTCGCAGAGCATCAAAATCTGAGATCATTATGCTCGACAAACGCCGGCTTAAAGAATATAAACAAGTTTTTTTGGAAAAAAAAATGTTTGGATAGGGTTTTGTGCCAGTTAGATCTGGACTGCCAGCTGACAGAACCTATCGCGCAAGAACAATAAGAGGCATTTGACATAAATGGCGAAGTTGGGGAGCAGATAGGGCATAGCCAAGGGCCGGCATTTGCAGGCATCCAACTAGAAAAGAATCAAATGCATTTTCCTCCTAATGCAGCTTTCGATTGAAAGAAGAGCTTAACCGAACGCACCGAAGAAGAGGCTTCTAGGGAACCGGCGGCGAGAACTAGCGACTGCAGTCGCCTCCGCCTCCTCCTCTCCCCTGCGATCTGAAGCAGCAGCAGCACCCGCCGACGCTGCCTCGTCTTTAGAGCCGTCTGATATTAGATCCATGCATCTAAAACAGTTTTTAAAATATATTAAGAAATTGTTTCCAAATCCGTCCGATTGGATCGATATCTCGTATTTATTTAATCGACCGTTGTTTTCTTAATAATAGCAATAATAATTAATAATATGATTGATAATCAATAATTTAATAGTAATCGTATTTTTTTGTTTTTTGTAAACCGCATTGATTAAGTTTTCAATTTGGCCGAATGACATTGAACCGCCCAAATTAAAGACTTTTAGCCATCATCAATTAGTTAATGCCGCAATTATTTTCAAGGGTTGATGGCGATGAACTAACTTTTCATGTTGATAAACTCGCATTTATAATGCGAATTTGATAAAGATGTGACGTGGATTGGATTGATCCATTAGAGCATACACATTGTACACATTGGGTTAATAAATGTATATTATAACACAGTAGGGTTAATCGTGTGGACCCATTAGTGGATGACAGATTCTATTTTTTAAATTGGAGAAAACTCCTCAAACTGAAATATATATATATATATTACACTCAATTTATATTTATAACCAGTGATTGCTATAACACTTACGCATTAATAACGTTCAATTTTTTGAACTCAATTAATAAGTAGATTTTAAAAATAATAATATTATAAAATTATAAGTATAAATTTAAAATTTATTTATTTATTTAATATAAAATAAAATAAATATGAATGACTGTATGTTAATGTTCAAATCAATATGGGTGTATGTTAATATAATAGATATGTGACATGTATCTTATATTTTTTGAAAAGTGATATATTATATCAATGTTAGAATCAATAAATTTATGATGCCTTCATTATTAATTAAATATGAGAGCATCCACATTGATATTAAATTATTAATGTGTGAGTGTTATGATATGATACACAAATGATATTACAATCAATGTAGATAAATATTATAATGCATACACACGTTATCATTCAAATCTTTGAATGCAGTTAATGTAGCAAAATGTTAAAAACATCCATTGTATGAATGGACGTATATGTTAATAAAAATAATGAGTGTTAATAAAATGAATATGAGTATATGTTAATAAAAAAAATGTGTTGATGTATTAACGTTGAAATCAATAAAAATGTCTTGATAAAAAAGAAAATCATTGATGATTTAGTTGGAACAAAAAAACAAGGGGACTAAAATTTAATTATAATTTTATTTTTATTCAAATATATAAAAATTATACATTTTTATAATTTAAAATTATCCATCATAATACGTTAAAGATAAGAAAAATTAAACTCGATAAAAAAAATTCTACTCAAAATCAATAACATTTTTAATAAATAAATTTAATAAGTAGATAAATAAGATTAAACATAGTTAAATGCGGCTCAGGTTAACCCTTTTACACCCTACCAAAGCCTCATAACCTCTTCGCCTTCACTGTCCCCATTTATAGAAAATGAGCTAAGTCACACATCTCCATCTCCCACGCAACATGACAAAATTCCATTTTATTTATTAAATATTGCGAAATACCACAAAATTCGTTGATTAGTGAGAGATAGTTTAGTTTAGCTAACTAAAAAGTGTTGATTTAATGTCGAGCCATCGTTAATTATTCTAGTGATTAATTTGATCATTCGCATTAAGGCTACATCAATCATTATCACAATCACTATGGTGGCCCTTGGAAGATATATACAAGTTAGGAACCAAGCAATGATAGACTTCCCTTCTTCCACGCTTGTCTTTGGCAATGAGATATCTTATTCAAATCCAATTGACTTTTGTTGCACGCTAGCTATATATTTTAAGTCTTGCACACATTAGTTATTTCATAATAATCTTGTATTTTTTGTAATAGAATGAATACTTTAATTTGATTAGTTTTAAACAGGAGATTATGTGTTCTTTTTGTGTAAAAAAAAGAAGGAAAAAAAACTAGAATACAAATATTGTTCCCTAACGAGCATAGAAAAATATCATAATAATATCAAATATTCTTGTGGGAAAATCGTTAAGAAGTATTAATCTTAGAATATAAAGCTATTTTCACCCAATATCTAGTTAATTATAAAAAAATAATGATAAATCTCAGTTAACCTCGTTGATTATCCCTGAGGGTGACCGATCCGACTCCATGAAAATTTCCTACCGGCCACTAGAATAAATCTTAATTGATCCAAACTAATTTAGTAATCATCTAACAAGCAACCTTAATTATACTAGCTAGCTAGTCATGCATATATTCTGGTCCATTCTAGGGGTGTCAAACTGATCAAGTCGTCTGCGACATACGGCCCAGCCAGCCGCGACCCACCGGGGCCTAACCCTGTACCCCGGGTCAGGTCAGGCTAATCCATCCTTGGAATAGAAGGGCGGGCGGTGTTACCTGGCAAAGGCGTGGGGTAACATGCCGGGTTGCGGGTTGATTTGTATCCGTGAGGTGTTAAATTTTTGCTTGTGGGATCCGCATTAAACGCCAGCCCCACGCCACAGTATTCGCCTCCTCTCTCTCTCTCTCTCTCTCTCTCTCTCTCTCTCTCTCTCTCTCTATATATAATTTAAAAAATAAATTTATATTTTCTTTTTCCCTCCTGTTCACAGCCTGTGTTTATCGTCATGTACTTGCTGTGTAAATGCTCAAGTCCGGATACCCATCGACAATAATTTTCCACCACCCAGCAATTATACAAACACGTTACTTGTTTGCTTCTTCTGTGTTTTTAATGCTTTTGTTTGTCCGTTTATTTGATCTCAGCGGCGTGGGAAAGTACGTACGCGATTTTGCACAAACTCGTATCGTAAATTCGTTCCAAAATACAAGCAAGCCGGTAGAGTTTAACAGAATGGGAATTAGCCAGGGCCTCATGCACTAAACCATGAGCTGGTGAAGTGATTTAGGGTATGTTTTTCCTTGTGGGCGAGGGAATTTTGAGCCTTTGCTTTTGCATGCGTGATGTGGGCAGGCCATGTGGGTGAGGGAGGGCAGGATGGATCCATTGGAGATGCTCCATGACGGTGCGAGATTAATACTCTGCTTCTGCTACAATGCTCTTCTATCTCTTCTTTTTCTTCTGGCTTGCTTCTACAGTACTCTCTCTCTCTCTCTCTCTCTCTGCTCACAGACAAAACCATCCGATGTGAGTTCTCTCTCACCTGTCCTTTGGGTTTTAACTATGATTAATCGCAAAGTAAGCCCCCACCCCTGACAGTGCAGCATCTCGTCTGCTCTATCATCTCTCTCTCTCTCTTTCTAACATCATCACCAGCAGCAGTGGCAGGCATCTCTGCATGCCTTCCGTCTTTCTTCCTCCAACTCACTGTTTTAATTCTTGGATCTTTCTTCTTCTTCTTCTTCGACCTTCTCGCCATGGAGGTAGTCAAGCTTTAAGGTCTTTGTGGCCTCGTAGTTAAATTGGGTTTTGCAATTCTGTCGCTTCTCTCCTCTCTTTCTCCTCACTGAAGTGGGAGAGAGAGGGAGAGAGAAAGGCGTGAGTTTGGAATTGAGCTCAATTGATCCCGAATTATAACTGGAGAGATGCAACAGCAGGCGCAGCCGCGAGGAGGGACTCAGTTCGGGGCGTCGCCCTCCCAGATTCTCCCGTTCTCGTCCGCTCCACTTGCCTCCCGAGCGCACCTGCTCGGAATTCCGCCGACCGACGACGTCGCCTCCCCCATCAGCACCCGCCCTCCGCCCCCTGCGGCGGCCGGGAATTTTGACAAACTGCAGGTGGCCGTTGAATTTCCAGACGACGAGGCCCTCGCCGCCGCCGCCGTCGCAGGCGACGACCCCGAGCGAGGCGGCAGTTCAACCGGGAACCGGTGGCCGCGGCAGGAGACGCTGGCGCTGCTCAAGATCCGGTCCGAGATGGACGCCAGCTTCCGCGACGCCACGCTAAAAGGCCCTCTCTGGGAGGAGGTCTCCAGGTTACATACAATACACATCATATCTCCTACGATTCACATCAAAATGTCGCCTTTTTGCTTCATTTTGTTCATGGATCTCTCTCTCTCTCTCTCTCTCTCTCTCTCGGGAATTGACACTCAAACGACCATCACCGCCAGCTTAATAAGAAAGATTTTCCTCTTTGCGAGACAGTTGAAAAGTATAACCATATCTGACTCTGTGTCGTACAACGACACAGCTGCAACGGTAGCAGGAGTGAGCAAGCATGAAGCAAGAGCTTGGTTTTTGGGGGCAAAAAACGAGTCATCTTCTCTCATTGTCTTCTTGAAGCGTCTCAGATCTCTGTCTCTCGTTCATGATCAGTACTACTGCATCTTCTCTTTTCTCAAATTACATCATCTCTGAATTCGATGTCAGCGGCTGCTCCAGATCCGGTGCATCAATCCCAACCAATAATTGTTAATTTCTAAATCCTTGTGTAGATCGGGCTTAAAGATTCCCGGAGGCAAATGGTGCATTCCCTCAGTACAGTCCATTGATTATTCTATCATCCTGCTGTTCTTTTAGCTAGTTGATTGCTACGGCTTTAAGTCCGTCATTTTTATCCTTGGAGGTAGGTCATTAGCATGTTAGATAAGAAGATTAGTGGCGTAATCAATCATCGCAAGGGAACTTCTTAATTATTCTTCTTGTTTGAAGGCTTTACCTATGACTTTTCTGTGGTGGTTGCCGTTTCACTTTTTAGTGCTTTAATAATTCCTTTATCCTCATCCGTTTGGTGCTGTGCCTGTTGCTTGTGATTGTTGTGCAGTTGATGATATATGGCTGCAATTGTCAATGGTGCAGGAAGCTGGCGGAGTTGGGGTACAAGAGGTGCGCAAAAAAGTGCAAGGAGAAGTTTGAGAACGTGCACAAGTACTACAAGCGCACCAAGGAAGGCCGCGCCGGCCGCCAGGACGGCAAGAGCTACCGTTTCTTCACCCAGCTCGAAGCCCTCCACAGCGGCACCAGCTCCTCCGCCGCCGGACCTCCAGCGGTCGCCGCCCCTGCAGCTCAGGTTGAGTTTGCCGACTCCTCCTCTGCAGCCTTCAGCGCCGCCGCCATGATGGGCCAGCCGCCAGCTAACAGAGCTCAGCCTGTCTCCTCCGTCGCACCCCCACCGCCGATCGTTGCCTTGCCGACGAGAGTGGTCGCCCCTGAGCTGCAGGTTCATGGAATCTCGACCTCGGCCGCGCTGACTGCGGGGTTCAGCTTCTCGTCCAACTCGTCCTCTTCCGCGTCGTCGGACTCGGACGAGGAGACAGCAGGGGAGAGCCAGGAAGGAAGGAAGAGGAAGCGAGAGGCGGCGACGACGAGCAGGAAGATGATGGCCTTCTTCGATGGACTGATGAAGCAGGTGATAGAGCGGCAGGAGGCGATGCATCAGCGGTTCTCGGAGGCCATCGAGAAGAGGGAACAGGACCGCATAATACGGGAGGAAGCGTGGCGGCGGCAGGAGATGACGAGGCTCAATCGGGAGCAGGAGATGCTGGCGCAGGAGCGGGCCATGGCCGCTTCCAGAGACACCGCCATCATCTCCTATCTCCAGAAGATAGCCGGCCAAAACATCTCCCTCTCCAACCCCAGGGCCAATTCCTCCAACAGCCCCGGGGATCTCCACCGTGCCTCTCCAGCAGCTGCCACCGTCTCTCTCTCAAAGCACTCCGCCACCGCCACCACTGCAAAATAATGTTCCTCAGTCAACTCCGCAGCCAGCCGCACCACCCCAAGCATCACAAACACAACCATCACAAATTCAGCAATCGGCTAGCCAAGTCGCCGACATTGCCCGGCGCCAGTCGCCTCTGCCGACGTTGGAGCTCGCCCCCAGCTCAGAGCCACCGCCGTCGAGCCTCGACGCCATATCGCCGACATCGTCTTCCCGGTGGCCGAAGGCAGAGGTGCACGCCCTGATCAAGATCCGGAGCGGACTGGACTCCAAGTACCTGGACTCGGGATCGAAGGGGACTCTGTGGGAGGAGGTATCCGCCGGAATGCAGCGTCTCGGCTACAACCGGAGCGCGAAGAGGTGCAAAGAGAAATGGGAAAACATAAACAAGTACTACAAGAAGGTGAAGGAAAGTAACAAAAAGCGGCCGGAGGACTCCAAGACCTGCACTTACTTCCATCAATTGGACGCGCTCCACCGCGGCAAACTCCTCAGTGCCGGCGGCGGATCAATGCAGAGACCTCAAGGCCCAGATCAGTCCACTAATACCATCCCCCCGTCGTCAAATCGACAGCAGACTGATGCGATAGCGACGAACAGGTTACACGAGCAAGAACCAGTGATACCGCCGCTGCCTAAGTCGGCCGCGGAGGCTGAAAGAAAGAACGGGAATTCAGACATTAACGCCGGAGTTCAGATACAAACTGGTAACGGAGGACTCACCGCTGGCTTCTTCGACCAAGAATTAAAACAGGTATAATATACTGGTTAATAATAATGCACTGATAAATAAAATCAATTACGCACCTAATTGCTGAATTCTCATTGCATTGAAGCCAGAAGAGATCATGAAGGAGCTGATGGGGCAACGGCAACACCCTGCAGACCACGACTACGATAAGTTGGACGACCACAGTGACGACACGGACCAAGATGACGAGGGCGAGGACGAGGATGACGAGGACGAGGGCGACGAGATCAAAAATAATAACAAAATATTGCATTATAAGATATAGTTGCAGAGACAGAAAGAAGAAGAAAAAGTGAATTAAAACCTATAAAATTGGTTTCTTTTTTCCTCATGTGTCATCCATCCTCAATTATTCCCATCCAGTATCCACCAACGCACTTGACCATTCATTTCTGCGCATGCATCCTCACAAGCTCATCGTCATTTCCCCAGCATCGAAGTAACACTTGTTTAGTGTTGGCATTACATGCATGACACCTTACATCGCATCTGATGCGGGGAGTCATGACAGATGACGTGGGTCTTCTTGCAAGTCACCGCACGGTCAAAACCCAGGCTAAGGTGGCACTCGTGTCCCTTACCCCACCTTGGCATGCAACGCTCGTCTCAGCCAGTCATCTCTCTCGGCGAGAGAGACTCTCGTCTCGTCCTCCGACGTTTCGGCCAGCCATCCCTCTCGGCAAGAGAAACTCTCATCTCGTCCTCCGACGTCTCGGCCAGCTATCCCTCTCGGCAAGGGAAACTCTCGTCTCGTTCCCTGACATCTCGGCCAGTCATCCCTCTCGGCAAGGGAAACTCTCGTCTCGTCCTCCGACGTCTCAGTCAGTCATCCCTCTCGGCAAGAGAGACTCTCGTCTCGTCCTCTGACGTCTCGGCCAGGTATCCCTCTTGGCAAGGGGAACTCTCGTCTCATCCCCCGATGTCTCGGCCAGTCATCCCTCTCGACAAAGGAGATTCTCATGATGTTTCTCGACATCTCGGTGGACAGACCATCACAGTGAAGGAGGACTCTCGACTTATCCCTTTGCGCCGGCATCGATCGACTCCCCTTCTAGAGTTCCATCAAGTTCCTTTCGTTTCCATATACAAACCCAGTCACTCCACCTCTGTCAGGTTAGACTATAGCCTTAACTAGGCCCCTTTGACACTGGTTGCGGGCGTCGCCGCTGTGAGGGGAAGGAGACAGTCGGTGGCCCAACCGCAGTTTCCTCCAGTGCTAGTCCTTGTTACGCCATCGCATTAAAGGCGCGCCCAGTCATTATACATGGCTTCTTCCTCATACCTTGTGGCTTGCACGCACTACCATAAAGAAGATATAGGGAATCAGGCTCGAGCTTCCCCTACACTCTGCCCCTATGCTCGTATCTTAAAACGGAGGAGATAGAAGGAAGGTCCTTCTGGTAATTGCTCAGCAGCCGACTCCACGTACGGAATCCAGAGGTTGACTATAAAAAGAGTAACTCAACATCATGCAAGAGATCAGTCTCCGAAAACTCTCTCACTACTTTTCCTATTGCTTCTTACTTTCTCCTTTTTTATCGGAACCCTAACTTGAACATCGGAGTGGCTTACCGGAACTCCCCGAGGCGTCATTCTAACCTCTTTTGTGAGTGCGTTTCAGGATTCTCTTGACGGTGACCGCTCGGGAAACCCCTCGCCTAACTCGATTGTAGGATTGCTTGCGTCAGACGGTGCGTTGACTGGTGGCTTGACCTTCCGCGGCATTTAGCCGGAACAGCATCCTTCGATCAACCCTTTTCAATTCATTGTAATTGATTTGTTCGTGGAGTGAATAAGAATGCCCTCGAGTCAACGACGGGGCAGGCGGTTAATTAATATTCGCTGATGGAGCAAGAACAAGATGATGAGTCCCAAATAGGCAGAGATACCAGGAGTTTTCCTGGGGCTGTATATTGGACTGGGAAACCGGGAAGTGTTCCATTGATTAAAGGAACACTTGGTGAATAAAGCGGAAAGATTAAGGAAAAGAGGTAATTGTTAAGGTTAGACTCTGTGCACTTCCAGTGTCTTCGGGACTTAATTACTTGGAGAGCACCTTTTCCTTTCAGGAGTTCTCGACTTGAGTGAGTGAGAATTCAGGAAGGCATCTCTTCTTGCGTGAGAGCTGGCTGCAATTATGAAATAGAATAGAATGGAATTTATCACATTTAGAGAAGTATTGATTTCAATTCTCTTGTATCTTCCCAAAGTTGTCGCAACATGTTCAAATTTGTCAGGCAAAACGAGGCATTCGGCAGCAGAGAACGAAGGCAGTGCAGTGGCACTGAGCGTGCAGGCGCACCATGTGTTGAAGCTCTACATCAGGCTTCACGCCACACGAGGCATCAATTCTGCTGCTACCTCGCGTTCTCCAGATCCAACAACGCTGTGTTCAATAATCAAATTCTCCAACAACTCTCGATGACTGACGGATCCAGTCCGTCCCAATCATATGCCTGGCCATCATCAGTCTTATCACATGACATGAGCTATCATACTTCGTAGTTAGATCGTTTCTTTTCTTTAGTTTGTATATTATGCCATCTGTTCTTGCTGAAGAGGTTGTGAACAGGGTTGCTGAAGAGGCTGTAGTTTTAATGTACAAAACGTCAAAGGTTGTTTATAGTTTATCTTTGGTATACAGTTTCCAATTAAAGATATCATTAAAGAAAACAAAGGAAGATAATAAAAAAGTAAAATATTTCTTGCTTTAAAGATGATTTCATGTTTGTAAACGTTGTGGACATTTTGAAATCTCTTTTGTTGATAACCCCCATTGTCATGCATCCTTGCTGTGATCTCTATGATAACGTAGTTAACTAATGTAGATTCTTTGGTTCTCAATTCTATCCTTGCTGTTAATTACATTGCATGAGACTAAAGATCTTCCTTACAAATTATTCTGAATAGCCAGAACAGTTGTTTCATTGAAAATACTGGAGTGAGCAGAGGGGAAAATAAACCCGATTAAGGAAATAATTTAGCAATCGAAACTTGGGTTCGGTCGCTAAATTAGCGATCGAACCCCAGTTCGATCGTTAAATTAGCGACCGAATTCCAATTCGATCGTTAATTAGTGACTGAACTCGATTTCCGTCGCTAAATATTAATGACTGAATAAAAAATCCGTCGTTAAATTTGTCCATCGTCGTAAAATTCTATAATTACCGATCGAAGTTAAAATTTGATAACTAATTTAGCGATCGATTAAAATTCGATCGCTAATTTAGCCACCAAATTTTAATTTCGGTCGCAAATTAGCCACCGAACTTATATCCGTCGCTATTTAGCGACCGATTTAGAGATCGATTAAATTTCGATCGCTATTTAGCGACCGAAATTTAATCCGTTACTATTTAGCGACCGAAGTTAAAATTCGATCGTTAAATTAGCGATCGAATTTTAATCGGTCGCTAAATCCGTCGTTATTTGTGGATTTTTTTGTAGTATTGCGTGACCCATAATCCTACAGTTCGCCGGCAATCTTATCGGGACAGAGGATATTGAATTTCTAGTCCAGGTATTATGTAATTTTATTGAGCAAGTGGTAATGAATTTCTACCTGGATGGTGGCGCTGGTGGACAAATTGACGTAACCGTACTCCTGAAGACTCCCAGCACCGTTATCAACTCCGCGACCACTGCAGCCGCCACCGTAGCCGTCACTGCCGCGGCTAATGCTGCCACCGCCGCCGCTGCTAGCGCTCAAGATGCCGCCGACAACGCTCAAGCTACCGCCGACAGCGCTCAAGCCGCCGCCGTCGCCACAGCTAACGCTGCGGCCACGGCAGCCGACGCCGTCGCCATAGCTAACGCTGCGGCCACGACAGCTGACGCCGCGGCTGTCGCTGCTGATGCCGCAAGCACCGCCACTGAAGCTGCGATCACAACCGCCTCCCTAGTGTGATGCATCGGAATTCTGACGATACTATTTTTTCAAATTTGTTGATGAACAAAACATTTGAGGATTTTTTTTTTCAAATAAATAGTTTGATTTGTTCAAATTCTAGTATATGACGAGTTGCAATTACCTTCATGAAGGAACTATCTCACTTCACTTCCTAAACTTGTTTAATGTCAAGTGACCTATGACCATTATGTTTTTGTTTCTATTTTCCCCTACACACTTTCACATGGAAATTGTCTCATCAATAATTTTTACATGGAAGTTCAACAAACATGCACAGGTTTTTCTGAAAAATACTGTGATCTGTTGATTTCTTTATTAATTTTTTTGACTGTAGTTTTAATATACAAAATGTCAAGTGTTGTTTATAGTTTGTCTTTGGTATACAGTTCCCAATTAAAGATATCATTAAAGAAAACAAAGGAAGATAACAAGAAAGTAAAATATTTCTTGCTTTAAAGATGATTTCATGTTTGTAAACGTTGTGGACATTTTGAGATCTCTTTTGTTGATAACCTCCATTGTCATGCATCCTTGCTGTGATCTCTATGATAATGTAGTTAACCAATGTAGATTCTTAGGTTCTCAATTCTATCCTTGCTGTTAATTACATTGCATGAGACTAAAGATCTTCCTTACAAATTATTCTGCATAGCCAAAATAGTTATTTCATCGAAAATGCTGGAGTGAGCAGAGGGGAAAATAAACCCGATTAAGAAAATAATTTAGCGACCGAAACTTAGGTTCGGTCGTTAAATTAGTGACTGAACTGGGGTTCGATCGCTAATTAGCGATCGAACACTGATTCGATCACTAATTTAGCAACCAAACCGGTGTTTGGTCGCTAATTTAGCGATCGAATTCCAATTCGATCGCTAAATTAGCGACCGAATTTCAATTCGATCGTTAATTAGTGACAGAACTCGATTTCCATCGCTAAATATTAACGACTGAATAAAAAATTCATCGCTAAATTTGTCCATCGTCGTAAAATTTTATAATTACCGGCCGAAGTTAAAATTTGATCACTAATTTAGCGACCGATTAAAATCGATCGCTAATTTAGCCACCGAATTTTAATTTCGGTCACAAATTAGCCACTGAACTTATATCCGTCACTATTTAACGACCGATTAAATTTCGATCGCTATTTAGCGATCGAAATTTAATCGGTCGCTATTTAGCGACCGAAGTTAAAATTCGATCGTTAAATTAGCGATCGAATTTTAATCGATCGCTAAATCCATCGTTATTTGTGAGTTTTTTTCGGCAATTTGTGGAGAGAAATATCAGCATTTGCTCGATCCGCCCTAATCGTTCGACACCGCCGCCCCGTACTTCGAGCCCTTACGGCCGGCGGCGCCTACTTGGGTACTTCGTGCCCTAACAGCTGGTGGAGAAAAGACCAACCCTATCCTCACAGCCTCGTTCTGCCGGCGAGCTACGGGCGACGCCGTCAAGATACTGCTGCAGACCGAGATCTATCGTCTAACTTTGTTCCTTTCTCATGATCGGCGAACCAACCGCATCGCCCGCACCTCAACCACCTCGCCGGCATGATCTTTTCATCATGCCTTCAGCATCCGCCAGATCTCGGCACCCCGCTGTCGCTGAAACCAGCACCGGACCTCTGCAGTTAATTCCAATTGAATCCACACCAAATCAAATCTGAACTCGAGTTCGAGCCCTAAAGCTTAACTAAAAATCGGATCGATTCCATAAATTAAATTTTTTATATCAAAAAAATTGCCAAAAAAAGAGAAATTCATCTACTCTGGATGGCCTGTAAGATAAAAGATTTTATTTTAAAAAATTAATTATATTAATTTACAATTTGTATAAGATGGTCCAAAAATCAAAAGAATATTATGAAAAGAATATAATATATCATTTGTCTAAGCAAATATTTGATTATTGAATCAATATTTGATTATTGATGCTTCTACATGTCTACATGATGCAGTCCTAAATACAGTATTTAGGAGAATAAAAAAGAGAATCAGAGTATTTAGGGGAATAAAAAAATCAAAATTAAAATTTTAATAAGAATTAATATTTTAAAAGTCTTTAAATTAGTCGGACAAAATCTGAATACTTAAATTATTTTAAAAAAATATGATTATTGAACGCGCTGGTGCAACGCTTTTCCAATACAATTTATTTTATCACTTTTTAATATGTTACGGCAGATAACCATGATGACGTCAGCAGGGGCTCGAGTCTGATCCAGGTCTGACCTGAACCTCGCCCATAGACCCGATAAGCCCTGTACAGATCTCCATGGGTCTGGTAAGCCATTGCCGAATCCCCATTCGGCCATATCCCTTGCCGAATCCTCCTTCGACCACGGGCCTCGCCGAATCCTCATTCGGCCGTAGCCTTCGCCAAATCCCCATTCGGCCGTAGCATAAGCCGAATCCCTCATTCGGCCACGGTCCGTCGTCGAATCCTCATTCGGCCCTAACCCTTTGCCGAACTGTCATTCGGCCCTAGTCTAAGTCGAATCCTCATTCGGCCCTAACCCTTTGCCGAGTCCTCATTCGGCCGTAGCATTAGCCGAATACTCATTCGGCCTTATCCCTAAACCGAGTCCCTCATTCGGCTCTACCCTTTACCGAATCCTCATTCGGCCGTAGCATTAGCCGGATACCCATTCGGCACATGCTCCTAAGCCGAATCCCTCATTCGGCCATACTCTTGTGCCAAATCCTCATTCAGCCGTATCACAGCCGGATACCCAGTCGGCCATATTCATAAGCCGAATCCCCATTTGACCACATCCTCGTCGAGTCGCCCGGCAAAGCCTGGGCCCACCTCATCATGATTTCTAATAAGTCCACGCCCCATTTAATTAATGCTGCCTGTACACAAATGTCGACGAGATGATACTTTTACGGCGATGGGACAGAGAACTCAATTGTTCCTGATATCTTATTAATCATGATAAGACATTCTACGTGACACGTGACGTGACACGTGCGCACGCTCATCCCTTCCTTTAAAAGACCACTCCGTCGGACATGTATGGGGGGCTGGACTCTTACTCTCTTTTACACGCTCAAGGCCTTATTTCACTGTTGATCTTCTTCTTCCTCTGGCCATTGCTAACTTGAATGTCGGAGTGGTCACGCCGGAGCCACCTCCGGCCGTCCTACTGACGTTTGTTGTGCCTGCAGGTCCTGTGGCCCTCGAACTTCTTCTTCTCCTGCTCTTCTTCCCCATCGGTTCCACCTCATGGCGAGATAGGTCCGGTGACGTGTCTCGGCGCACTTCTCAACCGGAACATAATATATATGCAACACGTGGTTTTGACCTTGACTTCTTAATTCGTTGGAACAGCTTGTATTCCGCGGAACAATTCTTAATATAAATCTCCTTCTAGACCAAACGTAGCCAGAGAGCAGAATTACATTCAATGAATATGCAAAGGCTAATATTTTTCTTAATTATTCAATGAAAAGTCAGCCATGATTCGTTTGAATATGAAAAAAATGCAAAAAATAGTAATTAATGCAATTGTGAATTTTGACTAACCAACAGCTCTGCGAAGTTGAAAAAATAAAATAAAATCAAATGATCTGAATCAAAATCACAGGCGTTCCAATAAATCGGATGGGTTCTACAAAAATAATGCCGACTTTTGTTAGACTTTTTGGTGGAGTGGGATCGACTGTTCCCACAGTAACCTCCACTAATTGTTTCACACTGATAAATCCATCAGATGACCTGTTTAATTTAACGTGGGTTAATGAAAATATTTAATGTTAATTTGACTGTTAAGAGCATGCTACGGATCTCTAGAAAGAGGGCCTTTATTAACCGTACGACGGCAATCTGGAATTCGATCCGACGGTTCTGCGACGACGATCGAATTCGAAACAACGTGGGGATCACGCAGGGATGACCTCCGTTTCCATTCCTCGTTAGGTATTGCCCAACTTTGGAATTGGTGAACCTTCTTCCCCCGTTGCGAAGGAAGGAAGGAAGATATTTGTGAGATATGTGCAACAACTATCCACATCATCTGATGGCGACGTGCGCATGGACGGCGTTGCGATTCTAGAAGCACCGGAAGGACCCGATTTGATCAATTCAACGTCCCGCAAACGATAAACGCTTTTTAAAAAAATGAGAATAATTATTCAAATGGGACTTTCGAAGATGTTTGAAATGTTCCGCTGGGCCCCGCCCTGTCGGAGCGAGGGGACTTTCGTCGATTAATATACAGCTAAGCATCATATCGGGATGCGCTGCGGCGGTCAGAGCAGGAACCGGGAACTGCACGCCAGCCGACTACACCGCCAATCTGTTTGCTGTTCTGGACGATCGTTTCCGGTGGGGAAGGCGAAAGGTTTTTCCAGATGCTGCGCCGCGATTTCCACCCCCCACACGTCCGCGTCGCGGCCTCTTTACCGTCCACCGTCCACGTGGGCGTCGTGATGCCGCTGATTGGAGGCTGTGCGCAGGATGGAATCGTAGAGTCACCCCATCATCTCATTTGACCGGCGCCCGTCGGTTGGACCAGGAGCTAGCACTATCTTCCTGGAACCTTCTCCAAACGTAGTAGCTTCTCGCCCTTTCCATTGGTTTCGTCGTCGTATCCTTCCCTTTTCTGTCCCTTCCTCATCAGTTCTTCTTCTTGTTCTTCCACCGCCGCCTGATTCCCTTTTCTGCTCCTTCCTTTCCTTTTCCGCCTCTTCTATTTATACTTGGTGGTTTCTCGTCCCTGCGAAACTTTTTGAATCTCGGCATCCGGCCGTAACCATGGCTCGCCCGTCGGCGGAATCTTCGCCGACAACAGAGGGAGGAGGGGCCCCGCTTTCGGCGCATGATCAGGGGCATCGTTCCACGCCGACGCCCTTCCTGACGAAGACGTACCAGCTCGTGGACGAACCTTCGATCGACGACGTCATCTCGTGGAACAAGGACGGCACCACCTTCATAGTCTGGCGCCCGGCCGAGTTCGCCGGCGAGGTCCTCCCAAAGTACTTCAAGCACAACAACTTCTCCAGCTTCGTCCGCCAGCTCAACACCTACGTGTGTGATTGATTCGTTTTGTTTATCCCCTGCTTTGAGTTAGTTGATTTATGTAGTTGAATCGGGAACTTTTTTAGGGATTCCGGAAGATCGTGCCGGATAGGTGGGAATTCGCTAATGACTTCTTCCGGCGCGGCGAGAAGCGGTTGCTCTGCGAAATCCACCGCCGGAAGATCTCCTCCTCGACGGCGGCTCCGTCGGCCTCCCCGGTGATCCCCGCCGGGTCGCCGGTTAATTCTGGGGAGGAGCAGGTCATCACGACGATCCCTTTAGCCGGAGGCGCGCAGCCAGCGGAGGAAAGCAGCGGCGCGGCGACGGTGCTCGTGGAGGAGAATGATCGGCTTCGTCGCGAGAACAAAAGCCTCTGCCGAGAACTCAGCCAGATGAAGAACCTGTGCAACAATATCCTTAATCTCATGTCCAAGTACGCGCCCAGCTGCCGGCATAACGTCGCCGCGAACATAGGCACGACGGCTTCGCCGCCGGACCTGGCGACGTCGTCGCCGATGGAACAGGACGATAGCGATGAAGCGGAGATGGCAGCACCAGCGCCGTCGCCGCCGCCGCCGCCACCTGTGGGGAAAAAGGCGGAGGGGTTCTGCTCGACGACCACGAGGCTCTTCGGCGTCTCGATCGGGTTCAAGCGGAACCGCGTAGAGAGCGGCGCGAGCTCGAAATCAGAGGCGGACGTGAAGCGAGAGCCGATGGATTTGGACGGAGGCGGGGAGAGTTAACGGAGAATGACGGTTTGCCGTCACTGTGTAACGGTTGGTAAATGTCTTGGTAGCGTTGATCGCGTCAATTTCTGTTTCTTTTTTTCTTTTTTTTTTCTTTTGGTCTCGTGAATAAGGAAGCAAGGTGCGTGTTAGTGTAAGCATATAGTCAACTTTCGCGTGTGAAAGCAGGACAATAATTTTTGCTGCCCCGCGTAGAAAGAGAGCATATATGCGATTCGCGTTGGGAATTATTAATTTATTGTTTCTTTTGTTGTGTATGGATTTCGATAGAGGGAAACAAAGTCGTATTGAATAAGTGTAAGTTTGTAGTATGGAAATGGTCAAACATTTACCGATAAATGCATAATAAATATCATTTGTGGCATGATGAATTCATTTGATAAAATTCTAAAAACCACTTCAAAACTAATTCTCAAGGATTATTAAAGATTTAAAATTAAATCATCAAAAAAGATTGAGTATCGAATTAATTTATCTAAATCGTTTAGAATTATTTGAAAATTTTCCTAATTATTTCCAAAAGAAAGATAACAAAATTACAATAAAAAGCCAAAAAAAACTTTTGTTCTACAAATGATGTTTTCAGAAAGTATTTTTTTAATCTTAAACTTATAGAATTTATTCATATTAGATAACTTTAGATTAATATTTTAATTTTTTATTCATATTAAGAGATTTTTTTATTTATTTACATGTTTGATAAAAACTATATTAATAATCATAATTCATAAGTTTGTTTGTAAACATTATTTATAAATATTGTTCATATATATATATAATTCACAATCTCTATTTATAAATATTAACAAGCTTTACATATGCTGTTTATATTTTTGTATTTAATCGACTTTATATATATTAAATAAATTTTAATCAAATCAAATATCAAATTTATTCATGAATATTTGATTTTATTTGTAAATTTAATTTTAAATTTAGTCATATTTAAAACCAACCATGTACATTCAAGGATATATACTTTCATTTTTCAAGGATATATACTTGCAGAAGAAGAGGATATATACTTTCAAAAAAATTACTTTAATTTTTGAAAATGTGTTAGGTTAAGCTACAACAACTCGACAAGGATGGTTAGAATTAATTATAAAATATTTTTCTCTTATTCTGCCATGAATAAAATATAAAACAAATTATAATTCGTTGAGCGGATCTCATTATCACTGAGAGAAATCAATGATTATATATATCCTGCAAATTCCATCCACCACCGCTCCTAGCTACTTCACAGAAGTGAACAACATCTACAATTACAAAACAAGATAATTTTTTAGATAAATTAATTATATAACAAAAGTTACTGTTACTGTTTAAGTATACTTCAAGTTACTGTTAACTTGGATACTATTTAATCACTGACAACTTTAATCTTCAGTACTGCCCTTTAATTGTAATTGCATGCACTAAACTTTTCTGCAAGCGCACGTACACATTCTGATGATCTTGAAATATATCTTTCTGGGAGTATAAATGAAATATACTAATATCAGTACAACCATAATTTAAAAAGGGACAAAAATCCATTTGCAAATTGAAATCCAAACTGGATAAAAAAAGAAGAAGCTGAAAGCATGCAGCTCACGAGCGTTGGACGTATCATTGCGAGAACTCTGAATGAGTGAATTAACGGGACCATCTGAAACTATTCATTGTGTTTTGGCATCTGGTGAGCATATAATTTGTTCATATCCTAATGCATGGGCCATGCAGGATTCGCTTTAACGTCCTGTCGATCCAGCGAGGAATAGATCTTCACCACTCGTTTGCCGATCGTGGATCGTCCATTCCGTGCCGCAGTTATTGTCTCTCTTAAGTCTGAACTGCCAAATGTCCATCCCTGAATGGCCGCGCTATATTCTCTTCCTATCTTCTTAGATCGATCGCCTGCCACGTCGGCGTCCATCCATTATTCATTAAACTCGTTTCTTCGATCTACTCTACCTCTAATATATTCAACTTGCAGTTTGTCTACCCAATCGGATTCACCGAGCATGTTCGACAGATTTACAACCCAACTACCTCATTGAATACTGCACAGTCTTCTCTGTCTGATTTTCATAGCTCATCTATCTCCTTTCGTCCATTCAACTGATCATTTACAACGTAACCG
This sequence comes from Curcuma longa, assembly GCF_044706935.1. Classification (NCBI taxonomy): domain Eukaryota; kingdom Viridiplantae; phylum Streptophyta; class Magnoliopsida; order Zingiberales; family Zingiberaceae; genus Curcuma; species Curcuma longa. The sequence continues at coordinate 21,737,978 of NC_133871.1, read as the reverse complement.
CCCCTCCCTTCGAGTCAACTTAATCCACTCCAACACCTTTCCAAGCTCATTGTCCTCCTTCAGTTCCATCCAGCTCTTCATGCATGCCGATCGAGTTGGCCCACCCAATCCGACCTATTCGCTGGAATACTAATCAAAGTATCTAACTCCTTTCTATATAATGTTCAAATTTTATTTTATTTATCTGTTCATCACTTGCAGCAGCGCAGAGCAGCAGCAACTTTGTTTGGCATCCTTGAATCTTTCCTTCAGGTACGTACATGAGATATTCTATACCGCACAAATAAATTACCGAGTGAAAAAATTAAAGAATTACGTGGGTTCCTCGTCAGCAATTAACTTGATCGATATTTCGTTGGAAACGATATATATGTCGAGGTTGCTGCTTCAAGTTCCATTCCAGAGACACTGGAAATCTGAGATTCAACGGCGAGAGCTGGCGTGCATAAGAAGTGGAAGCTAGCTAGTTAAAGGGATCGAAAGATGGAAAGGCTTAAGTCATCTTTCAAGTCTTTCCAAGGAGTCATCAGCGCCGGCATCGCGCCCATTGGCCCCATTTGCATCCAAGAAGCCAAGACGCAATCCTTCAGAGGCGACTACCTCTGCTCCACCTCCTACTCTACCGCCTCCCCACCCTTCTCCCTCACCCACCCTCACGGCTCGCCTCCGCCCTGCGAGGACGAGGACTCCACCACCCTGCCCTCCTCCTCGTCTTTGAGCTCCGACCGCGATCGCAAGCGCAGCGACTCCGACGAGCTCTTCGTGCGCCCCGTCACTTCGGAAAGGTTCTTCTTCTCGCCCTGCACCAGCAAATCCATCGTGGAGGAGTTCTCCGACGATCCTGACGGCGAGGTCGCCTGCTGCGAGACGATCGCCGTCTTGTCGGAGGACCCGTACAGCGACTTCCTGGCGTCGATGGAGGAGGTGGTGGCGGCGCACGAGCTGAGGGAGTGGCGCGGCCTTCAAGAGCTTCTTCGTTGCTACTTGAGGCTCAACGAGAGGAAGAACCACAAGGCGATTGTGCTGGCGTTTGTCGATTTGTTGATGCGCCTCATCGAACAAGACAAGCTAAGGGGGGTGTTGTGTGGAAGACTACCTTCTTTCTTGTAATTAAGATGTAGCAGTATTGAACATTTTGCTGCATGCTTTATCTTTTCTAATCGAACCGAGTAAATAAACTTCACTCCAATGTTGATTAATTAGCTCTATGATCTCCATTTTTTGTGTTCAAATCAGAAAAATGGATTATAAATATATTTCCTCCATCTCCTTTTGCTTTCCTTCTCTTCATCTTTCTTACTAGATAACATGGTTTGCCATCTCAATGGATAAGCTTTGTTTCATTAGTTCTTTGATCTAGAAATAAATCAAGAAGACAATCCCCTTGCATTTAGCACAATATATTGCCCAAACATTCATGGATACGTAGGTGCCACGGCTTAAAAGATGCTAATAGTACTCTAATCACTGCAGTATTTAACTATTTCAAACCACCACTCAAAGTGTTATATATCCCTGGCTTCAAATCTCTATTTTGTTATGTTATGACTAAATAGAGAACCTAACTATATAATATTCTTCAACCATGGATATATTTGCATGTTTTCCTTATAAAAAAAAGGGTATGGAATATAGATACTTTAGCAGCGAATTATAGAATTAACATATATAATCATGCAGGGGGACCCGAATACTGCAAGGGTTGCCAGCCCATGTGATGAGAAAGCTATCGACGTACGTGGTCCATGCAATTTAACTGTTCAACTAACAGTGCTCGGATCGCACGCAGGCAGGCGGGCATGCATGCATAGCTACAGTGAACGCTACTAAATTCAGCCTTTAGATCGTTGGGCATCTTCCCTTAACATTAATTTGGTGTCTGGTGGTAAACAATCTTAATTCGCTGGTGATTTTATAATAGATTGAATTAATGCCTTACTGATAGATTGAATTAAAGCAATCTTTTGCAAATAAATTGCTAGAATTTTAAACTAATTAAGTGATGTTTAATTCTCTTGTTTTTGTCTGAGATCGTGATTAGGTAAATCAGTAGGAATCAAATGTGAAGTGAAGAGATGTTGAAGTTGGTGATGATGTATTCATCATTCCTTTCATCATCAAGCTCTATTGACACTGATCTCCGCAGCCATGTGACTTCGTGCATTCTCTTTTCCTAGTAAGTTTTTCCTCATCCTTGTCCTTGTACTCTGTCTGATACTACTTCCCCCCTCGTCTTCATCTTTTCCCCTTCTATCTTTTTCACCAATGGCTACTGAAGGTCCTGCTACCTTGTGATATCAGTCCATGGAGTCAAACTTTAATGGAGGGGGGCCTAGACCATATGCGATTGCATTTTGAGGTTCTTGCTGACTACCGATTAGTTATCCGGTCGGAATGCTTTTGACGGACCCCATCTTCCTCCTCCTAGCTTTGTGATTTCTTTTAAAGTGAGTTTGGTTCAAATTATGATATATAACCTTGGTTATGTGATTACCTGATAATCACATAACCAAGGTTATAGGGCATAAAACATATATAACATAATATTGTTTGGTTTACTTTATTTATTTGGAGGGAATAAAACATAATCAGTTTTATATTTACTATATTACCCTTTATTCAATTATATTTTAATATAATTCATTAAATTAATAAGTATAATTTGTTAATTTTATTTTAATAAAATAATTCATTAAAAATAATTATTTTAATAAAATAATGCATTAAAAATAATTATTTTAATAAAAAAATTTATTAAAATAATAAATATAATTTGTTAATTTTATTTTTTAAATTTTAAAATAAATATATATATATTAATAAAATAATTTATTAAAATAATTATTTTAATAAAATAATTCATTAAATTAATAAATATAATTCCTTAATTTTATATTTTTAATTTTAAAATAAATTTATATTTCTTTTAATAAAATAATTTATTAAAATGATTATTTTAATAAAATAATTTATTAAATTAATAAAGATAATATGATAATTTTATTTTAATAAAATAATTCATTAAAAATAATTATTTTAATAAAATAATTTATTAAATTAATAAATATAATTTGTTAATTTTATTTTTTTTTAAATTTAAAAAATATATTTTTAATAAAATAAAAAATAATTCATTAAATTAATAAATATAATTCATTAATTTTATTTTTTAAATCTAAAATAAATTATTTTTTAATTTATAAATATTTAAATTAAAATTTATTAAATTAAATAATTTGATTTTAATTAGATTTCATAGTACCTTTTAATTGACTTAATTTTAAAATCAGAGGGTAATCATGGAAAAAATTTAGTTAACCTCAGGAATCGTAGAAAACCTTAGGCTGTCAAGGTAATCACATTACCGGGTTATAACTCATTTGCTGATGATGTTGTATTACTTGGGAATCAATCATAACCTTAATCAAACAAGGTTATCAACCTTGAACAGATAACCAAGGTTATCAATGATAACCCCCAACTAAACACCCCCTTAGGGTTAGCCGATAGGTGACCTTTTATTTCCCATTTTTTTACCGAGGCCTCCCAATATTTTCACATTCTTCTTTGTGGGGTAGTTGTAATATTTCACATGTATCGAATCCCCTCACGCCCTGAGTCTTCCATAATTGTTTTTATCCAACGAAAATGGAGGACATAGTCTTCTACTTCACTGCGAGATTTGCCTATAGCCTTTTAGGGAACCTATCAACTTCACATTAAGGGGGGGGGGGGGGGGGGGTATTCGCCTACCTGTAACTCTCTTCACGTGGCCGATCGATTGACAAGCAAAATTGTCAAGGTCCCCGGTCTGAGTCAATTCAAGTTGGAACCTATTTATCTTACAACATAGATTAGAATATTGGGCGCCATGGTTAGAATAGGCGCCGAGATTGGACTTAGTATGGTCATTCCGACACTTAAATTAAGATTTTCCCTTAGTATCAAAGCTAAAACAGCTAGAAGAAGAAGAAGAAGTGAGAGAGAGAGAAACAACCTCCTCTTTCCTTTACATTATCTAGGGTTTATATAACTGTCAAGAATATCTTCACGTCAGACGTTATATTCCTTCCATCATCCTCGTATGAGCTAGTGAGACGATTAGATTCGACAATCGTTAGTAGTCTTTCCATTCACCTAATGTCACGTATTTGATGGAGGATATCCAGAAGACTAAATCTAATAACCACTTCACCATTCACATGGTGCCATGTGTTTTGAAATATTCATGGTTGTTGTCCGATCTGGAGTGGTTAAAGAAATGAGGTCAATGTTGAGTGACCTTGTGGATAGACGTTCACGCTTGAGGCTTAGTTGGAGAGATACGGTCAGCGATTAAGTTAAGTTGTCTTGGCCGAACTGCTGAATTGTCTTGACCGAGCTATCGAGGCCGAACTACTGAGGTCGAGCTATTTTAGACAATGATGATGTAGGGATCCGAACAGTGATATCTAATTGGCCGAGTAATCGAGGAGGTTTGGCTATACACGAATCAAAGAGGGTCAGATGCTTGATTTGACCTCCACCTCTATTTGACCTTGACTAATTGACTTGACCTCTAACTTAGCTCTACCACGTGTATAAGTTTTCAGATCCACCATATCACCTAATTTGCCCAACATGCCATGAATGCCCAAGCAACGTTTTCAAAGTATTAAAGTTAGATCAGATGATGATAATTAATGAGGTATTTATTAGTTAGTTATTAGGTGTTTTGCTTCTTGACCAAATAAAAACTAACTTAATTTGTGATCAAGAAGTTGATTGAGTGTGCATACTACTTTAGATTTGACGAACCGTTGAAGATTATAAGAATTTGTATTAGTTTTGTAATAATCTGTGTAACTTATTTGAGTCTATAATCATCTCTAAGCAATTTTGTTTTTTGCTTTTAAGCAGGGAGTCTCCGCTAGTCTAGCACGCTTAGTATATCTAGGTGCCATTGTGCGCATATCATTTCCTATGTGCTCACCCGGTCAGCTGGCGACTTGGCAAGAAGTGAACAAGGAAGAAGCTTTTCTTTTCTTCTGTAAAAAATTAAATCCGCCCCGAAGAAGCACACCATGCTGCAGCCGCCACACCCCCCCCACCCCGGCCCCACAAGTTTTTTTCTTTGGTTAAATTTGAAATTTACCATCTTGGACCTTCGACCCCATACGGCATCCATAAGGCAGCCACACCATGCATGCATGCGTGGTGCATGTGTAACGTACGTATATATGCATCACTCGTACGAATGCACTGTGCTTATTGAGCCATCGCAATCCTATTGGAGTTCGTTGTGTTGTCTTGCATGCCTGACGGTGCCCTGTGTGATTTAGCTTTTGGTCTGTTGAGGCTGCGCTAGAGCCTGTGACCTTCTTCCGAAAGGGTTGAGAATTAAAGGTCTCTTGTGGGCTTTCTCATTACAGATTTACAGAAAAGTGGTGATAGAATACGTCTGAGCTAGCAGCTAGCTAGGCATGTGAATGGGTCGGATATCGTCAGAGTTATCTCTGTCAACCATGAGCTAGCTAGGCTGTACAACATGTCCTGGTCTGACCAGACCATGCCCATCAACCATATATAGTGACTTGGGTTAGTTAATTTTTCTTAATAGGGTTACGTTGCTTATGGTCATGGATATACTGAACTATACAAACCACGACGCCCTTAAAGCATTAATGAGAAAGAAATTTAACCTGTGTACGTACTTACTGCATTGTAAGACAAAATAACAATTAATACACCATATCATAAGCTTCCAGCGAGTCATTCGAAAGGAGGAATTCACGAACAGTAGTATCTACGCTGCTGCTCCGCCGGCCGGCTTCTTCACCTCTCGAGCCAACGAGCGAGTTGGGTGGGGTTGACCACGCCGGGAATGCGGGCTCCCTCCGCCTTCAGCAAATAGGTCACCTCCGCGTACGAGCTCGGCGGTTCCCTGGCCCCGAGTCGACTCGGCAGAACTCCCCGCCGTGTCCCGCTCCGACCCGCCGGCCGTTTCGTTTCCCCATCGCTTCCCCAGCAGCGTTCCTCTGGTTAGGAATTCATGCGCCAGGCAACCGGCCAGTAGCCGGTTGTTGTCGCCGGCAGCAACCGGACCAGGGACAGGAATCGGCTCGGGCCCTGCAGCCGCTGGATATCGAGCCGGAGGCGAGCCCGACGAGTCGCGTTCCTTCCGCTTGCTTCTCGCGCCGTGCGTAGCCTCGGCTGTCCGCGTGCTGCTCAACATGCCTGGGTCCCGCCACGTCGACCAAGGTGTCTCGTGTCCCACGCAAAACACCAGGATTATGCTATTCGTAATAACTATGGGTTTAAAAATAAATAAATTGCAGGGAGACTGGGGACGAGGGCAAAATAGTAAAAAAAAAAGGGCAAAAAAGACGAAGCGAGAGCGAGAGGAAGGCGGCGACGCCGGAAGATGGCGGAGACCGCTCCGGTGGCGGTGATCAAATGGAAGCGACGCCGTCGATCGACGGCGGAAGGGAAGAAACGGGCGCAGTAGAACAGACGGCGCAAAAGAAGACCTAGGGATTTTGAGTGCGGAAAATGATCTGGATAAGATGGTGCCTTATAAATAACACAGAGTTAGAAAAAAAAAACGGTGCACAATGACGAAAATGCCACATCGAAACCTCATAATGACATGATTAGCCTGCGTCCAGCTGCCATAGAGACCAGTAAGTAAATAGAGAGGGAGAGAGGGGCAATTTCGTACTGTAGAAAATCGTATTTGGATCGATATACCTATTACGCGTAACCGTCTTTTACACCCATCCATCCTCACCCCACAGTAGTTGGTTTGGGCCCTACACTTCTTAATATTTGCGATTAAGGTTGGGTACATAGGAAAGTTAATTCGACATCAACGGTGCGGATGAGACCTATCTACAGATGGAGGAAGGTCACGTGTTCCGCACGCATCGTCGTAGTTATTATAATAATTACCGATTTTTTTCATATTTCTTTCACTTAAAATAATTCTCTAATAGATTATTGCCTTTTATGGGCTTTCCGAGTGCTGAGACTGGGCCGTAAACAAAGAAAGCCCGTTGGGCTGAAGAAGTTCTCATGATCCGTCTGGGCTCTTGTCCTTTCGATGGTAAATATAAACATATAATCGTAGTTTTTTTTAAAAAAAAAATTATTTTTACTTATCAACTGAGGCTTATCGTGTGCACCAGAATATTCGGCCCAACGAAGCATTCTGGTTTTGCAGGCGAAAGCAGAGGCAGAGCTCTCGAGATGTCACGTCATGTTACAGTCGATCGCCGACCGCTGGGGGCGTCAACAGCTACAGTGCAGTCATCAAATTGCATACGATCAGAAGAAGCAAATTCAGAAGAAGCAAATTCCACAAATGTGAATCTTGTTCTGTTGAACAACAAAACGTTTTAAGTCTACATAATAAATGGCGTTTTCATCCCAAATTAAACCAAACGTGGAAGCCCATCGATCATCCGCAGGCCATCGACACAGATTCCAAAATGAATTCACGGGATCAGGAGCAAGTAAACGCACACGACAAACATGATTCACTCTGACTATATCTACGTGCTCGATCTCCCTTCCCATCTCCTTAACTAATTCCCATCGCCATGGACGCCTCCCACCAGCTCCTCCAGCTAGCTAACGACAGTTTCTCCTACGCATGGCTCATCGACGTCAAGTCCTCCTCCTCGGCCGGCGCAGCCGTCGTCGGCGACAGCCAACGCTCCCATGATGACGCCGCCGGCTCCTTCATCGAGATCGATCCCGACGGCTTCTTCTCCATGCGTTGGTCGTCGACGTCGAACGACGATGGCTTCGACTTCAGCCTCCCGCCGCCGCAGTGCTCAGAGCAAGTCCACGCCGACCAGATCTTCTCCGGCGGCCACCTCCTCCCGCTCCTCGACCGCCAGCAGCCGTTCGCCGGCGCCGTTATTACCCCTTCCGCTCGTCGTCTCACCAAGTCTCAGTCCGTCAACTCGAACCGATTCGACTCGCCGCCGCGGCTCTGCGCGGGGAGTAGCACGCCGGGTCCGGCGAAGAGCTCGTCGTCGCCGAAGAAGATGGCGCGCAAGTATTTCTGCTTCCTGACGCCGTTGTACAAGATGGTGAAAGATTTGAGGCTGGTTGCTTCCTCCTCCTCCTCTTCTTCTTCTCCTCCTCCTCCTCTTCTTCATTCAAGTCTGCGAGCACCGGCAAGGACTCGGCGAGGAGTTCCCCGAGGTCGAGCGATGCGATGTCGAGTGCGGACTGGTGCCGTGGCAGCAGCAATGCTGATATCTCCATTAACGACGCCATTCTTCACTGCAAACAGTCTATTGTGAGTTCCGATGATACTAAATAATTTCAAGTTCTCTTTTTTAATTTTTTTCTTTTGTATTTATTGTTGACTTTCGCATCAAATCGATACAGGGACGAGGCATGTGACAAGAACAGATTTCTCGGATCCAAGACGACGCTTGTTCCTTTCTTCTTCCTTTGTTTGGATAGATTAAGATTAGGAAATAGATAGATTTTATCATAATTCCCCGCTAGCTAGAAAAAGGCTTTCGATAAATCATACACTATTATGAGAGATTTTGTAAACGAATTCCAACATTTGATTAAGCCATATATTCGCTGTAAAATTGGACAAATAAATTCAGATATTGAAGATTCGAGAGTACTAAAAAAACTGAGTCTCATAAGTCAAAAACTGAAATCAACCCTTCCGAAAGTAACCCAATACCATCCATTATGAAAAAATATTATTATTCTAAAATTAAGTCGAGGTGGTAAATATAAAATAATGTTTTTATAAGATAATTTTAAAATAATATTTAAGATTTACCTGATTTCATTGTGTATATATATAATTAAAACTAAACGAAATTTCACTTGATTGATGCATGCCGTGAAATTTATCTCTCTCTTTGGTCAGTGTGGAGCTGCATTCAGTCATTGAGATCGTTCATGTGAATGTTCCAATTTCGCCTTCTGTGTGATCATAAATATATATACCGAACTCAAGCACCACGACGTTGATTGAGATTCAAACCAGCAGCCCTGGGCTTCGAGTACAGATTATATATATATCAAAGGCTGTCTGTCACCAATCTACTACGTCCTCATTCTCAGAGATAATTTCCTTTCAGTGCTCCAAGGGAAGGGAGGAGCTCTTCATTCTTGGGAGTACATGCATCGAGTCTGCAAGCTGATATTAATTAATTTCAGGCGTAATTAATGTTAAAGATTTGGATTATGAAAGCATATATGTTGAGGCAAACAATGATAGTAATATAATTTTTTTGAAAAAAAAATTAAAGAAAGAAAGAAAAAAAAAGAGGAGAAAGCTAGGGGCAAGTCATGGTGAGCCATCAAGTTTGTCCTCGGGAAAAAAATGAAGAGATGGCTGGAGTGATCAGTGGTCTCCGCTTTCTGGTCCATGCATGATGCATGGACAGGGAAGGTTAAAAAGGAGCCAAGCTAAGGTTGGGACCATGTAGGTCACATGGAGAGGGCGGTAAGCAAGGGAACAAGCAAAGTATGATGGTGCCGTATGTCTGTCTGTTTTCTGCTTTTCTTCTTCCTCCGACTTCTTCTCCTTGTCTGGCTCGCCAACTGACAGAGATATCGACAATATTGTTTTCTTTCTCTCCTTTTACATGCCCCGGCCGGTGTGTTTTTTAAATTACGTCGCAGCGTCATAAACGTTTTTGTTAATTATAGGTGATCATTACATGTTCCAGTTGCCGCATGAACTTTCTCAAGGTTTGTTCAGGTGGTGTGCATTTTTTAAGAAACAAGTCCTCTCAACCGTCTCTTCATTATCATAAATTATCTTGATTTTATTTCAGCGTGAATACAAATAAGATGAAATGAATGAACAAAGAAGACAAGTTGATGGGGGCAGAATTGTGATTTACATTGCATATATAGTTGAAAGCATACTAAAAGCACTTTGGCATTACTTTGAAATAATGAGAGTTGCCTAGCGCAAGTGATCTTCTTCATGCGCACCAATTTATCAAGTCCATTCATCTGAACATCTTTGGTCAGAATCTTCAATCAAAGGTGCACTAAGTCTGTGTTAATTATATACATCTGCGAAGCTATTGGATGAAAACAAGGAGAAACATAAAATACACGACCAATGCAAGCATTTAGGTGACTAGTGACTTTTAGGATCTATGTAATCTGATCTAGATGACTTGAGAGGAAGTCGTTACTACAGTAAATGACCTTTCTTGGAACCCACCAACAGCATGGTGAATTTCCCATACAATCTTGTTATATATATTGCAAATTAGATCACGGAAATGTGACAGGAATCGCGTTCATATCCACTGGTCACTTCTGTTTTCCTGCACAAAGCCTTGGAAGCGTCATGAAAATTAGGATTTGGTGCTATTTCCATAATTTAACAGATTTGTCATGGCTAGCAGAGGCGATCATCCCGGTCATGCTCGACTGCGCCAAAGCTGCAATGACGCCTTCATGTGCCTGGACAGTCATGATTTGGTTCTCAATCCTATTCCATAGCTCCAGTGACTGCATAAATTGGAACCATTAACTCAAATGATCAGCAAGGTATGGAATCCAATTAAGCTAATGGTTTACTTAATTCTCATGTAACCATCAAGACAACTAATATATTCATGTACTTATAAGAGGATCCCCATCGTTCCAGTTAGGTCTAAAATCATAGTTCTCATGATTCTCTGCAACCAGAAAGCAACAATGACTTTTTCTTATGCAAGGTAAGTATTCTACATTGATCGACGGAAACATTAAGTCTGTCCTAAGGTTCTGTTAACTAACAATTGCAATGAAAGAATAATGAAAAGAAAAAGCAAATAACATGAAGCTTCCAAAAGCAGAGCACAGATAAGTACTAAAAGTTCTCTTTTCTGAAGCTGAGTTCCAAAGATCATCTTGGTGATTAATCAATGTTGACTGTAAACATACATAGATTTACCATTGATCAGAACATGGAAGAAAATCTAACTACTAAAATACAGGAAAGTGATGCTTAGCTTCCTGTCTCTATACCACAGAATACACTAGACAGCAATTGTATTCTAAGCGCACAGGGGCTTACCTGATAACCTCCAATAAACAAGATTTGTGGGTATCTTGGATGGAAGACGCATGAATGGAATTGGTTACCATTGGAACTTAGTTCACTGATGCAATGCCATGTGCTTGTAGACCATATTTTAACCAAATCCTGACTAACAGATGCAAGAGTCTGGCCATTTTGATCCCAGCAGATAGATTGTATTGCTGTCTTATGACCCTAGAGTTATTAAAGATATTTTAATATATAATTAAAGAAAATAATCACTAGTTATCAAAGTCAAACAGTTCACGAGATTACCTGTAATGCCCGTATATTTTTATGGGTCTCGACATCAAAAATAGATATGATGTTCTCTGCAGCTGCAGCTAGGAATTGTCCGCTTCTAGGTTGAAATCTCACTTGTATAGTAGCACCCTGGATCACCAATAAGGTAACTAAGAAATAATCTGTGACTGCTCACTACCAATGAAATCTAAAGGCAAACGTAACCTAACCTCAGAAACTTGCGTACATGAATATTGGCTGGTATTCCAGTACCGAATCTCACCATTGTCATCACAAGAACAAAATATATCTGTCTCTTTTGGATGAAAATCAAGTGAAGTTATCTGGGAACTGTGCCCAGTGAAGGCATGGAAACAATGAACTGACTACAAAAATGAAGAGAAGCAAAAATTAATTATAAAGCTAAATAAAAAACAACTTAAGTAAATAACTGATAAGATCACTGAACTTCTACTTTTAAAAATATGCAAAAGAATGAAAGACAATGGATGATAGCATTTTACAGTGTCAAAAATAAGAAATAGCATATAATTTAAACAAAACCATCACGCAATGGATGATAGCATTTTACAGTGTCAAAAATAAGAAATAGCATATAATTTAAATAAAACCATCACGAAATCATATAACATCTAGATACAACAGTGACTACTAAAAGATACAATATATGAGATAGATTAGTTATACATACTTTCTTGGCTAAAATCTACTGCAGAAAAATTTATCACTGTTTGTTCTATTACACTTCATACCTTGTCAGAAGGGGTTTCAACCATAAAGAATCTTTTGTTTTGCTTGTGGTGAATAACATCCAACATATACTTATTCAATGAGAGTTCAATAACCAGTTTTATATGATTGCCCAATTGGTTCTTATGAAGTCAAGATTTTACAATGTGCAGAATAGCGGATACCTATCATAAAACAAATAACAAAGTTGCAAAAAAGATCTTTGTGATACATCTCAATAGGCAAAACATTTGATGCTTATTTTAAAAGTCAAAAATACTACTATACGGGATATTTAGGTGTAGCTTCAGTGGGTGATAAAATGAGAGAATGAGGGTTTAATTTTAAAATAGTATTAACAATCGACATTGTTGACAACGACATATAATCTATACTTTCAAGATTGAATCAATTAAAGTGGTGTTGAAGGTGCAAGGAACAGAGGAAGATCTTTAAAACTCTAATTAATATAATAACAAGCATTTAAGAGATTCAAATAGTACTAGTGAATTGCAAAAAAAAAAAATTCTAAATCATGGTGTCATTGGAATTTTTAGAGCTCATCATTCATCATTTTGAAGAAGTAACAATTGGTATGACTAGGGGTGCGAATGAATCGAATATGTTCGCGAGCTTTTCGAACTAGTTCGAAAAATATTTGATTTGTATTCATAATTATTGAATTCGAGCCGAACTCGAACATGTTCGATAATTTTTTCGAACCGAATTCGAACCCATAATATTTTAATCGAACTCTAATTATTTTTACATAATTTTAATTTAAATATGCTCAAATTAAGATTTGAATAATTCAAACCGAACTCGAATTTAAGTCATTTTCAATTATAATTCAATTCTGTTCAAATCAAAGTTTGAACAATTCGAACCGAACTTGAGCTCGAATTTTATCTCAAACGGAGCTCGAGCCAAAATTATTTATATTTTCGAGCTTCGAATTGAATTGGAATATCACATATATTTTTTGAGCTCGAACTCAAATATCAATATTTTCATATTATTCAACTCGATTCAATTTGTTCGCACCTCTAGGTATGACTGCCATCCAAAGTCCAAATTGAGTCTTAACTTCACCCTTTTAGGTTAGTTCTTTAAACAAAACAATTTAAAATAAGAAAGAAATTACTACTGCTCTTCAGTGAAAGAATTCTTAAATAGAAATTATAGCTCATAATATACAAAGATGATATATTGTAAAGAACATACTTCAGTTGTACTCCATAGTCGCACAATTCTATCAAAAGAAGAAGTTGCCAACTGATTTGAATTGGGTCGAAAACAGATGTCTGTAATGATATGAGTGTGCTCTGTGGAACTGCTCATAGTTTGCAGGGATTCCATGTTCCATAGGACAACCTATCAGATACAGCATCGAAGGGAGATTATTTTAAACTTTCTCGAAAAGTGTAAGACACAAAAAGATTCTCAATAATCTGTAACTTGAGTGCAATATGAACATAACAGAAAAACTAGAACAGAAATTAATACCATAAACTTCAACAAGAAATAACAGAGGATGTATAATCCACTGCATATCTTTTCTAGTTAGTGATACAGCCTACAGCATTTATTGGGAAAGCTTAAATACACTAGGCTTGATAGGCTTTAGTTGCCTATGAACATTGTATATAGAATCAAGAGAGATTTATTTAAAGAATCTACTTGAATATGCCCAGTATATATTGTATCCATAAGCCAATAGCTTTTCTCACATAAAATCGATTATCTTGTTCAAGTAGATTCAACAAACCAAATAATTTCACTTAGTTTATACTCCATGATCAGTCCAAAGAAAATAAACATAGAGGACTTGGAAGGTGTGGACCGTGTGGTTTGCATAATCTTCAAGTAATTTATCCAATGTCAATTGTCTAGTTGCAAATTAAAATACTGAAAAATCCATCAGAATTCTTTTTTTCTCACAAAATTACACCAAGGAAAGCTAGTCATTGTAGATGTGCACAAAGTTTATTGCATCACAAAACAAGAAGTTGTATGACCCAGTTTTTCTCTTGATGTATCAACAATGAATGCAGCAGGTATAAACTTATAAACATCTACATCAAAGTTGCCACAAATGCAATAACTCGAATCTCTTAAAATCAAGCATAAAATCAACATTTTGATTAAGATAACAAAACCTGCTGGGTAGACATCACTCTCCTAGGGAGCAGGTGAAGGATAAAGGTGAGGATTTGAGATGAACATGTTCACTTAGAAGAAATAACCGCAAATTATGAAAATTAGTATTTTTCTGAGAAAAATAGAAAACATTATTATTCCATGATCATGAATGTGAGTATTGATGGATTCAATTACAAATATGTTAAATCATCAGAAGGATTGTCCACCAAGAACGCACATCATTTATGTTGGCATTAGGAACTACAAACTGCAGAATACTGTATTACATGTTGGCAGATTAGCAGCCTAGAACCATACAACATTAGAAAATAATTTAACCTTTCCTAACAAACCAAAGATCAAAGATACTGATTGCAATGAGGTACTTGCATTTGCAGAAATGAAACTTTTATCGCCCTGAAATATCTCTCTGTAGCTACCACAAAGAATGGTATTTCAGAACAAGTATGTCCTGGAGCTGTGAGGCACAGCTAACTTCACTAGATGTATCAATGAACAATTGAGTCATTAACCAATTATTCACCTTGTGTGAGCAAGTTTGCAGTCTTAAACTGGCAAAACAGCTAAACCTCGAGCGTCATTTGTCAGTTCTCTTTTTAATAACAGCAACAGTATTATTAATTGAATTTAACCAGTGCATCCCAGTACTGGGAAACAAAAGTGGTAAACAGCCGTGCATAAAAGTTGATTAGAACAAGCTAACAGCAGCATAGTTAGGAATCTTTTATGAACCTCCCAAATGCAGGTAAGAGTACATAAAGATTAAAAAAAGGAAAAAAAAATTCTCCACCTCATTCTCATAAATACAACTGAGACATTCATATGGATCCAGAATATGATACTAGCATCTGAACTGACTAGGATACACATTAAATTGCAATAGACTTGATAAGCAAATTATTTTTGGACATAGGTGGATGAAATATGAATGTATTTAATGAAGTTTCTCCTGGAAAATAATAACTGACAGCAAACATGTGTGGAATATGAAAATTAGGTACATTCAGAAACTAATTCAAAATTGTCCCTACACCAGCCTCAAAACAAAAGTATTATGTTTAAGTAAATGGAATAAATATAAGTGGAGCACATCATACATAACCTTTTTATCATGTCCAGCACTAGCAAGCAATTTTCCATCTGAAGAGAAATTGCAACAAACTACTTTGCTGTTACTGGCTTGGATACAACTAACCTCATTAAAACTAAAACCTACAATATAAATAAAAGAGGTTAATGGTTTAGTTGGTGGATATTGATGTGGAAAACAGAAGAATGACACAACTACCAGTTAAAGGTTCCACGTTATTCTCAGCAGTACTTTTCAGTGCAGCAAATATGTCCCTGCCATCTCCATCATCATTTGACAGAAAAGATTCAACATTATCATCCAATGAACCAACATCACCAAAGTGCTCTAAGTCATCCTACAATCAGTCAATCACATGAGCTTAACATCGACAAAATCACCATCCTCCATTTTCACTGACAATAACTTGAAAGAATTGTATATAAAAATATACCAGATGACTTGAAGACGAGACCCTTCCTGATTTATCTGTTCCATACATCATCAAACTTTTTGCTATAGTGCTTGAATTTTGCAAGTTGCAGGCCATTGAAGCACCATCACCAGGAGTATGGATGGATGGAGTTGATGGACGCGAGTTAGCAGAAGGTGCTGCAGTATTTCCTGTGCCAGTGCTGTTTGCAGGTCCAGACGAGGTGGTTTTTCGCTTCCGTGTATTCTGGTAGTTGTTTGAAAATTTCAATTTATCAAGTTGAATTACAAATGCTTAGTAAGTACATCCATAGATATGCAAATCCTTATCCTTTCTTCATCAGTTACCTTTGCAACAGAAAAATCTAAATAACGGAAGAGATAAATTTTATCGGAGTACCTGCTGCAAATGTTTTTTGCTGCACAAATTCCTGATTTTATTAATTAGATGACTACTTTCAACATGTTTATGAGCACTAGAGTGATAGAAAATGCTACTTTAGTGTTCATATGCTATCATCGACGATTAGAGAGGAATAACCAAGTTGGAGCCTTGCATGTACTACAGGTTTGGTGCTGACAAATGATAAAGGCAGGGAATTTAACTTTACTCGATCATAATGCATAGCAGTAGAAATCGAGAATCAGTGGAAGAAACAAGGGAGTGAAAATCATTTAACTACCATCATGATTTTCTTCAAGATTCCAGGAAGTGAGAAAGCTTGATCATAAGAGACTGACCTTCGTGAAAGCTTGCTCATGTGTGGCCTTTGGTGAACTTAACTGACTAGGAGATCCTACTGATGCATCATTGCCATTCATTTGACCATCTTTTCCACTGAGTACACTCCTGGGTAATATTTGAAGTCTGCGAGAATCTATAGATGAGTCCATATTACTTTGTGCTTGAGCTTGTGCCAAAATCTGCTGTTGTTGGTTAGGCGATAGAAGTTGAAACTGGCTTTGATTGGGTAGAAAGGGCTTGTTTGCTTGAGGGGCAAAGTTTTGGCGTAACTGGTCAATTCCCTGTAAATTGCACATAGTTTGTGAAACCAACAACAGAAAATATCATTCTTAAAGAGGAACGATCGAAGTCATACTGTCAAAGGCCAGCCTTTCAGAGGGAGGCCGCTGACTCCTTGATTCATTCCTGCAAAAATGGTCAAAGCAAGTGTAAGTAGATTGAGTTGATTTAAGATATTTGTGATTGATACAAGTTGCACTTTCTTATATTTTGCATGGCCTACAAAATTTTCTTGTAAGTCAAGTTTTCAACATTTCTCCCTGCCCTTTCTAGTGCTATTCTTCTTTATGTTTTCTCACTCTCCTTCCCATAAAAAAGGAAAAAAAAAGAAAAAACTAACTTGAGACATGAATCTAGTTCATTACTAATATACTAAGTGGTTTGAAGTCAAGCACAGTGACAATAACTTAGCAGCCTTAACTTGAGAGTGTAAAATACTACCTATAGGTGTAACCAATAGCACCTGGTAGCAGTTTAAGTTAATGAATGAGCATAATCAGTAGCTATAGAGAACAATATGAGAAATGGTAAAGTAATCAGCGCGAAGTGGTTCCTCTGGTACCACAATTGTAATTCTTTATAAAATACTATATTAAAATTTCAATGCATTCTAAGCTCTGGAAATTTGATAATTCAGCATGCTAGAAGTGTGCAATGTTCAAATTTCACACACCATTCTTCAACTTCTAGGTAAACAATGCTATGCACTAATGCACATCGATGCATCATCACAGTACTAGGTTACCAGTCACTCAAAAATGCCAAATTTTCATCCTATTACATGGATATGAATTTTCTGTTTCATTTAGGAATTACTTACCAATACCACTTAGTCCAGATTTTGCTTGCATGATTCCATGGCTATACAATGAAGAGGGTTCCATATTCAAAGATTTTTGTGGCTGCACTACACCCATGATGCCTTTAACATCCTGGAATAGTTACAGGTAAGCTCATAGAAGGAAGTGCATATACAAGAGAAAACATCAAATGAATAATATTATGCAAGGAACTTATGGTACAAAATCTTACAGATGTTTGTTGATTTTGCCCTTGAACAAGCTGTGTAGCAGAAGATCCATTGACTGGGTTGCTTTGGATAAATTGCCTGCGCCACCAGATTCAGAGAAAAATTAGGTCGATAAAAAACCTAGATATGTCAAGTTCAGACTTCAGATATTAAAAACTACCCTGGGTGGCTGGTTGTTGATTTGAGAAGTGCAACACTATTAGCATCAATAAGTTGTGGGGATATTTCACTATCAACAGGTTGTGGTTGCTTCATTCGCTCCTCATACAGTTTAGCAGCCAATAGACTAGCAGTCGGTGGCCCTAAAATGCCATTTGTGTTTGTACAATTCATAGTCCCATTGAGAGTAGGATGGCTGACGCCTCTATGCTGCAGTTGAGCCTGCTGCTGTATGAGTTGCAACTGCTGCATGTGTAACTGTCTTTGATGCACTTCCTTCGCTTTTGCTCGCTGTGTCTGTTAAGTAAAATAGATAACAAAAGCTTTTTTATAGAGTTCATTATCTTGGAGTTTGATATGTTGAATCGTAAAAATCCAGGAATATAACTTCCTCCATGAAAGTTACCTCAATGTACGCTGCAGCAACTTGAGAATGTTTTTCATTAGTTCTTGCTATGAAGATATCCCAAAACACTGACCACCACTCGAAAAGAAAACCACCAGGAGCATCAATTGCTGCAAATTAAACAAAATTGAATCTTTGAATAAATACACGCCAATAAGTTACATCTCAAGCCTGCAGGGAAATTCGTACATGGTTGGAGAAGCACAACTTCAGAATCTGGATCTTTCAAAACCCACATCAACCAAAATGCAGAATAGCATATCATATATTTGAACTTGAAAAATTAGGATGCGGGGTTTGAATGATCAACAACAATCCATAGATCTAATCTTATCTCCTAGATTACTACAAAGAAGACAAGAAAGAAAAAACACAAAATATTGAAGCAACAATTGATTGTTATCTACAGAACTTTGGTGACAGAGCATTATCATATATAGCACGGTGAAGAGATTAAGATGATTTAGAATATTAGCAATGAATCTGGAAAATTTCAGGATATCAAATTAACCCAGTAAAAATCAGATCATCAAACTAGTACCAATCAGAAAGGATGAGGAATTTATTAAGAACTATCAAGGCCAGATAGAGTGCAGTTTGATCGTTTAAACTCGGCCAAAATCCATCAAGGTGGCATGAGATGCCAAGGAAAACTCTGAGATTGATTGACTAACTCTAGAAGTTCAAACCTAAGTCAGTGATCCAATAAATAAACTATTTGTTATACCTTAGTTACTTAAATTTAACTCTTGTGTGGTATTTTAAATCATCTTAGCAAATGATAATATTCAACAAAAAGAAACCTTTATGAAATCATAATATCAGGAAACTTTTAGCTATATTTTGATTTAGCATTATAAGAAGGAAAATAAATTAAATTTGAGTCTTCATTGTTACTAAAGGACCTTTAAATATTAGAGGGGAAAACAATTGCCTATAACACTATAAAAGAAAGCAAAAGGAAGAGAAAGAAGTGAAAGAAGAAGAGAGAAAATTCTGAGAAATGGGAATCAGGAAAAGCATCAAGGTATCATATTGTTACTCGAATAATGGCATACTGGTCCTCCACCTCATTCAACACATTCTTGGTAAAAATATCTATAGGACCTTGAAATAGAGCTAAGCCTTGAAAGGACAAGTGCATCTCTTATGCCAGCCATGATTCAACATGTTTGGTAAGAAATATCCCGAAGAAAAAAAGATTAAAACCTGACCAGAAAATATGACTGAGTATATGATTATTTTGCAAGTTTTTAGTGATTGAGAGATTGTTTTGCATTATAATTTTGACTCTCTTTTCATACGGTTATTTACTTGTCTATTATTTATTAGGTGAGTAAAGCCTAAAATGGTTATTTGATAATATAATAATTTTTCTAGGGAAGCATTGGCGCAACAGAAAAGTTGTTACTGTGTGACCTTATGGTCACAGATATTTAGAAACATTAGTAATTTAAATTTAAAATCTTACGTAGACAAAGAACAATAAAAAATCATGTAGACAAATAACAAGCAATATCAAATAACTCTCAAAACATCCACATTTTAGAACATAATGAAATTTATTAGCAAATACACTAAGATTTAAGTTGAATTGCTAGAGCAACTTGTATGACCAAACCATGAGCAGAATTTAAAATGGATCCCATGTCCGAAAAACTATCAACCTGAATAACATCAACGTAGCCATTTTGAGTTGCCTATAGTGATGTCTACAAATAACAAATGCAGACAAATGAAATTTTTTGCAGAAGTGAAATTACATTTAAAAGAATGTGCTTGCTTTCCGGCAAATACAGTTACTATTGGCAATTTTGATTCTTTGAATTACTACAAATGCAAGCGTATGATAAATTTCTAGTTACCTAATAATATTACATGCTTATTTAAATTTTTTCCTTTAAATATAATATTCAACATTTGATAGAGTATTCATCCAATTGAAGACACTCGAGGAAAAAAGTTCTTAGAGGAAGCATTGTTTTCACAACTTTGTATCAGTCTATATAAACAAAATTTATCTCTATACAAATTATGTTATTATCCAATTAATAGAGATGATGACATTACATCAATATAACATGTTTACATAGATAAAATCAACTTTGAAGCCCCAAATTCAAACAAGTTTGAAATTGCAGACCATCAATGGGAAAAGGGTCCTTTTTCCGAACTTCTCATCTGTTCTTTGTGAGGGTGGTTTTTGTTGAGTCCAGACAGATAACAAGAAGCGTGTATTGCTCATTCTTGTAAAATACTATATTTTAGAATCAATACTCTACTATCCCATTCTAGTAGCATTATGTTGACCGAAAATTGAATAATGGACTAACTCCACAGCCCCAATACCACAACAGGCAGTACAGTTCCCAGCAAAGCTATTGTAAAAGCATTGCTTTACAGAAATAGGGGAAAGGGAAAGAAGGGGAAAAAAAAAACAAGTCTACTTACCCACAGGATCTGTCGCAACTTTCCCTTCATCCTTGAAAGCCTTAGCAGTGACTTGCAAGTCTCTTTTTAATAGGTAGTCGTGAATATAAACATCAAGCCTAACAAGATCAATTGGTGGGACATTACAAATGGCAATAAATCCATGATCGCCAAAATTTAAAAAAAAAACCCAGTGAATAATATAACCAAGAGAAGAAGCAGAATTTACAAAACTTACATCTTATCCGCCTCCCAATTACTCTGCGCCATGTCTTCACCTCCAGGCCTTGATACCCAAGAAGATCAATGTAAGCCTCCGGTTGCCTAGACGCTTCACCACAATTCCATAAGAAACTCATCAGTTATCCAAGCAATGAACCGAAAAAGGCAAAAGGGGGGCAATGGATTGAAAAAAAAAAATCGAAGCCATATCCATCATTATACAAACATGGAAAAAAAAAATCCAGTTTGAAAAAGGAACCAAAATCGACTTAAATACCACCGCATAGGAAAACTCCCAATCATTTTAAAAATGCAAACACTAATCTTCCATGACAATTGAGTTGCGGATGCATCCAACCTTCAGAACGCTGTCTCTTCCCTCATATTGGCCGTTTACAGTACCGCGACGAAAGGGAACGGCGAATTGTGAGATCGCCGAGGATGAGATGAGGGAGGAGGAGGAGATCGAAGCGTCGAATTGAGCAACTCGGCTAGCCAATTTGGGGAGTAAACCGAAATCGAGATGTATTCCAAGTTAAGAAGTGGGGGTGGGAGATCGAAAACGCTTTCGGGCTCTATGTTCCGACTCGGATCCGAGCCACAAGCACGAGCCACCGCCTCCCAATCCGAGCCACAAGCATGAGCCACCGCCTAGCCAAGTTGGAATTTGACTATTAAAGGTGCCGGTCTTAATCATATATAAAGTAGATGAAAAATTACAATTGATCATATTGGCAATTAAAGATGCAAGAATTCAAATTTTTATTTTTTTCTGTATACTGCATAATCAATTTTATAATGGACTCATCTTTTGGGAATTCACCACCTTAGTGGACTCATGAACCTATTGGATGATATCAAATAAATGATAGTAAAAGCTATGAAAATTTTGGAAATCTACTTCAATAAGTTCCATATTAAATTTTATATGAAACGTTAATTAATTCGATTTCACTCATTCAATTGGAAAGTCAAAGTACTCTTCAAGGATATGATTAAATTGATTATTATGAGATAAATTTATTATAGTAGATAAAAGTTAAATCTATATAAAATTTAAGTAATATCTTTTCTGTAATAGTAAATTATAATTTTTTTAATTTATTTCATCATATGATCATAAAATTAATTTTATAAAATTATTAAGATGAGGGATTCCCCTTTAAAAGCACAGGAGAGTCGATAAAAATAACATATGGTTCGTCTGGGAGTCGCACGCGGATTTTCCATCGGCTAACGCCCGAAGCACCAGGACAACGTTCAATCCAAAGCGATGGTTCGTGCTGACGATGGCGGACCAAGAGTGTGAACACGATGCTTCGGAGGATCATTTAAATCATACTTTAAAATTTAAAGTGAATTACGAAACTACCCTGAATTACACGCTTTTATTAGCAACACACTGTGCCCTCTTATTGGTCAAACCCCACAATTATGCTACTATTTTGCTTTTAAGACAAACTTAAATTCTAACAAAAGTCTCACCTTCCCATTTAAATGGTACAAAATTGTCTTCTTTACCCCACATGATTAATCAGGTCTTAAGAATTGGAAATTTAGATTATAAGAAAGAGACGAAAGTCTTGATTTCCTTTTTTTTAATTAGAAAAATGAGGCGAGGTAAAATATAATTTTTAAAAATTATTTATTAATTATGAATCCAAAGTTGTGGATATTCTGGAGCGGCAGTGTTAAAAAAATGCCTGCTGCTCATTCGCAGCGTGCCCTTCAGGCGAAACAATACATAGGATTCCTTTGGAAGGGCATGCCGATGTCGTCCTGGATAAGGAGGATCTTCGGAAAAGAAAAGCTGGCGCTTTTGTATAGACTTCGTGAACAAATTAAGAAACGAAACGTAGGGAAGAGTTCCATCAATCGATCTCCTGAAACTTGTATTATTTAATGCGCAGTGGCGGACTGCACCAAGGAAACTCTAATGCAGATGAATCTTGTCCAAACTCCAAAGGTCATCCATTTTGGAAGTGATGGCCTTTGTGTTCGTCGGTCTCGCGTTGGGGTGACACTCCCACGAGGGAAGTAGGAGTTCACGTGGGAGTTGTTTTGAAAAATACCAGTATGAAGATCAGCAGACGCAGTTGCACTTGATTCTTCTAAAAATAACTTCTGAAGTGAGGAGATGAGGAAGGAGAAAAGGCCAGAGGGTGCTGGTTCTTGCAGTGAATCTCTTTTTGGCCCTTTGGGAAGAGAATCCAAGGATTTGGACGTCGAGCCATTTCTCCAAGCTTTCGTAAAATGTATTTTCTGAAATCCCTGATGAATTGTGAAGTACAATGATCATCATCAACCAAGTTCAGAGACGAATAATACAGTTTTAAAAGCAAGTTTCTCTCCTTTTCTCCCTGCAAAATTATCTTTTGTTTTCCTTTTCAATTCTCCTCTCGCCTACTTTTCCTCCTCTCCCGCCAAAAGAGGCCCCTTTAACCCTTTGCCCTCCTCCCTATCCCCGGTGGCTCGGACAGAGGCGCCACGGGGAGGTCTACGAGGAAAGATAAGCTCTCCGGCGAGGTAGCACTCATGGAGGTTTCCCACCACAGGGACGCCCACGGGGGTCGTACACGCGCCAGCAGCCTAGCTGCCGCCACGGTGGACTCATCGCTGGCTTACCTCGAGCTCCGGAGCCGCCGCCTCTCCAAGCTCCCTCTTCCATCCGCTGACGCACGCGAGATTTCTACTAAATCCCATCGTTGTAAAGCTACTAGCTTGGAGCGAGCTACCAGAATTCTGAGGAAGGGTTCGGAGTCGATCACCGCCTCCGACAAGCACGAGGCAGCAGGGGAGGCAACAGAGGCAGAAGTCGATGCGGTGCCGGACTCGGAAGTGTCGATTGGGGAGAACATTCGTAGTGTCCAAGCCACAGAAAGGTGAGATCTTGCTACTTTTTTCACAATATTTGGTCCATTTAGCATCTTTTAATCGGTTATTTTTGGATGCTTGAAGCGAATTCTTTCCTCTGTTCTTCCTGCATTGTTGTTTATCCTTATTTTTCTCCCTTCTCGTTAGTCAGTGGGCAGACTTTTTCCTTCTTTATTCCACAGGCATGTCAGGGAGACAACTCCTTGCAGTTCAAGTAGGAGCTCCAGGATCATAAGAACTCCAGGTTCTACAGCCAGACCGACCACTTCAGCTTCCAATATTGTGTGCCAACGCTTTCCGACCCAGCAACACATGGACGAGTTCTTTGCTAACACAGAGCAGCATCACCAGCAAAATCTCAAAGAGAAGTATGATTCTCCTCTTCACTGATTTTAGTATCTCAACGCCATTCTGCAGACCCTTACTGTCTTCATCATACGATATTTCAGGTACAATTTTGACTTTGTTAATGAGAACCCGCTCCCTGGCCGGTACGAGTGGGTGAGAGCTGACTTCTTCTAGTTATTAGATCTTCTGCACTGCTGCTTCTCCTGGAACTCAGATAACTGTCTGATGTTGTTCCACTTCCAGAGTTCCAGCCTCCTTTGTTATGCAAGCATAGGTTTCATGATGTTTCCTTTGTTATCAGAGGGAGAACACATTCCGTTCAATATTGGATTAGTTTCATGATGTTTCCATTTACTGTTTTATTATGTTTGATTGAAATTAAACAAATGTTGGAGAGTAAAACGAAATTCTCTCTGTTAAACAAAGAATAAAAGAAATAAACAAATTTGTAAACGAAGACGATCGATCACCGGTGGATGGAGTTGTACCCGTCGCGCCGCGTCATTCTAGCCCTCCGGCTCGAATCCTCCTCCATGTCCCACCTGCTCTGCTGATCCCGCAGGTACTGCTGCACCACCAACACAGACGACGTCGCCGAGAACTCCGACGACACCAACAAGTCCCCGATTGGCCCCAACTCCTTGAATTCCACGAAGTTCGACAAGCTCGCCAACAGCGCCGAAGTTGAGTCTCCAGCCTCCCTACCTACAATGTACAAATTGTAGGCGCCTCCCATCTCTCTGATCGCCGTCACCATCTCCGCGCAGTCTCGAACCGCCTTCTCCTCGTACGCCACCGACGCGTGGCTCAGGAACAGCTGCCTGAACTCCCTTACGTACTCGTCGTCGATTCGCTGCTCCACCCTGGCCGCTGAGAGCCCCGGCGTCGCATTGGCCGCCTGCGATTGGTCCGCAGCCACGAACCGCACCACCGTAAGGTGGACGCCGGGCCTCTTGGCGAAGCGGCTGGCGTAGAGGAGCGCCTCGCGGTCGTTGGGCCCGCCGAAGAAGAGGAGCGCCACGTGGTAGTTGGCGAACTTGGAGTCGTGGTCGACTAGTTGACCGCGGTCGACGAGGATAGCGACGGAGCAAGGCGCGTCGGCGAGGATACCCTGGTTGACGACGCGCACATGGGGGTTCATGTCCTCCATCTCGCCGTCGACGGTCAGCAGGCGGTGGAAGGGTAGGATGATGAGGGTGGCCCGGTAGCCCTCGGCGATGCGGAAGACGTCTTCGGGCATGGAGGCGTAGGCGGACACGGCGGTGAGGGACGAGACTGTAACGTTCGTCGACCGTTGTTGGTACCTGTCGAAGGCGGAAGTGATGAGCTGCGACTCCACGGGGTTGTCCGGCGCAGAGGACGTCGTGGTGTGAATGTCGTCGATGGGAATGGTGCGTTGGCCGTCGACGGCGTCGTGCACGATGAGCATCGGCGGGGCGGAGCCGATGAGCTCCGCGAGGTGAACGGCGCAGACGGAGATCGGGAAGTGGTTGGCGAGGTAGAGGAGGCTAGTGATGGAGGGGACGTTCCGGAAAGTGTGGACGCAGGCCACAACGCGCAGGTCGGACTCGAAACCGGAGAGTTGCAGGTTCCGATTCTTGTATGCAGGAGCAGGAGCCCGACGGAGCTTGCGAGCTTCGAGCGCCGTTAAAATCGGTCTCACCATTGCCGTGGAAATCACCGACGCGACCAGCAGCACTGCGTGCATCCTATTGTTGAAGATCTGCTTCCATGATCGCAATGGAGTTAAATTTTGGATGCGAATTAATTGTTCTATCGTAATTTTGTGTCAAATTTTAAAGCACCTTCCGATCCTTGCCCGTGTTGAGGATTATGAGCTCCAAAGGTCCGATCGTGTTCATCAAGACTCCGATAGACAAACCCTCTGCTCGCGGTAAGGAAAACAGGGGCGACACCATCATGCCTGCCGCCATCTTTGCCAGCGTAGCCACCATCACGACACAGGCCAACCTCAGAACGTAGTGCCCCGGCTCGCCCTCTTCCTGCGTGAAGACTTCCAGAATGTCGGTCGCGTGGGCGCTGCTGATGATGGTGAAAGGCAGCAGAGCAATGATGACGAAGTTCTCGAGTCGCTGCGTTAGCGCCGCCGTGAGTTGTCCCTTGGGCACCGCCAGCCCCAGCACGAGTGCACCCAAGGCAGGGTGGAAGCCGATGGCCGACGCCGACAGCGCTGCCACCGGTACGAAGCCGGCCACCAAGCCCATGAACTCAATGGTCACGGTCTCGGCCTCCAACGCCTTCCGACCCAGCCACACCAGCAGCGGCCTGATCATCCACACGCACACCACCACGTGGCATGCGCCGGCGAGTACCATCCACATCGGTGCCAGGGCCTCGTTGGCGGGCCTGTCCAAGGCGAAGCACACAGCAAGGACCACCCACGAGGCCACGTCGCCGACCACCGCCGCCGGGAGCACGACCTGGCCGACCTCCCCATTGGGGACCTTGACCTCGGCGAGGAGGCGCGCCATGACGGGGAAGGCAGGGACAGAGAGCGCGAAACCGAGGATGAGAGTGAATGAGGCCTTCTCCGCCGGAGAGACGCTCGAGCTTTTGCCTACCATCGGGGCGGACAGGCCAAAGATAACGATGGCGATAACGACGGCGAGGAACGGGAGGCCGACGGTGGCGGCTGCCACGGGCAACACCTTCTTGCTCCTCTCCCTGACTACTTTGGCATCGAGCCGGACGGCGACGAGGAAGACGTAGTAGATGAGCCCCAAGAAGCCAAAGATTTCCACCATGGAAAATGTCGTCGGCGGGAAGATGAAGTCGTATAGCGACTCCACCGACTGCGTCGGCGAGCTGCGAAAATCGAGTTTGCCGATGATCGTCGGACTCAATAGTATGGCACCCTGTATCATCAAAATTGATTTTTTTAAAAATAACAACCAAACACACAATTGAAATGCTCAGATTATTAGAAAAACCAAATATCAATGTCGATCGGAATTTACAATCAACTCGGCGACAATGCGAGGCTGATTGAAGGGCTTGAGGAGGTAGGCGACGGAGCGGGTGGTTGACAGAATCAGTAGGTTCTGAAAGATCATAAGAGTAAACTTGAAGTGGAAAAAGTCGGCGATCTCGGGCTCTTTGATCCTCCAAATCCCGTCCATGAAGATGTTATCTTGGAACTGAACACTATTATTCGTCACGTTCGCCGTCGCCGCCATTTTAATTACGTCGGCGACACAGAGGAAACGGAGAGGCAAAGATTGTAGACTGATTTGAGTACTGCAATTGAGGAGAGAGACTGCCGGAAGAAGGATGATCGCCGTCACTTTATATAAGAGAAAAAGACAGTGCTGCCTCGTTGGTACCCAGCAAAAATCGTTAGTTTTATCGTTATTTGTTAACTGTCGATTGGATCATACACGATTCAGTTAGGTGCTTCTTTATTTTGTACCTCTTCATTAACTAAATTAGGTTGTTATAATTTTCCTTCGTTTTATACTTTTTTAAGTTTTGCATTAAGCTAAAGAACGCTGCGCTAACTAATATTCTAAATTTATCTTAATTAGTTTATAGCTGCATGTACGTGTCTTCGGTGGTTATACGATCATGTAAGCATTTTTTTTTAACATTACCAATCATTAATGAATAAGTACACCTCTTAACTTATCCATATAAATAATATTTTATTTGTCTAAATTTAAAAAAATTATTTGCACATCTTTTATTTTTGTAATTTATAATATATTTTTTTTTAAGGAAGGCGACAGTTGGAACGCAAGAGGCTAGCTTGAATATTTTCCGGCACTACTTTACAACATGAATATTATTGAACAAGATAAATTTAAATTGTAACAATTATGGTTTCGTAGCGGTTAACAACATGAATATTTTTGAATAGAACAAGCCCGAGTTGTATAACTATAAATTTATAATTGACAAAATTATAATAACTACAATATTTATAGTTGTTATCAATATAGATTTATCATATTGATATAATTGACCAATTAATTCAGAATTTAATATACATGATAGGAAATATTAATATCGAATAGTATACTAAAGTTATTAATATCCAAGAATTTAATATACATGTAGGAAATATTAATATCTAAACTAAAGGGTAGCTGTGTTATTTTACTTGGATTGCTAGTGGGATGTGATATTTTTTTGATTAAAAATAAAAAGATTTGATTCCAAGAAAAAGATGTCCTTAATTAAACACCCAAATCATTGTTAAGAAGGCGCCATTTAGTTCCATGCCGTTGCATTTCAAATTTCAAACGACGCATCCGTCACGTTGATCTATCTCGTTCGTGATCAAATCGCAACCGTCCAATGTATTCATATACAGCCTTTTCTTTAGCCCTAGTTGTCTTATCTCCGCCCGGTATCTCTGCGCTCGAGCGCTTTCTCCGGGGCTGGGACACTTTCTTTCCCTTTCGCTTCCAAATTAGGGTTTGCCTCTCCCCGCTCTCTGTCTCCTCTAATCTAATTCTTGGTTTTGATCGGATTTTTTTTTTGTATGAGATTCTATCTTTTTTGTTAAGAAAAATCTCGTGCGTTGTTCTCATTCTCTGGAATCGCGCAGTCACATCTCGATTGAAGTAGAACCGAGAGGTAGTTTGAAATGGGACAGATCCAGTACTCCGAGAAGTACTTCGACGATATCTACGAGTACAGGTAGCCATCGATCTCAATAGAGTCCCAATTTGTAACAAATTCCATGTTTTTCTCTGATAGGAACAGGAATTAGATCCGTCGCTCACCAATCGCTCCTTGTTGTGTGCAGGCATGTCGTCCTTCCATCGGAGGTGGCTAAAGCGATGCCGAAGAACCGCCTCCTCTCTGAGGTAAGTCGATCGATGTTCCAAACCTTAGTTTTTTCTCACAAAATCGTCTTTTTTGATACCGTCCTGTCCTTCGAAGATTTTTTGTTTTTGTTTTGTTCTTTTGATGACGATTGAATGGTTATGATCGGTACATTATTAGAACGAGTGGCGGGCGATTGGGGTGCAACAGAGCAGGGGATGGGTGCACTATGCGATCCATCGCCCGGAGCCGCATATCATGCTCTTCCGGCGACCGCTCAACTATCAACAGCAGCAGGAGAATCAGGCTACGGTCAACGCTCACGCCGCACAAGCCCTCCCCAAGTGACGAGTGATGACGCCTACTCAGTAAAATATAAGTAGATGAAGATCCCCTTTCCTTGGTTATGGGTTATCTAAATCGATGGACATTCTATGCTTATAATTGACAAACCATGAAGAAATGATGACCATGTGTGCTTGCAAATCCCTGCAATCCTGCTTATGATTGCTTGGAATGTTTTGTTCAATTCTAGATTTATAATCCTTTAGCTCTTTGCATTGTGATTAGTCTTGATATCAGATCGTCCTCCATGGATGATGATCCTCCTTTGAGTTCATATGTAAATCTAGACTTCAACAACCTCTTTGTTTCATGGAAATCTCGACTCGCATAAGAAAATAACCTGAGCTAATTGTTTGTCTTCATGCCTTGCTCCAAAATCTACCAGAAATCTCTGGTCTCATCTTTTGATGATTAGCGGAGGCATCTATTGGCCATGAATGATTGTGGTTTTCAGCACTGCTATCCGAAACACTCAGAAATCGATCTAGAATAATTTGATCAAGTTTAGAATAATTTAAATAAATATTAAAATAATTTAATTAAATTCGTTAATAAATTTTGATTGATTTATAATATTTTTTAAATAAATATTAAAATAATTCAAATAAAAAATACTGTAATATTAGATAGCAGTATTTTAAGAAAGAAAAATTAGGATGAAATATTTTTTTATGATAATTTAGGAGCGTCTTTTTAAGTTTTATCAGAAATTATGCATCGGATTGAAATACGTGGTCGAAGAAGTCATGGTTGGGTTCAGGTAACCAAGCTTGACTAAATACAAATCGAGCTCGATTTTGGCCGACAATGATTTTGACAAATATCATAGCCAAATTCACATTACGTTCTCTTAATTTAATCTTTAAGTGATAAGATCTATGAGGAACTGCTTTTGAGGAATTAGGATTCTCTTCGCGTTTTTTCCCCCGCCGGAGCCCTTACCTGAACGCGACGCCTCCTTTCGCCGTCGATGCGCCAGCCTTCCACGATCTCTTCCTCCTCCTCCTTATTTTTCCTCTTCTCTTCCGGCACCAGCAACTCTCCTCTGTTGCAGCACCAACAACTCGCCTTCTTCTTCTGCCAGCCAACACTAAGAACCCTATTGACGGCCGCCGCCCCTCTCCTCCGCCGTTGAGGCTAGGAAGAGGACCACCGGTCGTCGATCACCGTCGACGCTGCTATCTTTCTTCTTCGTTCTTCTTCCAATTCCAGCGTCTCTCTCCTCTCTCTCTCTCTCTCTCTCTCTCTCTCAGAAGCAAGCACCGCCGCCGGTTGTCGCCAGAGCTAAGGGAGGCCACCGCCGGCGACGTGCCAAGAGGACTCTCCTCCCTCTCTCTATTTTACTTTTTCGCTGTGTCCATAGCCATCGACTCTTATCCTGCTGCTCCATCGCCTTTTGCCCGAACCAAGGAGGATCGATGGTCTTCCTCAATTTTTGGTATCCTTATTGAACAAGGTTTTTATTGTACGCTGTCCAATTAAAGGTAAAGATTGGTAAATAGTTATATGTTGATATTGAAAAATAATTATTATTTCGGACTAATAACGATGTGTTATTTAGGCTCATTTTGGCTAAGTGCTTTGTATCAGCCAAACACCTATCGCGTTCCATCGATCGGGAAAAATTGTAAAGGTAAATATTTTATTTTATTTTATTATAATTCATTTTTGGTTGACATATCTAGTTTAGAATAGAAAATAAATAAATTTGTTATTTGATGGTAGTAGAGGGCAATTCAGATTATACTTAGGTAGCAGGAACAAAATTTGATTAATCGACATTGAATTTCAAACATTGTTGAATTTCCCAATAACCTTGAGTTAGTATTTGGGTGCATGGCTTGGTTCCTTCTTTTCCATACTGTCGTCAAGTGGAGTACCTTCCTATTAAGTGGAAATTACACCCAGTGGCATGACAATTATTGAGTGAATTCAATAGTTGAGCTTTCCAAGCCATGCACCCAGTGGCCCGACCCACTGCGGGGTTACCGAGCACGGGCGATCTGTGGGAGAGCTTGTGCGCGCAGGATGGCTGACTAGTGCTCTGGCGGAGCAGTGACGGATGCAGAGGTTCTGTGATATGCAGCCAGAGCGGGTACTGATAGGTGTCTCTTAGTCGGACCCGGGTGATCCAGGAGCAGTCGATCTGAGCAGGGTCCTGGTGGGGGGGTGCCCGACCCCTGCGGGGCAGTCATGCTTGGGCGATTTGCGGGTGATCTCGTGCGCGGAGGATGACTGTTTGGCTCCTTGACAGCACAGCACTGGGTGCAGCAGTGCAGTGGTTGAGACATGCAGCCGTAGCAGCACTTGTGGACGTCTTCCAGCCGGACCCGAGTGATTCCAGGTGCAGTCGTGTTGAGCAGGATCCTGGTGGGGTGGAGCCGGCCCTGAGGGATTGCAGAGCTTAGGCGATCTGTGGGAGAGCTTGTGCGCGGAGGATGGCGGCTTGGCGCTCTTCAGTGCAGTAGCGGATGCAGAGGTTTTGTGATATGCAGCCAGAGCGGGTACTGACAGGTGTCTCTTAGTCGGACCCGGGTGATCCAGGAGCAGTCGGTCTGAGCAGGGTCCTGGTGGGGGAGTGCCCGACCCCTGCGGGGCAGTCATGCTTGGGCGATTTGCGGGTGATCTCGTGCATGGAGGATGACTGTTTGGTTCCTTGACAGCACAGCACTGGGTGCAGATGCGGTACGACAGTTCATGATGCAGATGGAGTGGCAGGGACGAGTGTTTCATTAGCTAGCCGGGCGATACCAGATGCGGCTGGATCAAGCGGCGTCCTGGCAGGATAGAGGCCCACCTGTGGGGCAGCCGAGCTTGGGCAGTTTGCGGGTGAGCTCTTGCGGCATTTAGGCTGATTGACATCTCGACAGTGTAGCAACAGATGCACACGATACTGGCGACCGCAGCAGGGATTACTGTGTGGTTGTAGGCTCATATCAGAGCCGTATTGACGATCATGAGTCTAGTATTGAGGGTGGAGAGGTGAAGGACGATGGGGCCCAATGAGCACCCGCTTCATCCTCTACCGGTAACCCCTCAAATACCAACTCATGTTTACCGCTTTGTAGGAGCATAGCTCCTGTATTTCTTTCCATTTCATCTATACATATTTACCTTTCCCCAAAAAAAAAAATAGTTTTTAATTTATCTAAGCACATTGTAAGTTTAACTTCAAGGAATTCATTTTAAGCTCAGGTTTCCATTTTTCCCAGTTTGCTGATTGTAGTAACTTAGCATCTTCTTAATAAACTAACCAAATTGTATCTATTTGATCAAGAGATGCTGAATGTTCTTTTTATTTTTGGTATGTGAAACCTCTTATGTGATATCAACTTGATTTGACATGTTGTTTGTATGTACTTTGTATTTGCTGAACAAACAACTTTTTTTTGTGTGTGACTTGAAATTTTCCCCATTCATTTAATTGAGTCTAAAAAATAACAAAATCTGTTATTGACAATCTTCTTTGGCCACCAAATTTGTTATGAGTCACATTCAACCTCCAGTACCTTTTGTACTATAAGAATTTTCTACTGCTTCATTGTACCGGAAGAGCATTCTATTGCATCATATAAAATTGATGGCTTTCTTTTGACAAATTTGATGTCTTCATCCATTTCAGATATTCTTTCATGTTGTTTTGGCTTGTTTTATTTTGTCTGTTTAGTGTTTTTTCTCATGGTGTGGTTTTTCCTCTGCAGAAATCTTGACATGGAAGCAGCCAATTTTCTATGGTTATCTTTGAAAAAATCAATCACGGGAATTATGTTTGGACTAACTATTTCTGATAAATTTTTTACTGTCTATTCTGTGACGGGTAGTTCTATGCATCCTACATTTACAACGAGCAATGGCAGCTTTCCTGCATTCTTGAAAGGTATGTGTATCCATGTAAAAGACTAGGTGGAACCAAAGGATCAAATGTTGAATAAATAACTAGTACACAAAATTGTTCATGATATATACCTTTTCATACTCACCAATAACTTGACCACAGGTGACATTGTGCTGGTTGAAAGGTTCTGGGATGATAAACTTTCACATGGAGATGTAATTACCTTCAAGTAAGTTATGAGACGTAGAACATAATTTAGCTTTCACTGTAGTTTTCCTTTTGACTGGAATACCACAGGTAAAAGTAGATCTAGTTAATAAGTTGGACGTCTATATGTTATCAATTTGTTTTTTCTTCCCTCTGAAATTGAACTATAAGCTAGTGCCAAATGAATTGTCCTTTAGAATATGATTTCTTAGTTCAAGGTTGCTAATTTAACCGTAGTCCATTACTTCCCTTCAATTTCAAAAACAACTAAGACTCTTGTTGATAGGCCAACAAAAGGAAAATTAATTTACCTTCATTATTTATAGGGGCATTCATTGATCTATCACATCTTCTGATGTACATTTTCTTGAGTCATAGGCGGATTTCTTCTTCACCATTATCTAAGTTTCTTGTTGGTTTCTCATGCAAGAAATATAAAGGCTTATATCATCTACTAAGACTATAGCCTTCCCAATATATCAACAAACCTCAGCTATTATTCAAATGGGCAAATACTTTGAAAACCTAAATTATGAAATACCAAACTTCTAATGTTGAAAGGGTTAATGAGATGAAGTGTAACCTACTCTGATCCTAGCATTAGTGAAATAAATTATTGACCATCACGCCGATCTCTTGTTGAGCCATTCTCTTATTCTCACCCTTTGTTTTTTTACAGGTCTCCGACTGATCACAAGAAGGAATTTGTTAAAAGATTAATTGCATTGCCAGGTGATTGGATGCAATGTCCAAACTCTCATGATATAGTGAAGATACCAGAGGGTCATTGTTGGGTTGAGGGCGATAATAGAAGTTCTAGTTTGGACTCAAGACATTTTGGCCCTGTGAGATGTCTTTTCACAATTTTCTTTCTTATTATTTTTCCGTGGTAGTTAAGCTGAGATTCAGTAGCTAAATAATATATTTGAGCATCTAAACTAGAGATTAATGCATGTACCTTGAGTTCTTCCTTCAGCACATATATTGATTATGCTTGTGTATGCAGTTTACTGTGATACCAAAATTTAGTAATCTAGCTTGACCTGAATTTAAGATGTTGAATCAGAACACCACACATACCAAAAGCAACATTTTCTCTCTATATTTTATGTAACTTTTTGATTGTTTATGCTATAAATCTTCTATTACATGGTTACTATCAAATCATCCAATGTCTGTCTAAGCCTGGATGAAATGGATCGAGGAGGGTTGCCTTAGACCATACACGACCAGCATTAAATTTGTCTACTTCCAACTTCGTTACTCAAAAGGAGGGTCTGCAGTGATATTTGAAGGATAATTTCATTTTTCTTCTTCTTTTGATTAGCAAACCATTAAGAAAATAATTAAACGCCAATTGCTTTGGGAGAATAAGAACCTTGTGTTGGATATTGCCATGAAAACTCATGGATTTCAGCAGATATTGAAGATTGATGTACTTTAGCCTTTTCTTATTGCTTCAGTTTTATGAGCTTTGGCATTGAGCTAGTTAAATGTGAAGATCAATGACTGACATTTTCTACTTGTGCAGATTCCTTTAGGTTTGGTTCGAGGGAGAGTGACCCACATAATTTGGCCGCTAACGAGAATGAATAAAGTGGAGAGAAAGGTTGTAATGAACAGAGTCTATCGAACTTGATTTATTTTATCAATGAGTTTTCCTACAAGTTGTAGTACTTTGGACGTCCAATTTTCAGGCTACCTCATGGTCAATAAGTGTAATTTTGCAACATATCTTGTTTCCCAAGATGCATTATTTTTATTTTTTTATTGTGTGTGTGATTCAGAGTTTTGAAAACCATTTTAAAATCCTAAATAATTAATCATCCAAAGAACACAAAAATTGTGATAATACCGACAGTTTGGTGTATTATTATTTTTAATAATTCAGTTATCCAATATAATGTATTTTCTAGCGACAGAAAAATGGGACGCACGTGGTCCACGCGCTGGCTGCTATGTTAAAAAATTTCTAGCCGTCCACGACTCCGAGCGGTGAGTGGACGGTCCAGATGGTCACTATTCGGGTGCAATTGGGGTCTGAAGCAGTGGGTGAGATATTATTTATCGTCATCAGTGACCCTGACCTGACGACGGCACTATGTCGCATTAGCAGCTCCTCTTCTTGCCCGCTTCTTGTCTCGCCCAAGGAGGGAGGAGAGATAGAGGAGAGAGAGAGGAGAGAGAGAGAAGAGAGAGAGAGAGAGACTGGACGGTCGCGGAGGAGCCCTAATCCGTGCGGAGATCTATCCTGGTGTGCCCGATGGAAGAAACAATCGCGATGGTGCTGTTCGAGTAAGCAAATCGAACGGCGGAATAGAAGGGCGGCTGTTTGTGTTTCTCCCTCTGGGCGTTGGAATCTTGGAACCTTGAGTTAATAGGCACTTTGGGCGGTGGACAGAAGAGAAAAGCGTGGTCTTCTGGTTCCTTTTCTTGGCTTCACTGCTTTGATCGGCCGGGGTGGTGGTCTAGCGAGGAGAGAGGGGACGAGGGTTCGTTGATGGATCCGAAGGCGTTGGATGGCATCATCCAGAGGCTGCTGGGAGTGAAGGGGAGCAAGCCAGGGAAGCAGGTGCAACTCCTCGAGGCGGAGATCCGACAGCTTTGCCTAGTGTCCAAGGACATATTTCTGCAGCAGCCCAATCTCTTGGAGCTTGAAGCGCCTATTAAGATTTGTGGTAAGCTCTAGTATTTTTCTTTTTTCGTTATCTTGGTCTGAGTTCAGTAAGTTGTTTTGATGTCGTGAATTTCGAGGAGGGCGGAAAAGCTACTGAAATTTGACTAATATCTTGGATTAAGCACTAAAGAGTGTCGTTTTGACACGGCGTTATGGCATGTGTTCTAATTCAAGTTAGTTGAATAGCATAGATATTACACACTATTCAGGTCAGCTTTTTCCTTGAATGCCCCCTGCTTAAATTATTTAATTAATACCTTGGTTTCCTTCTCAAGTCAAGGAGCGACGGAGATGCCAGGAAATTTCTGTTTCTGGTCACTTGACATGCCAGAAGAATCCTGAAATTGCATAATAAAAAATTATCAACCAGAATACATTAAAATTTTGAACATTCTTTTGATGATTGAGGTGAGGTTTTGCATTGTTGTCATATATGTGAACTTTTCAAAAACAAATGCTGGAGATGTATGATGGGATAACTGTGTAATAAATCTATAATTGTTAGCAAATATGTAATCCAAATGCATAATGTATAAATACTTATTTTCACAAAATAATGTAATTGACAACAAAGTTGAAAGTAACACTTACCATCTTTTGCCTTTGCAAAAAGCTTCAAATGTTTAAGATTGATAATCTTCTTTAAGAATGCCTAACATTAAATTCCTCAAAAACCATTACATTTCCCCTAGTCTTGCTCATACCAAGTTATGATCCATTGGTCTTTTGTTATGAGATACAGAATTTGGACATCTTCAATGGAAATTGCTAATTCGGTGTTGAAGCCTTTGCAAATAGTTACATTTCCTAGCCATATTAAAGCACAATCTCTTTTTTATCCTAACCAACCAATGATTTTTGCTTCCTCATCGTGTCATTTTTTCAACTTAGGCAGCTATTTCCTCCCCGTTTATTGATTCTTTATATTTGTGTTAAATCAACATATACTGCATGATGAGTGGCTTTTTCATGTTAAACTTTAACACTTTCTAAAGATATCAAGTTGGGATGAACTAATAAACCAATCACGTGCTTTTTTAAAAAAAACGTTCGTTTAAAATCAGAGTTAGAAAAAGCGTGCGTAGCGGAAAGAGAATACGAAGCGATAAGAGAAAATAAATAAGGAAGACACAAGTAATTTTTTTTACTTCGTTCGGAGCTGTCGACGAGTCCTACTCGAAGGCCCAGGTCCCTTGGACCTTTCCGTTGGGCAATCCACTAAGTCTCTCTACCGGTAAACTCCCGGTAGAGTAGTTGGAATACAAAGATGGGCGAAAGTATAATAACCCTAAACTTCCCTTGAATAATTTAAGAACAAATAAGATAATAAATAAATGTTACCAATGCCTTTGTTTCAGAGCAGCTTGTGTGTTGGCGTTGGTCCCCCAGTAGTGGTTGGACGTGGATGAATTAGAGTGTCGTCGTTGGAGGAAGAAGAATTGATGAAGCTTTGATCAATGCGCAGTTAATCACAAATGAAGCACTGCGGATTGAACTCTTAATCGAATGAGCACTGATCTAATTAATTCCAAAAAGAGCAACTGTTTAGAAAGCTTCCGCTCATTCCTTTATATAGGAATACTCGATGCTTAAATCAAGATCTGAAATCCCTGCTTTAATTTCTATCCTAGCTCGCAAGTGCATCGAAACAATATGAATAATCAAATGGAAATTTTATCCTTTGAGGAGTAACGTGGCTTCATTATAGCAAGGAATAAAGTGATATGGCTTCAAGGAATAAAGTAACGTGGCTTCATTATAGCAAGGAAAAATTATATTTTATTATTGGAAAGAATAAAATCTGTATTAGTAGAATAATACTTTATTATTGATAGGAGTAATAGATTTTCATATTTAGCAAAATGAGAAAGGATGAGGAGTAATTTTGCAAAAAGACCCTTACAACATCATGTTAGTCCAAAAGTAAATCCTAGCATAATTTATTTGGACTAAGATAAAATTCAAAGTTAATTAGATCCTGTCTCCTAAACCAGGATCTAACCAGGTCTCAGTTTAGATCACCTAAATGGGTCTAGACTGGACCGCGCCTAAAGTTAAAAGTTTGACTCATCTTCATTGGTTCGCTCCTCCAGTGACTTACCTCATGCAGCTCTACTTAACTTCTTAACCCACCAGGACTTCCTGCCAAGGCTCAACCACTCTGGTCTTTCTGTCAAGTCTCAACAAACTTGGTCTTCGGCCAGTTTTCAGGCTCTGCGGATCTAACTGGACTTCCTGCCAGGGCTCAACCACCCTGGACTTCAGCTTGGTGTCTGGTTCTAAGTCTTTCGACCCTACACACTTAGAAAAGAGGTTAAACCCACGACAAACCTAACTTTAACTTATTTGTCATT
Source organism: Curcuma longa (assembly GCF_044706935.1). Classification (NCBI taxonomy): domain Eukaryota; kingdom Viridiplantae; phylum Streptophyta; class Magnoliopsida; order Zingiberales; family Zingiberaceae; genus Curcuma; species Curcuma longa. The sequence continues at coordinate 21,699,566 of NC_133871.1, read as the reverse complement.
CATCAAAATTTGAGTTTGACCGTTAGTGCAAACTGCACCAACAGTTTCAACTAGTTTGTTTTGGTACTGGTTTCCCTTGACTTGTATTAAAGTTCTTCAACTTTCCATTTACCATTGTAGTTATGGAAAAATAAAGATAATAGTCAAACATAAAATCCCTTGTTTTCTATTCACATTTTCTTTTATAGGCATGTTCTACCATGTGAACAATTATTGGGTTTTAGTTCCTGTTTGATAATTATTTTTAGTAGTTTATGAAATTTGCGACTACTGTCTTTGAATTCATAAACATACTTAAATTTATGGATTTGAATAACAAGTTGTTGGAAACTGGGTTTAAAATGAGAGTTAGTTGTTTCACTGGATATAAGATTATCTTGATTTGATTATTTTCCAAACATGACTTGTCTTTTTCTCATCTAAACAGGTGATATTCATGGTCAGTATTCGGACCTATTAAGACTCTTTGAATATGGTGGATTGCCACCTCAAGCCAATTACTTATTCTTAGGGGATTATGTGGACCGAGGAAAACAAAGCCTTGAAACCATATGCCTTCTTTTAGCATACAAGATTAAGTACCCAGAAAATTTCTTTCTTTTGAGGGGCAATCATGAATGTGCATCAATAAATAGAATATATGGGTTCTACGATGAATGCAAGCGCAGGTTCAACGTGAGACTTTGGAAGGTTTTCACTGATTGTTTTAATTGCCTACCTGTGGCCGCTCTTATTGATGAAAAAATCCTATGCATGCATGGAGGTCTTTCTCCAGATTTGCATTATTTGGACCAAATTCAGAAGCTGGCACGCCCTACTGATGTGCCAGACAGTGGATTGCTTTGCGATCTTTTGTGGTCAGATCCCAGTAAAGAGGTCCTCCAAGGGTGGGGAATGAATGATAGAGGAGTTTCTTATACCTATGGCTCCAATATAGTGATAGATTTTCTTCAGAAGCTTGATCTGGACCTTATTTGTCGTGCTCACCAGGTTAGAGAGTTTCTCTCTGACTTCCTCTCTAAACGCCCTCTCCTTTTAAACTATCTTGTGAAAGTAGTCATGGATGACAAGTTCAGCTTAACTTTGTTATTAGGTGGTGGAGGATGGATATGAGTTCTTTGCTGATAGGCAGCTTGTAACAATCTTTTCAGCTCCAAACTACTGTGGTGAATTTGACAATTCTGGTGCTATAATGAGTGTGGATGAAACTTTGATGTGTTCATTCCAAATTCTGAAGCCTGCAGCTGTGGAAAAGAAAAAGTTCAGCTTTGCTACTGCATCTAGAATTGGAACCCCTTGGTAAAGTTGTTGTGGACAGAAAGGAATTCATTCTGTGGGATTAAGGTATTGAGAATTTTATTTTGCTCTGAGTCAAGGTTCCTGAAATTTTCCTTCACGGCAGTTAAAGCTAGAGTTAGAATCTAAGTAATTAAGCATGAGCTTCTTAATTATTAATTCTAGGAATACAAGAAAAATAAACCATTTTCATGAAATAATGTATTATTTGATAAATTTGCTTTGTCTTTCTCGTGTAAGTACACTAAAAACCCATGCAGGTAGGGAAATTCCTTTCCACTCTATCCAATCAATTCACTAAGAAAAACCATGCCCAAAATCTTGATAAGTTTGTAAATGGTTGAGTTTGACATGGTTGATCGGAGAATGTTTCTTTTCTTTTAATAAGACGAGCAAAAGCATCTAATAGTCAGTTATGGATGAAATTATTGTTTAAGAACTGTTGAGAGTAAAGTTTTCACTTTTTTTTTAGTAATCTGTAGTTTCTTTTGAAGAAACTTATAGACTTCCATAACTATCTTATCTGTTAGTGAAGAGCGGTTTGTTTCACATAGTGCATAAATTGGTACAATCAGTTTATATCCTTTTAAGTTGTATTTAGATAGGTCATGAGCATTATGTGTTGGCTTGTTATTATTATTTGAATTTGGAGAATCTAGTAACTTTATAGTTCGTCATCTGAAGATTTGCTCGTCTCTTTTGTTTCTTTGGGACTAGATGCATTTCACCTTAGCAAAGTCATTGGGCTTATGGTGTTTTGTTGTACTGTTAAAAGAGAGCTCTTGACTTTAATGACTATTATTGTACTTTCTTACATTCATGGTACCAGAAGATTTGCTAATCTTTTTTATACTGTTAAAAGAGAGCTCTTGACTTTAATGACTATTATTGTACTTTCTTACATTCATGGTACCAGAAGATTTGCTCATCTTTTTTATACTGTTAAAAGAGAACTCTTGACTTTAATGACTATTATTGTACTTGTCTACATTCATGGTACCAGAAAATGGCTGTTATACCCTAGATGTTCAAATTGAATTGAATCTCCAACTAAAATAGTAATTAGATTGTTGTCTTCATTTCCTCAATTTATTCACTCGTGCGACTTACTTTGATTTGTGGGAGAAAGCTTTTGAAGCTCTTTCAAATTCATGCTTTTATTTTCTAATTGATTGGAAAAGCAGCGTCAGAAAGGCACGAGCCGCAATCCTGTTTATTCTTCTGCATCAATTCTAAGAACTTACCTTCTTCAGCTGTTTCTTCTGGCGACCAGCAATGGCATACTGTCTACTGATTGCAAATTGCTCACTGAAATGGGTCACAGCAACATGTGATGTCAGTGGCCTTAAAGTATTCTTGGCCATTGAGATTTTTGGCATTGCCTGTGTTGTGACGTGATTGTATAATAGTTACAATTAGCGTTAGCATGCTTTAATTTCATGAATTGTCAATTTGCTTGATCCATGTAAATGGGGTTTATGATCGTTTTGGGTCAAGGTACGCACCCTATGGTATGTATCTCCAGTAATCGCTTATGATAATTGTTTTGCTGATTATTGTTTAGAAAAAAACATAGCAAACTGAATAATAATATAGTTATAGTTGATGAACGACTATTTATATTATGGACATCGCATAAAAATACATTGCTGATTAATTGTAACTTTAAATTGGATGAGCAAATAACATAATGAATTGCTATAGTTTCTTTTAGATAGGGAATGTAACACGTTATGAATATCCTCCTTCTAACTAGATATGTATATATTTTGAAGTAGATGCAAAATTAAATCTAAAAAGTATATTTGATGTAATATTATATAACATTTTATACCATACGGTATATATAATTTATATCAAAATTTAATTGTAAATTTAATAACAATGGCGAATTGGATCAGTTTGGTTCGGCCTGCGGTGGCTGTCTTGCATAACCAGTCGAAAGCCTATGAAGAACACATCTCTATCTCCGTTCCGGTGATTTGATATTCCTGTCTGGTGAATCAATCTTACTCCTGATTGATTTATCTAAAAGAATTTGAGCAATTAAAACTCACGTATTCAATCCCCATTACATAATCCTTTTCCTCAATAAGAGCAAACATTTGATTCTTAGTATGCAATGGGAAGATTGTTGTATGTAACCCAAACTCATCAAACTGAAAAAAAAAAAAAAAAACTAAAGTCTTCTTTGCTGCTCCTTCACGTCAGCCAAAACCTTGTAGAGTGGGCATTGACAGTGTTCCACCAAGGAAGGCCATCGTGCACGGGTATTCCAAACCTTATCTCAAGGAAAAAGCCAAGAATTCGTTCCTGTGCAGATAATGTGGAACACATGCTACATCCATGATAAGAGAAGCTTTTTCACCATTGCAGCCTCTCAGAGAAGGAACATATCATTTCTGCTTTGTCTTTTGAATCATGGTAAACACACCCGAACTCCAAGCAGTAGTATTTGTTCAATTCAATTGTTTTGTTTAGCTTAGCACAACTCGTCAGGTAATGCAAGGAGTAGCTAAAGCACTACGTGTGCATGGAAACCGACTCAAACATGCAGTTCTGCAACACCTAAATTTCACAGATGGTCTTGGCTCGCCCAGTTTATTAACACGATCTGACTCTGCTCGTTCGACTGCCAGAGTACCACATAAAGGATTAGAGAACGTCACAGTTTCCGAGCTTCTTAAAAGTAAGGGAGAAGATGAAAGCCAAGCGGTATACTTTTGTCGAACAAGCGATGGAGTTTATGATGCAGTACAGAATGTATATAGTAACTCATTCAACTCTGTTGGATATCAAGTATGATGCCATATATATAATGGCATTTTGTGGAAATCTAATTTGCAGATGGTAGAACACAACGTTGGTGCTTTGGTAGTGCTGAAACCTGGAGATGACAAACTTGTCGCTGGCATCGTCACTGAGAGAGGTATTTGAGTACATGAGATTTGGATTTGTTTGGTATTGATCCTTCTATTGCCATGATCTGTACTTCTACTGTTCACATTCATTACAGATTATCTGAGGAAAATTATTATGCAAGGAAAATCTGCTACATCAACAAGGGTTAGAGACATAATGACTGATGAGGTGAGGCATATCTTTCATTCTCAACAATTTCTGTCCTTTCAATTAAGATTATGTTACTCGTCGACCTTCTCGCTTTACTTGTGTTTTTCTTTTTGGATGGCAGAACAAACTTATTACTGTGAACTCAGATACAAATATTGTTAAAGCAATGCAGTTAATGACAGGCAATATCTAATTGTTCCTTGCATGATACTGAATAACTCATTGAGAATATCAGGCACATGATTGATCATGTGTTGTTTTTTTTTTTTGTTTTTGCAGACAATCACATTCGGCATGTCCCAGTAATTGACAAGAGGCTAGTTGGCATGATCTCAATAGTGGATGTTGTTCGAATCATAATAGAACAGCAACACCAGGAAGTGCAGAGTTTGAATGAGTATATTAAGGGGAATTACTAATACTTGAACGTCCGTCCATTGTACAATTACTATATATTTAAAAGGTTTATATATGCTTGTCAAATTCAAAAAATATTTATGCCAGAGTGTTCTTTTGGTTTGTTTGTTGTTATTCTTCAAGACAAGTTTCTCCTTCAATTCGAAGATGATTTTAGTCAAAGTTTTAAACATCACCAATCAATTTGTTCCTCAAATAGCTTGCGCTCTTTGGATTTCCACAGGTCAATTTGTTCTCTCCTCTTTTACTGGGTCTGCGATTTGGAGGTCAACGTGCCTCCTGTTTACAGATTTTCCTATCTTTGCTCCTCGTTCATTGTTCATCACCAAAATAGGATCTCCTCCTCGTTCTTTAAAAACCCGGTCTCACATTTCCCTTCTCCACTCTCTCTCTCTCTCTTCTGCTCTCGCACCTTTTCATCGTTTGCGTCAACTTGGTCGCAGAGAGGGAGCTGGACGACAACAGCTCACAAGACATCGATCGATCAAATTCGGCACGCATCTAACTGAAGCTGAGACATCGATCGATCACCATGTCGTTCAGTGGAACCCAGGACAAGTGCAAGGAGTGCGACAAGACCGTGCATTTCATCGATCTCCTGACTGCTGATGGAGTCTCTTATCACAAGTCCTGCTTCAAATGCAGCCACTGCAAAGGGACTCTTTCTGTGTGTTTCAGTCAAATATCTATCTTTTACATGCTTCCTCCTGTGAAAATACAGAATTGAAACAATAACGATCATTAATTCTTCACATTAATTTCCAAACAGGTGTGCAATTACTCTTCCATGGAAGGCGTCCTCTACTGCAAGCCGCATTTCGAGCAGCTCTTCAAGGAGACAGGCACCTTCAGCAAAAAGTTCCCGGCATCTGGTGATCATATATATATCACTCTGTTTCTGATATAATAATAAATCAGATGAATTGATAAATTTTCTTTTTTCAATGAGCAAAGGTGGGAAGTCTGGTGAGAAGGAACAGGTAATTAATTGAGTTCGATCGAGCTCTGTCTGTTAATCTTTGATTTCGTTGTTTAATATATTGTGAAGCTAAATCAAATAGAATTTACAGAGTAAGGCCCCGAGCAAGGTCTCCTCTATGTTCTCTGGAACCCAAGACAAATGTGCAAGCTGCAATAAAACTGCATACCCACTGGAGAAGGTTCGCCGGCGGCCGGCCAATTAATATAATTAATTAGTCCAGTTTTGTTTAATCTTTCATCGGCGATGATGATGTCCTGTGGCAGATTTCTGTGGAAGGTGAAATATACCACAAGACGTGCTTCAGGTGCTTCCACGGAGGGTGCACCCTGACGCCGTCGTCCTACGCGGCGCTCGACGGCGTGCTCTACTGCAAGCACCACTTCGCGCAGCTGTTCAAGGAGAAGGGAAGCTACAACCACCTGACCCAGGTCGCAATGAAGCGCAGAGCATCGGAGGACTCGCCGGCGCTGGATGAGGCGGCGACGACGGTGGCGGCGGAAGCCGAAGCAGCGGAGGAGGAACCGAAGGCGGATGAGGAGCATTGATTGACTTTTAAAGAAGAAGAAGAAGAAGAAGAAGAAAAAAAAACACAACTGATTGCAATTTGTTGGTTTTTGTTTCCAGCTAGCTTTTGCATTGCAGCTGGGTGTTAAATCTCTGTGATTTTGTTCGGTTCATGTATCTGAAATTTACGTCGAGAAAATAACAACATTTCATTTCATTTATGGTTTTATAATAAAGCATTGGATATTGATAAAATAAGATATTTTGTTTTGTAATAAAATATTGGATATTGATAAAATAAGATATTTGTTGAGAGTGGGATTTGAACCCACGCCCTTTCGGACCAGAACCTTAATCTGGCGCCTTAGACCAACTCGGCCATCTCAACCATATTGATAAATGGCAAGTATTAATAATATATTTATAAATTATATCCCATCAATTTACAAATGGCAAGTTATAAAATAGATATGAAATGTGCAAAATGAATCTACTCTATGCGAAAGTAATCAATATCATAATATAAGTTTGAAATTCCTTTATGAATCGTGCTAAACTATGGGTGGTGACTTCAAGTCTCCAACCCATCCCGTAAGTAAATCTAGAGAAAGTCAACGATCAAATAGATAGCTACCAAAAGTCCAGTCAACGTGGCTCGAAATTTCCACAAAATTAATGCGAAGGAGGAAAAGGTCAGAAGACTCGTAGTCGTCGTCAAAATGCACTTGGCTACCTGCTTCCTCAATTTGTCGCTAGCTTTCATCTGTTTGTGTTATAAAAGACCGAGGCTCAGCGAACCGTGCCCAGGCAAATAGATACTGAAGAAATAGAGATGGGAAGCTGCTTGAGTAGCCCTGCGATTGCTACCAGCCCTGGCATCGACGGGCCTCCAAGAACAGGTATTATTTGGCATCGATAGAATGATAATTCCAGACCTAAATGTATATTTTTGTCTCGTGATTCTGTTCCAGACCTCAATAAGACTGTAGAAACCCTTCGGGTTTTCACATTTAAGGAACTGGCGAGTGCCACAGGCAACTTCAAAGGTGGAAATGTTATCGGGGAAGGATCATTTGGGATTCTTTACAAGGGTTGGCTCCACGAGGACACGCTCAGTCCGGCCAAGAATGGCCGAGGGATGGCCGTCGCTGTCAAAAACTGGAATCCTCGTAGCGCATATGGATTCGAGGAATGGCAGGTTAATTAACACTTCACGCATACCGTAATTAAGAAGTTCCAGTCTACTTGTTCTTATGAATTGGAGCTGCATGCAGAAAGAGGTAGGCGTTCTCGGAAGGATTACCCACCCCAACCTCATCGCTTTGCTGGGCTACTGCCGGGAAGATGACAAGCTCCTCCTCGTCTACGAGTTCATGGAGAACGGGAGCTTACAGAATCGCCTCTTAGAAAGTGAGCCGATTTCAATTATGCAATTTGATCGATTGTCGACGACGAGCATGACGATATATCATGGACAGGAAGAGGAGCAGAGGCGAAGGCGGCACTCTCATGGGAGCAAAGGTTGAACATAGCCGCCGGCGCTGCTCGAGCTCTTGCATTTTTGCATTCTCCGGAGAACAACATCATCCATCGCGACTTCCATCCCGCCCACATCCTTCTTGATTCAGTACGCACAGCAAAATTAACCTATTGAATTGAAATCGATCTGTGTGTAAACATGCCGACATATATAATTAATGAATTCGTTCTTTGTTAGAACTTCAATCCGAAGATTTCTGGTCTGGGGATAGCAAAGGATGGCCCGACTGAAGCAGACTTACACGTCTCCACACGGGTCATGGGGACATATGGATTTGCAGCACCAGAATATGTAGCCACTGGTTCGTATATATGTTTCTCTTCGACCACTTCACTTCAACTCTGTTGAATTGAGAGATAACTGAATTTTCAGGTCATTTGACGGCTAAGGCCGACGTGTATGGATTTGGTGTAGTTTTGTTGATGTTACTCTCCGGTAAACCAGCCATCGATGTGAATCGATCTAAAGGACACAATCTGGTAGAGTTGGCCAAGTCCCATCTCTCCAATCGTAAAAAATGGCAGAAATGATGGATCCTGCGTTGGAGGGAAAGTACCCCATGGAAGCCGCTCTCAGTGCGGCAAAACTCGCCGAGAGGTGTGCCAGTGATGGTCACAGCAGTCGTCCCTCCATGGATGAAGTCGTGGGGATTATTCAGCAGCTTCAAACTATCAAAGCAAGCAAGTAAATGTTGTGGGGATATATATTTACTATTCAGCAGGTTCATACATAATAACTATTTAAGAATTATATTTTTAATAATATTTTTTTATAAAAATATATATATATTCCAACTCTAGAAGATAGATCTTTGAAGTTAGATTTTGTATTAGAAAATTCTAGATATTGAGTGGGTCCCAATTGCTTCTCCGCCTCGGATAGTGTCCGCGAATTCAAAACCGTCCGCACCCGACGAAAGCTATCGGATTTTTATTTTTATTTTTATGCGATGAAAATTATTTTTCGACGGCTCTGATACACTTTCGCGTGAGATGGACGCGTAGGCCCCGGAACCCAAGCAGACTTCAATCGGGTACATATTTTTGGGTCACGGGTCTATTTTGAGGCTATAAAACGGACGATGCGGGTGGAGTGGACGTCATCCTCGACAAGGCTTCCACCGTCTCGTTGTCGTCGCCGCGGGGATGAAGAAGGCTGCTGCGTTCGCCGCGTCCATCGCGGCCGCGTCTTCCGCCGCTCTTGCCGCTGCAACCTCAGACCATCGCCACGCCTGCTCCATCGCTCCTTCCAAAGAGGTACGCCCTTTTCATATCGGATCGGGAAGAAGAACGAGAGATGATGTGTTTCGACTGTTTAATTGATGATATGGGTTTGTCGATTAGGGTTCTGGATCGTCGAGGAAGAGAGACGCCGCGGGATCGGGGTCCCGAAAGGGTGCTGATGACAAATTCGCTCCGAGATTCGACGGGCTCAGGTTCATCGAGACCCTGGTGACGGCGCATCGATGATTTCCTCCCGTTTAGGGGGATGGATTCGGCCCTCTTCCCGGCGTTTATTTTCTTTCTTTTTCATTGTTAGCGTGGGATTGCTACCAGTTTTGTTTCGAAGGAATGGTGATCCTTTTCCGTGATTTATTTTTCTTCTGGAGTTCGATCCGAATGCTCATCGGCTTTAGATGGCTAATTTTGTTTTTATTTAGGCTCCGTGACCGACTCCCAATTCTTGATAATCGATTGAACTTTCTGAAGAGAAAAAAAAAAATCTTTCGGTATGTTTATGGCGAACAAGGGTACAGATTTCATCATCAATCATGTAGCTGTTACAGATTTGATATCCCTAGGACGATTTGATATCACAAGACCAATTCAAATTTCTATATTTGGAAATTATTTTACCTCTCAAGTATTAACAATTTTTATCTATTTAAGAGAATACAAGAACAATCAGATACGTATGAAATTTGTTCGCTGTATTATTTGTTTTCTCAAGTAAATGATGGTTGACATCTGCTTTTTTTCTATTTTGTTATTGCTCTGTTGTTCTTGTATTTCCTCTCAACGAATTAAATCGACGTCACAGGTTCAATTTCGTATTTATTTCAAAAAATTCTCAAAATTTAGGATCAAAGATTTCTCAAGCGATTCCTAGCTACAATTGAGAAGTCCTATTTTCCAATTACTCACACAATTAAAGTGACAAATATTGTCCTATTAATCGAATTTTACATCCACTTCATGAGCAATAATAAAGTATTTGTCTCTAAAATTTAATGTACAAAGTTGTTTCTCTTAAGGACTGATCTAAAGGATCAATTAAAAAAAATCTTCTTCCCAACGCGTGATCTCATGGATTTTACTCATTAAGTAGACGATCATTATGATCACAAGATAATGACACTAGAGTATTTGCACAATTTAGATTTTTGATCTACTTCACAAGTCAGCGATGACAACTCGATTATTAGATGAAATAGTGCCTGTTCAAATGATCCATTAAAAATACTAGTCATGATCTAGGATTAGAGCTAGGGAAATTTTCAGAATGACTTATAGCTAAATTCAATGGGGAAACACGCTGCAATTATAAAGGGATTCAATGGCTGAACACCTTATTCAAGACGAAGACATCGACAAAGGCAAAACACAACGAAGACCTTATTGATTAGTCATAAATAATTCCATGAGACGATCACAAGTGCAGCAAGCACCTCAGAGCCTTCCCCTGTTCCAGCAGCTCGAAGGCATTGGTTATGTCCTCAAATGGCAGCTCATGGGTGATGAACCCGTCCAGATTAATCTTATCTTCCTGCGACACCCAAAAGATGTGAAATTAAATCAATCAAATCTTCAAAAACGACAAAATATCATTAAAACTAGACTGAATCATTTTGTTGGCTGGCACTACAAAAAATATCTGACCCCATGCCCATGCATGCATTTCTCTGCAAACGAAGGCAGCTGCGACTTGCCCTTGAAATCTCCGAAGGTACTGGCGACCAACCTCCGGCCGTCGAAGAGCTCCATGGGGTGAAAGGGGAGCATTCTTGGGGTGGGATGGATGCCCAACATCACAGTCAAACCCCATCCCTGCCCATTCCATCAACAACGAAACCACTTTTTAGTAATTGTTCTTAACCTCTTCTTTTTTTTTTTTTTTTTTAAATAAAAAAGCTCATCCCTTGTGAGATTTTTGAAGAGAATGCATACGTACGTCATGGGTCGATAGGAAAGCCTCACGCAGGACGTCAAGGTTTCCGGCGCACTCAAAGCTGTAGTCTACGCCTCCTCCAGTCAACTCCCTTATCACCTGCTTTTCTCAGTCATCTTCCATTAATTTATTTGCGTATAATATTAGCACACATGTAAAGTTTTACTTTGAAATAGTTGACAGATTAACCATCCAATTCCACAAACAAGTAATGGCTAAAATCCCTGTTTGTATGTAATTACCTCATGTACCGGCTTGTCGTGGTCTTTGGGGTTGACGAAGTCTGTGATGCCCATTTGCCTTCCTGAATGGTCATAAGAAAACTCAATTGGTCATGTTTTCTCTCCTCCAGTGGAAGTCATCGTTCATTAATTTATTGTAAGATGACATTTAATCAGATGCTCACGGCAGCTAATTAATTAAAACCCTCATGGATCACATTAGATTATATATATAACTAATGAGCCAGAGTTATTAATTATATTTCCTACTGAACTCTGTGTATTGTTTTTCAGACTCTTTTGAGTTTTGAACATATTCACAGTCTTCCAGTAAATTGGTGAGATCAACAATTTACTCAGAAATAACCCCGAAGCAAAAATGTTATGCCAATAAAAAAAGTTATCTTGCAAAATGAATGCATTAGATTATTACTAATTCTGAGAGAAAATTTAAAAAAAAAGGTTTTAAAAACTGACCTAAAACAAACTTATCTGGGTTGATGTCGATGCCAATAATTTTGGAAGCTTTGCTGTACCTTGCTCCTTCAGCAACCTGCACTTGTTCTTCCGATTAGAAAGACTTGAATTACACAGCAACATTTTGAAAATTTGGAAATGAAAGGAAAGAGCCGAGCAATGATTTGTGCAATTTCTCACCGCAAGGCCGACGGCACCGAGTCCAAACACGGCGACGGTGGAGCCGCTTGTGACCTTAGCGGTGTTCCATACTGCACCAACTCCTGTGCATTTGTGAGAAAAATAAGAAAATTATTTGAAAATGAAAAGTTGCCGACCAGAATTGATAGTCAATTCAGCGAGCACGACAAAATTTCTACGGAGATTCGATCAAGAAGAGAGAAAAAGTTTGCACGTTTCTGAAGCCTAAGATCCAAAACAGTGCATCCAGTACCGGTAGAGATGCCGCAGCTGAGCAGGCACATGCGCTCGAGCGGCGCGGCCGGCGGGATCTTGGCGACGCAGGCGGCGTCGAGCACGGTGAACTCAGCGAAGGTCGATGTGTTGAGGAAGTGGTACACCGGGCGGCGGACGCCGGAGGCGCCGTCCACAGCGGAGAAGCGCGTGCGGCCGTCGGCCACCATGACGCTCTTGAAGGCGTTCACCCGGAAGCGCGCGCAGAGGTTGGTGTTGGGGTTGCGGCAGTGTGTGCAGTCTCCGCACTCGCCGTTGAAGATTGGCACGACGTGGTCGCCGGAGCGCAGGTCCTCCACCCCTTCGCCCACGCTCTCCACCACCCTGTTCGACGAAACGCCCAACACAAATCAAAGCCAACACTTCCCTCTTCCAAATCGTCATCATAAAACGATGTTAAATTCCTCACCCTGCTGCTTCGTGCCCAAGGATTCGAGGATACACTCTTTGCAACTCATTCTGGAAGATAAAAAAAACTGAAATCATTAAAAAAAGCAGAGGAAGCTTAAAGATGAATGTGAAAAAAAAAAATTGGTTACCTCGCCCTTCCATGCGCTGAGATCGGTGTGGCAGATGGAAGTAAAGAGAATTTTGATGCGAACCTCGAGCTTCTGCGGAGGCTCGACATGAACCATCTGGATCACGAAAGGTTCTCCAGGAGCCCACACGACGGCGGCTACAGAGCAAAAGATACATGGCCATGAGAAGGGCTTTGAGGCATGGAAAAAGAGAAGAAACTATAGGAAAAACATGAGCCTTGTTCTTGCTTACCTTTGCACGTGATGACTTTTCCGGCGGCACCGGCGGCAGAGAAGCCATTAGATTCAGAAGCCATTTCACTCGGTGGTAGGAAAACCGACGACCATCTGCGTCAAACACATGGATTTTTATATGTATATAAAGAATATGTTTGGAGGTATGCTAAATCGGCAACACAGTAGTGCCAGTGCGTAATTGCGCAAGCAATAAATTACTGCTAATTCTGAGCAGACACACTCAGTTCTCAATTTAAAGGTTACCATTTTTACCGAAGGAAAAAACAGGGGAAAACAAATATGGAAATATTAACATGACGCTTTTACCTCGGACTTCCATGAGCTGGGATCGGTCGACTTGAACGTTCTGGATCACGAAAGGTTCTCCAGGAGCCCACGCGACGGCCGCTTCAGGGTTTAGGGTTCAGGAGGACATGGATAAACATGAGCTGCTTTCTTGCTTACCTTTCCAGCTTCGTTGTCTCACCCTGCTTCACAGATTTTTAAGAAAATGACTCTGCACGGTATACAAAAATTTACTACTTTGCTCTCGTCACGCAACAATAAGCCAATTTGCAACAAATCATCCAAAGTTCGTGCCGTCGTTTAATCCTTGCTAGATCTCTGTTCTTCACTGCAACTGATTGTAGCCTTGCCGTACAAAAATAATGAGATGAATGATATATGAGAGGCCTAACACTAGGAAAAGGAAACCAGGAAAAACAGACATGTAAGAGTTGAAAATATCTACTGACAGCAAATCTGAGCCAGAATTAGATGTTCAAAACCACATACTAAGAAAGCTAAATTGCATGGTTAAATTTGCGAGGCAAACGCTTACTCTCAAGGAAGACCGGGTATGCCACAATCTAACAAAACCATCAATCATACAAGGGGGACCAGAACAGATGATAAAGCAAAAGATTAAACAAGTTATATGAAGAATCAATTTCAGACTGTATGCAGAGTGTTTAAAGAACTTATGGACAATTGTTAAAGAATTTACCTGCCAAAACACAAACGACATAGATGAGAAAAAGTGAATGTATGTGTTTGTGCAAAGATGAGCTTCCTTCTTGTCTAAATTTAAATCATTCAATTTAAACATGCAAATATTCCATAAGCCAACCTCCTAATTAAGACAAAATTACCAAGCAATTAATTAGAAAACGAAGCATAATGAAAATTACAGTAATTTGTATTCTTCAAAGCATCGCATATGCCACATTAAAAGATTAGAACAGACAAGTCAGTGATGTGTCAGTTATAAAGTATTGCAGCAAAATGTAGTAACTAATATGATCTTATATTGCTTGGCAGTCCCTGCAAAGATGTGCTCAACTTCATGCCCCAACTTTATGAACACCTGATACCAATTATGTTCATCAGATTTAATGAGAATAAATCCGGGTTGCATTACATATATGAATGCATGTCTACTTTGATAGCATCGTCAACCATAGAGCAGATGTGGCTTGAAAGTGTGCCCAAGAGGGGTGACAAGTTGGAAACTTGAACCACATCCTCTGAAGTTTATACACTACTAGTGAAATTTACATCATTGGATAAATCTAATCTGAAGAAGCACAAAACTAATGTAGTTTAAAATCACATGTTATCATTCAGTGGTACCATCAAAGGAATTGTCTCAGGTGCAGTAGATAAGAGAGATAGTCAGCATAAAATACTTATTTATAAAAATGCAGATCCACAAGTGAATTTACACATTCTAATAAGGGTGACAAACAAATTCAACAAATGATATGAAAGGTAAGCTTCTTACTCAATGCACTATATAATGTGTTATGTGGTTGATGATAGTTTCACACTCCACATATTGAGATAAGAGAGGCAACAAATATGTGATGTTCAAACACTTGTGAATGGATAAATTCGGTGAGATATTAAACATATCCTATTTTGTGAGACAAAAACATATCAGCGAAAACATTAAGAGGCTAATATACGAGACATATCCCATTGTATGTGCCAAGAACAACTCCAAGTAAAACTTCAAGAATTATACATATAAACACATGAAACACAAGGCAAAACAGCGGGACCATCTTTAGGATCGACCAATCCACTAACCAAAAATTTTGAATGATTACTACAATCACAAAATCCCATCAAACAGTTTGGTAAAAATATTTGATAAGCAAAAAAAATAAAAAATACAAGATGATCAATAACTACTCGCAGCAGTCTCA
This sequence comes from Curcuma longa, assembly GCF_044706935.1. Taxonomy (NCBI): domain Eukaryota; kingdom Viridiplantae; phylum Streptophyta; class Magnoliopsida; order Zingiberales; family Zingiberaceae; genus Curcuma; species Curcuma longa. The sequence goes on along the minus strand of NC_133871.1, from coordinate 21,684,471 downwards.
AAACTGTTTGAGAAGAAGTAAAATCTTGCACAGTTTACAAAATTCAATGGAATTGAAAATGTGAAAGGGAAGATTCGAATGACCTCGTCAAACTTCAGCAATCGTAAAGCTTAGCTGTATGCCACTTCATTTTCCACAACCATGTTTTCCTATGTTCAACTAGCTCCAGATCTGTAAAGACGCCATTCTGCTTGTTCTACAATGAAAAATCCCTAGACTCCAGCAATCTCGTTTGCTCTAGGCTTTGAGTTTTTGGAATTCAAACCATATCTCATAATGATTGAACAGCAAACTGTCGTGCGTATGCGTCCCGACGTATTCCAAACCCAAATTTGTGAGCCTCTTCGTGCACTCGTCGCCGCCTAATCGAGAACAGAATTTGATATTGTGAGAAACAAAGATCCGACCGTTCTCAGGTTTTAGCTTGCTAGACAATCTCTCAAGCCCAACCCACACCAGAGTGTCGGGGATGTGAAGGAACACTGCGCTTGCATAAATAAGATCATAGAAAACGTCGGATCCGAATCTATCGAACACCATGTCATCTCCCCGGACAATCAGAGGCCGCTTGTGGAGGAGACCCTGAGAAGGGAGCTCGTACCGGAGCGCGGCCATGAGAGAGAGTTCATCGCGCTCGAGGCAGTGGAATCGCGCTACCTCGAGGTAACGGATGAAATGGAGGCCGACGCGGAGAGTGCCGCACCCGATCTCAAGGACACTATCGGATGGCTTGAGCCCAACAGCCGAGGCTAGAAACTCAAAGACGTCGCGGCCGCCGGCCCAAGGTTCCCCGTAATTGCTGTGGTGCTCCTCCACCAAGAGCTCTCCGGGACAAGGGAGGGCCGTGTGATTGCTACCCTCATCGCCCTCGTAGTGGGAGATACCCTTGAACCTGCACAAAGTGGATCGAGATCAGATTTTGATTTTTGGTCATCCCCAAAAGACTTGCAGAACCAACCGGCCGAGGTCCTCGAGCTGCTGGGCGCGGGTGCGAGGGTTGATGCCCTTGCGGAGGGAATGCCAGGCAGAGGTCGAGGAGGAAGGCTCTTGAACGGAGTTACGGGCGAGCTGTGATTTGAGCCAGGCGATGTCGTCGGAGGAAGGGGAGACGGGATCGGAAGATCCGGTGGTGCCGGAGGCGGAGGGAGGGCAGGATAGGGAGGTGGAAGGTGGAGGGGAAAGGGAGGGAAGGAGGAGAAAGAGGAGTAGGGCAGCGGCGGCGGTGAGGAGGAGGACGGAGGCGGGAACTGTGATGCGCCTGGACGGGTAACTGGCCATGGGATCTCGAGACGGGGACTCCCCAAAAGTGACGTCGTTTGGAGGTGGACTTCAAATGAAAAGGTGGGCCCGGTCTAAACCTAAATCAGATCCAAACCTGTGGTCCGGCCCATCGGCCCAGCTAAGCAAAACCCACATACTAAGTTTATCTGAAAATTTTGAAATATAGAAAATATTTTTAAAAATAGAAAAAAAATTCTAAAAAATTTTATTTCTAAAAGTTATTTTTCTATATATATATATACATATAATTTTATTTTTAAAAATGTTGATTTTACTTACAAAAACCATTTTCATTTATTTTATAAAAATTGTTATCGGAATTGTCGAGTAATATTTGCCGCGTGCTATTTAATTACATGCGACGCTGAAATGAGGTATAATTGGATGCGACCCAACGGCCAGTCGGACGTCAGCGGATCAAGTCAGCCCATCTGTAATCCCTAATTCTGTCTCCCTGCCCTTCCCCCCGTCCCACTGATCGCTCCCAAGAATCGCTCACGACGGCCGTCGACCTGCGACGGCGGACGGTAGGCGGAGCTTCCATGGTATTTGCTTTCTTCGCTTCTCCTTCCTTGCTCTTCCTTCTCTCCACTCTTCTTCAGATTTCCTTTTCTGCTCGTTCTCCCAAATGAAAATGTGAAAAAACTCGAAACATTCCTTGTAGTTCTATTAAAAAATACACGAACCTTTCTGTCCTCTTCTTCGTTCTCTTGGCTGAATTGCACCGTCTTTATTTTCTTTAATCGTCGAGCCCCTTCTTTCCCGTGCGTATTGTTTTTGCCGTAGCTATTTTCGTGCTCTTTGAAAGTCCTTCTTGGTCATCTAAGTTTATGAAGCGCTTTCAATCCCAACTCCAAATAACATAGGTGAAAGCAAATGAGTTGAAGTCCACCTCATATCAGAATGGAATAACAGTGATCTCAGTTCAGTTAGATTATGCTTGACACTTGTGGAATAGATAAAATAAATTACTAGGAGATCCTGTTCCAAGGTTTAAATGATCGTTTGGTGCAAGGGCATTAGTTTTTACTGGAATGGTATAGTTTAGGTATTGTGCCATTCTAGCACTTGCCACACTTTCATATGTATTAAAGCATGCTGAGATGACTTCTGACTCATTTAGTTCATTTAATCTCCTTGACTCTAGCTTTCAAGCCTTTGATTATTAAGATGTAGTTATTCTACATTGTTAGCTTATAATTTAGAATTAATATTAACTATACTATTCATAATTGTACCTCTTGTTAATAACCAAAATCCTTTAGTAATGAATCTGATTAATGTTTGATGATATATGTTAGTAATTAATAAGTTAAATAATAAGTTTAATAAACTTATTAAGTTAATGTATATCAATTAAGTTAGTAGGTTCAATAGTACAACTTATTTAAATTTAATAAATTTTATCTTATTAATCAATAACTTAATAAGTTATTAACTAAATTATTTATGACATTTATAAGCTATCAATCAATAACTTTATAACTATTAGTTCAGTAATATAACTTAAAATTAATTAAAGCATTATACTTTATGACCTAACTTTAATTTGGAAAGTACCAAGATAATGTATATTAATTAAATTAACAAGTTTGAAAAACTTTATAACTTATTACCACTAAAACTTAAATCAGTGAATGACTTATAGGGTAATTAAATTACTTCATTAGTTTGTTATATAACCTACCCTCCCACCCTTGCCAACCCCCTAGGTGAACACTCCTGCCCCTCTGTGCAGCTGTGCTACACGAATCACCTTCACTTGATTAGGTAAAATGTGTGTTTCTGTGCTCTTTTCCGACTCTAGCTGCCACTTCCTCCCATTCTCATTTGAATGTGTTTTCTCTTCTTCTCCTTCTCTTGTTTAATACCCTATTTTGTTTTCTGGTTGTTGGATTCTTTGCGTCTTCGCCGATGCTGGATGAGACATGACAAATCTCGATTGATTTTAGGCAATAATGTGTTGGTATTGGTTGCAGACCACAAAATGCCTATGTCGGTACAGTATTTATTCAGGTAAACAACGTGGAAAGATATTTTTTGCTCGTGGCAACCAAAAATAGTGTGATCTTTAAAAGTGTGTTTGTCAAAAGAAATCTAATGTCTTACTTCAAGATAAAAGTTTGAAAGGTGTAGGCAAATGAAAGATGGATTGTTGAATCTATAATATATTTAGGGTGTGCAACAAAAATTCCTCTGCTTTTGAAAATTTAGGATGTGCCATAGGTTGTGAAAAACGAATTTATGCAAAAAAATGCACATATAGAGGACTTAATATGGAGGAGGAGCAACATAAAGAGTATCTATGCCCATGGTTAATAGAAAAAGCAATTCTTATGTTTTGGTATTTGGAGTTAGAGTTAGCCAAAAATACTAGGGAACAAACATAAAGGTCTTGAACATATAAGCGGAGAATCTAGTCCCTGTGCTTCATATGAAACTCTCCTGTCATATTTATCATTTTTTTTCTTATTGCCTCATTTCGTGGAAATCACATTTTCATAAGTTTTCCCACATCTAAGAACTTGATGCTGGTTGTATAATAGAGATTTTGAAGTTCTTGATACCTGGCAGTAGAATGCAGATAATTTGATGCTGACCAAACTTTGAGGTCAATCTTCATCATTACATAATGTATGAATCTTGTGAGTGCATAGCTATTATTCAACTGATTATTCTTTTATTGTGTTTTACGGAGAAAAAAAATCTTTGGCCATATTGTTGCATTAATTTATGTGTGTATTAAAATTCTTTTTATTGCTTGTTCATTTCAGGAGGGAAGCTGCCTATAGCATCATGTACAGATAAAACTAATTAACTCCTGGATAGCCTGCTTATTATGTACGGGTGAATGTTGCTTGCAGTAGGTTGTCACTGCACTTATTCTGTGAGATTGTTGAAGGCAGTGAAAACTTGTGGTTGGTCTCTTATCTTTTGAAATGCCAGGCTTACCTTTGGCCGTTCGAGATACCACGTAAGCCTAACTCTAAGTTCGATAGATTCTTGCCGACCTATAATCTCGATTTTTAATTTTTATGCTCCATGTATGTTACTAATTCCAAATTAAGAATAAGACAAACCTTTCCATGCGAATCACTTTTGTAGGAATCATGGTTGCAGTTGTAGCCAATCAAGGACTAACCAAATTTGCCGTCAGCAATCTCGTGTTCGTTTGACTGCAGAAGAGCAAATTGCAGCGGAAGAAAGTCTTTCTGTATACTGTAAACCAGTTGAACTTTACAATATACTTCAACGTAGGGCAATACAAAATGTAAGTGCATGTACATTGTTTTGTTTTTATTAAGTTGAACTTTGTGGATAAATTCTTTAGTGTAGATGTATATTCTAAACTAGGTTAACCTGTTATTATGAAAAAAATACTAACAGTTTTTTTTCATTGTATTCAGCCTTCATTTCTGCACAGATCTTTGCTGTACAAAATACAGGCAAAGCACAAAAGGAGGTTCTTACTCTCTGATATAGTAATTTCTCTTTTAGGTGTAGCCATGTGTTTTTGTAATCATTCATACTACTGCTGGATGTAGTTTCCTTCCAATCTTCTATTGACTAGTTGTTCCTTTGGTGTTTGAACTAAAAAAATAATCTTGTGGCTCTTGACTTAATTGTTTCTATAACAAATGAAAAACCAATTTTGCCACTGTTTGATTGAACATTATGAGAATTTCCATTTCCATCCTGATTTAAAACGCAAACTTCATTTACTATGAATATAGATTGGGCTTCTGTGACCGTGAAAATTAAATTTGCTTGTCTTTTTTTTTTTTTTTTTGAAATTTTTTCTCTTTTCCATTGGCATCACACATCTGAACTTCTCTAGGAATGGACAACCATAATAGTAAACTTTTACTATCACTATTCAGTTTCTTTATTGTATTTGAGATTTGATATGGTGCTTAAGTGGTTGAAACATATTTTAATTTATTCTTCTTAACATTTACTGACTCAGATTTCTTCTCATGTAGAATACAAATAACCATTTCTCTGATTGGAAGTCTGAATTCTGAGATAGAGCCACAATGTGTGTTTCCACTCTATGTACTATTTGCTAGGCCTATTGCTGATACTTTAATCGCAGAGGTATATGAGTTTCTTACTCTGTTGTGAGGTTGTGTGTTTATGTGTTAAATGCTAACTCTTCCGGCTATCATGGTCAACAGCACTGTGCAATGTACCGACTCAGTCATCCTCGTGTGCTAACTAATTTTGCTGAGTTTGGGAACAAAGACAAAGCTGAAGCTAGCTTTTTGATTCCAGAGATTAAGAAGTTGACAACTGATGCAAGAGTTGCCAATCTTGATATTATCATTATCAGCAAGGGTCAGTGTTGCTTATTTCATGTAGACATGCATTTATCCTTTTGTTTGCTTTGTTATTTGACCAATATACATTCAATCTATCAAGATTTGAATCATGCGTTTTATCTTTCAGGGGAATCAAATGGTGGTTCTGGTGAATATCTTTCATTGAGAGAACATGAAGAATGGCCCTCTTTTCTCAGTAAGTCATACTTAATTGTGGGATTGTATGATTCTGGTTTTTTCAAGAATAATGTGTGGGCATTGTTCTCATGTGGATTAGTTGTGTTGACTTAATGATTCAACATTCTTATTGAGTTGATTGATGTTTGAGAACAAGTAATTGTAGATGTCCAATAAAAAATTTACTTGTGTAACCCTCATTCTACAATAAAATTCCAAAATAATCAGTGATGGAAGTTTAGGTTGATTCCTTGTGAACTCATCATCTAGCAGGAATTTTCATCAGCCAATACGATAGAGTGTAATGATGTTAATAATCTCTAGAACTAAAAAAACAGTGTTGCAGGCCAATGATACTGTATGTAAATGAATAGAGCATTTGATTACTTAAGATTTTTTTTATATGTCCAGTTTGTCTGGTCTTTTAAAAACTAAATTGAAGGATTTGAGGGGTCTTAGTGTTTTCTAGTCTATCATAATTACTTTCTGAGACTTTGTTAGATGCCTTCTGAAACATGAGGCAACTAATCATATTAAATTCTTCTTACCTTACATTCTTCATTATTTCGTCAAAATTTGACTTTGTCCATACTATTAAAATTTGACTCTTCATAGAATCTTTTCCTATCATTTCTTAAATTCAAAGCAATTTGGACTATCAAATTGATCTTGTGAATTTTTGCCTTGGGCTGTTGGCATTTTAATATCATTCTCTTTTGGAAGCATGGGTGGCTTACCAACATGATTTACTACCCTTCTATATGGGGAAATTGATTTTGATTCCTTTTGTTTGTTAGAACTAACTTGTAATCAGCCAATTCCAAGCATTATCACATAAATAGTAGCAAAAGCAATCAAAGAATCATCTGCTAATCTTCTCTTTTTCTTTCGAGAGATACAAATGGAATATACAAATTCGAAGATGGAGCTAATCAGGCTTAGCACTGTAGGGAGGAGTATCTCTCTACTTTATGAATACACTGAATCATCCTGATGCCTGTGATCGGGAGCCTAATGTTTGCATACGAGATACTTAACCTTGGAGGAAAAAATTTGCCTAAGCATACTTGCTTAGTTCACCAAGTTAGTTAAAGACAATTTCAGCGTGATTAAACTCATATCCTTCCTCTGGATGAAGTACTGTTGAACAACCCTTCCCTCTTTATCTTCTCTGTAGTTGTGTTGTATAATATCATGAGGTGTTCAATTTAAGGGTTCCCCTTGAATTTGATGTGATGTCCTTGATTTTCTCATTGCACGCCTTTGATTTGTTAGTTCTTAGATGACTGATCATGTATGAATCTTATATGGGGTTATGATTACCCTTTAGTAATGTTATTGTGCCGAGTGCACAATTACAATGTTAAGTTTACTGGCAAGTTGAATTTGTTGTTGTGGTTGCAATGTTTGGGATGGTAAAATTGTAGTTTCTGCTTTGTGAACTCCATGGCTACTTAGTCATTTCTATTTGACACGTTAGTTGTTCAGCATGTATCTGGCTTTGACAATTCATGAACCACTTCTGTCCTATATGATGACGAATATGATCTTCACAAATTATTGCTTAGATGGATGCATCTGAAGATAATTTTTTTTCATTACTGCAATTGAAGTTTTTAAGTATTGTTTTGTGCTGGAGTTTAGTCTCCGGTGAAGATAATTTTTCTATTCTGTTACTGCAAATGAAGTTTTAAACTATTGATTTGTGCTTTAGTTTAGGCCTTGGGTTGGAATAATATGCTATGGTATATCGCTATGCTGTTTGTAGCATGCCAAGTTAAGATAAATGACTGTTAATTGATAATTCTCTTCCACTTAGTTTGATTATCTCCAAATACAAGCCTAGAAAGTCGATTGATATTATTTTAAAATAAGAAGATGCAGAATATAATATGCTTGACTAATGATTGTATCTTATTAATACCAAAAATGAGGGTTGTATACCGGATGAGATGTTGTTCTTGTAATATCCTAGTGCGATATCCTTATAATTTTTCAAGATGCAGTTAAAAAATGCTCTCAAGACATTTAGTATTAATTTTTTTTCTCCACATGCTTTGAAATATAATTGGTTAATCATTGGAGTTGGACATGAACTAACGTGACTAGAACTAGAAAGTGCATGGGTATAATCTCATTTTTTTTCAATGTTGGTATTAAGCCTCTTATCTGCTGCTAGTGCTTGTGTTAATGCGATCCCACTCCTTCCTCTCTATAGTGTTTCATCTCCCTGTAATGGCAAACAGATGTAAATGATGCCACATGGAGTGGATCTTCTTGACTATAGCCAAGATAGGATCCATTTCAATCAGTAGCAAAGAAACCGTGTCAGACCAGGTGGTACAGTGACATTTACAGTATCGGCTGGTGGTTGGAATCTGACTGTCATCGATTGACACTTGAAACTATGTTGCAAATGACTTTAAAGAGATAATGTGACACCATCTCTTCTTTGTCAAGATTGAGATCACTTTGTATGAAAAGATAATCTAAACTGATGAAAGTTCTCTTAATAAAAGGAAAGTTTAAATGAGAAAAAGAAAACTGTCCTGAGAAAGAATCTGCTACACTCTTCTTTCAATGTAAATGCCAAGTTTGCAGGAGCTGATAGAGAACTGCATGTTCCTCTTAAATCCTCTATTCCTTATTTCTATGTTACGTTTTGTAGTTGGACTTCTTCAAAAGTGGGTAAAACTGGAGAAAGTGTGATATTGATTGCATAGATATCAATTCCTGTTATTGTTTTGTAAGTGCAAGATATCTCTATCTGGACATAAAGCAATTAAATGTTGTTTCCTGTTCTGCTTTCAGAATGTGAAGGAAAGTGTCTCTGGGGGAAAATAGCAGTTAATTCACTTTGTTCATCGATGGAGAAATGTGTGACTTTGAGCTTAGGGCATCGAATGGATATGCGTTCAGCTGTTACTATGAAACCAAGCATTCTGCAGGTATGCAAAGCATGATACAGTCCTTGAAAGTTTGTTAGGTGAATTAGGTAATGTGCTTGTATGATTAAGGTAGTGATTGAAATAATAGAAAACTTTCAAAACATTAAAGATTTTAAGACTTACATAATATTGTAAAATTTTCTTGAAGGGATTTTAATAAGAATTTCTTATATTAAAAATTAATCTCAATTATATACACTAAAGTACACTACTGAGCTCGTGGTTTTTCTTAGAGTAGAAACATAGTCCAGTTAGAGTGAATAATTTTTTATATTGACCTATGAACTTTAACATATTTGCAGAATAAATTTTAACATATCCGTTATTTTGACCTAGTGAAAGTCCTTATTTGGTGGTGAAAGATTCAGATGAATATCATAAGAAGTATAAAATTCATAAAAGATGTGTTATTAAAGGTGCCTAATATTTCTTGCTTATTATTAGTCTTTTTTTAATTATCTGTTTATCAAATTCTGATCCTTGCAATCCTATAATGATCCTGATTGCATTTTCCCCATTGGGGATCCTGATTTACCTGTGGCTATAAAGCTGTACTACTAGTAGATGTCAACAATACAATAGGATGATGCTATCCTTGGGGATAAGGAAGAAAAGAAACATTGTCTAACAAATTGATTGTCATCATTACTAGATCATGTTTAGTTGCCTTTGATTGTAGATAATTACAATCCATTCTCTTAAGGTTTGTTTGGAGATTTGTCACTTAAGAGAGTGGGGAAAGGATCATAGGAAAGGGATGCTAGTTGTACTTGTGTCAGCTTAACAGAAGCATTATTGGATTCGATTACCCCACCCTAGCTTAGCGTGTTAGGAGTAAACCTCTATGAAATGCATAAATCTAATGGAGGCTGCTGGATTGGTGGTTGCCACATGAGGAATTCAAGCTGCGGCTGAAGGCCACAGCAGCATACAGTCACAAGGAAGAAGATGGAGCTGTCAGATGTCCTCAAAATCGATGGATTTGGAGGACAGTTGACATTTAATAAATTTCAAAATTTTCTGTACGTTGCAGATGGCAAGGAACTCATCTATGCAGTAAAACCGCCTCTGGTTATGAACGTGATGTAGTTCCAAATAGGCTGAGTCGAATAACACCTCCTGGTGTTAAACCATACCTCTAGATCTCGGAAGGTAATGCCCTGTTGATTGAAGAAGACGATGTTGATTGGGAGAGAGTCGATTGAATCTGGCACTTGATTGGAAGAAGACGCGACATCAACTGGAATGCACAGATGTTTCTAGATTGTTGTAGAAGAAAGAGGAATGATTGCCTTTAAAAAAAGCAGAGACAACAATGAGACAAAGGGAGATATCAGCCTATATTATGGTCGTTCCCTTAGGTCTTATTATCATTTTATGTTTACATCCTAGTGATTTGTATATTTACAAATTGGCCTTTATCTATATATAATTAAGACCCTACAATGCATAATGGATGGCCTACCTATAGGAGCGGATTGTGTGATAGAGGGGGGGGGGGGGGGTTTGAATATCACATTTAAAAACATTTTTTTCTTTTTATGAAAACTAGATCAAAATGCAGTGGAAAAACAAATCTTGAAAGATACGGTCGGTTACTTGGTTCATAGCCTAATGACTGCTACTCCAAGGCCCACGATCCCTTGGATCGTTTTCGATTGGGCAATCCACTAAGGTTCTTCTCTTAACAAGTTTCAGAGGAGGAAAACTCGTACAAGAATGAGGAAAATAGTAACAAACTACTATCCCCTTTAATGTAAATGCAAGTAAAAAGAATATACCGACAACGTAAGATTAGAGTTTCGTCGTAGGTTATCGGGTAGCCTCTTAGCGTTGCAACAATAGTACATGCATGGATGGAGCAGCAGATAAGAAGAGATTGTTGAGTGAGAATTAATGCAGTGCTTCAGATCCCGAGACTTCTTTTATAGCCTTCATTCGATCGATTGAATCTCGTTTGGTTGACTGATCCTTTCGGTCGGATTAGTCAACTGAACGCCCTATCAGGCCTCTAGACCTGTTTGGGTTTTCTCTGTTCAGTGTCTGATCGACCTGATTCACTAAGACTTTCCTGCAAAACCGAATTAGCACAATAGATAATGCAAAATATATTAGTAACATTATTTTTCGGTTTACCAAATACACTGGTCTAGTCGATCGTGCACGGTCGACCGGAAACCTTGTTTCGGTTACACTTGCTTGAAATTCACTCTTCCAAGACTTTTTACTATCTAAGGTTCAGTCTCTTAAGTTTTTCCATTTGTTTGGAGTTCACTCCTCCAAGACTTTTTACTATCTAAGGTTCATTCCTTAGTTTTTCCATTTGCTTAGAGTTCACTTCTCCAAGACTTTTCACCATCTAAAGTTTACTCCCTTGGATTTTCCACTTGCTTAAAGTTTACTCTTCCAAGACTTCTCACCACCTAAGGTTCACTGCTTTAGGACTTTTTTTTTTTTGGAGTTCACTCCTCTAAGATTTTTTACTACCTAAGATTTACTCCCTTAGTATTTTTTTTCTTGCCAAGCATCTAGTCACCCTTGACCTATTTGAACTTTTCCCTTGCTAGACATCCGTCAACCTTGACTTGACTTGACTTTTCCCTTTGGCAAGTATTCGGTTAACTTTGACCTGCTTGGATTTTCCCTTTGCTAGTCACCCGGTTAACTTTGATCTTATTAGACTTCTCACTTGACTAGATCAATCTTGACTAGACTCCATTAAACGTATTCTTAAACAAACATCAAAACCTTGGAAGTCGATTGCACTAACACAACCTTCTGCTTGTTATGCATCTGTTTCTGTAATTATTTTTCTGTAAATTTTTATATTTCTTAATCATAATATTAATATTTTTGTTTAGCGTTGAAATTATTTTAACATAAAAAATCATTAGCTTGAACTTGGAATGGACCACACATGCATCTCACACTAGGCACAGTAATATTATGATGACTCATGCCATTCTGAGCATAAATTGCCTTATTGGTTTCTTCCAGAGATTAAAATAGTACGTTGTTTCAGTCGCCAACTGATGTGTTGTTCTGTTGGCTGATCGAGATCAACACAGACTTGAATTGACGAAGATGTTAAGAGCAACATTTTGTTTTAACTTCTAGCAGTTTTGACTAGTGTTTCAGTCTTTGTTTTCCTTGTTGAGATGAGACATTAGACTTAGTTCTTCTCCTAGTTGTTTCTTTCTTTTAGATGAGACACAGTAGGTCAGTAGCTACAGGTCAACAACATGCCAATTTTCTTCTCTGAGATGGGATACAACAAAGACAGGTCGATAACATGCCAATTTTCTCCTTTGAGATGGGACACAAAAACAATAGGTTGATAACATATGATTCAATGGCAGGCTTTTTTTTTCATGCCAAGTCCAAGCATAACCAGTCAACACCCGGGGGGGGGGGGGGGAAATAGTAAAATCCCATGAATTTGTTGTTGTTTTTTTTTAAATTCATACATGATTGCCGCAAGAGACAGGTACTCTTCTAAGACTCACCTTGTTCCTCTCCCTTTCTTGATGAGTTCAAGTCGTCTTTTTACCTAATCACTCTTCTTTCAAGTTTGTCAATTTTCATTCCTGTTGTATGAATTCATTATGAAAAAACACATGACATTTTCCAGTGCTCAGACGAGATGTGTGAAGACCAAGTTATTTTATTGAATTTTATATTGTTTTTTCAGTTGAAATGACTATATTCCTTTCATTGTGTAGACAAAGTAGTTTATTCTTAGGTCATCATAGCTGGTTCTTTTGACTATGGTTGAGATCTCAACTGATCACAAAATAAGAATGCATTGCAACACGATGCTACAATTTTTGCCAATCTATTCTTTGCCATAAGCACAGTATTATTCCCCTGTTAAGTCATATCTGACCACATTCATTAATTTTCTTTTTATGGTAGTATTGCTTCAGTTAAAAGAAGTAAGCTCTTTGCTACTACTTGTAAAATTTTGCTTTCATGTTCTTTTTTGTATTAGTTATGTTACTGACATCTTTGCTATTGTTAGCCAAAATACTTGGAAAGCCATGGCAGCATATTTTTTCAAACTCAAAATATGGATTCAGCAGTAAGTTCATGCTCTTATCTTATTGCTTGTTGAGTTTGAAGACTAAAGCTGTTACATTGATAACTTCTTTCCTTCGTTTAAGAGCACTTGCCAAGTCCAAGTCAGCATATCTGCTCAAGAGGTTGGAGCAAGTGAGACTTCTCCTTATGATCTTTACTCCTACGACGATATTCCAACATCATCTTTACCTCACATTATCAGGTTATCATGGTTTGTTATACCACAACTAGCAATAATCAGTATTCTATTTCTTACATAACACTAAGGAATCCTCATGCTGTATTTAGTGTGTTGCAACACTTCCAATTTTGTTCTGCTAATTGCCAGTTTTAATTTTCTTGTGTTATTGTTTGCCCATCAATACATAAATTTCTGGAATGTCTGTTTATTATAGTTGAATTTATGGGAAAGATCTGTATCAGATTAATTTCATGTGCTAATTATTTTTTTGTTGGTATCTCTTAGCTACGCTTGTCATCATCTTTGGTTTTAAGTTATGATAATATTTATAGTTTCTCATAATATTTTTCTTGGTTTTGGAGAAGATCAAACATCTACTGTGTAAAAAAATAAAATTGTTACATGAGAATGCCAAAGTGTTGATATATTTGTAAAAAATTTCTATTCAATCTCTAAATTTGTTTTTTTTAGGAAAATGAGAACCATAAATAGAAAATGTCAAATTTTACCAACCATACAAATATCACATTATTTGGTTCAGTATCTACTATCTAGCCATCTGCTTGGGCCTTAACTTGCCTTTGGTAATTGCTTGCCTTTCTTCATGGTCGAAGCAATAGTCTTACTTCATATTAACATGGACATCTTTTTTGAGCTGAAATCCTTTATCATTCGTTGAATAATTGTGAAAAAAAGCTTTAAGGGGGTGTTTGGTTGAAGGTTATCGTTGATAATCTTGGTTATCTGTCCAAGGTTATAACCTTGTTTGGTTCAGATTATCAACGATTCCCAAGTAGTATAGCATCACGGTCACATCAGCAAAACACCAGCAAATGGGTTATAACTCTGGAATGTGATTACCTTGGCAGTTTAAGGTTTTCTACGATTCCAGAGGTTAACGAAAATTTTTTCAATGATTACCCTCCGATTTTAAAATTGAGTTAATCGAAATGTATAGTAAAACCTAATTGAAACTGAGTTAACTAATTCAATAAATTTTAATTTAAATACTTATAAATTTAACAAATTATATTTATTAATTTAACAATAAATTAATGAATTATATTTATTAATTTAATGAATTATTTTATTAATATATATATATAATTTTTATTTTAAATTTTAAAAAATTATAAATAAATTATATTTATTTATTTTATATATTATTAATTTATTATCATCATTAATATTATTAATTTAATTTATTTTAAAAATAAATTGAATCAAGGGTAATATAGTAAATGTTAAATTGGTTATGTTTTATTCCTTCCAAATAAATAAGTTGAACCAAACAACATTAGATTATGTTTTATACCCTATAACTTTAGTTATGTGATTATCTGGTAATCACATAACCTTGGTTATGCCTGATAACTTGAACCAAACACACTCTAAAGGTAATGCAATTTATATACAATAAAATTCCTCTTTCTTATTGCTGAACTTTTGTTTTTAACTAAGACCACCCAATTAAGTCTCTTGACAAAACTTACCTTTTAGGCTTACACCAAATTAGACTCTGATTAGATTCCAATTAATATAAATGTTGGTTCGGCTCAGCTTTAACACAATCACACTGACTCCAACTTGAATCTGACTCAAAACCCAATTTAAGATCAACTAGGTCCGCATGTAACCACAACTAATCTAATCCTAAATAAAATAAATCTAGTCTCATTAACAACCATCAAACTGTGGTTACTCCCACTCATTGTTATTTTCAGAATTTTTCACTACTAAACTTTTAAGGTTATCGCTGTAATACTCACCAGGATCCTTCTCATTTACTCCTTACTTTTTCACAATAATGAACAGTCTTGTTTTTCTCATAGTTCATAGTCTCGGCTATCATTATATAACATGTCTGTCAGTTCATAGGAACTTTTCTAGTTGCCTGCTAATTTTCCTTTCCTAATTAATCTATTTTTTTTCCTTTCACTTTGCAGATTGAGAAAAGGAAATGTTCTTTTTAACTACAGATACTACAACAACTTGCTGCAAAAGACTGAAGGTGAGTTTCTCTTATCCAACTATTTTCTAATGCTCCACAAGTCTAGTTCTAAATAGCAAACATATTTGCTTCTGTTTCTCTACTGCTTATTTAACAGGAAGAATCACCTTGGATGAATTCCTAATCCATTTTAGTTGATATTCATATACAATTAGCTTGTTCTGTAAAATGCCGTCTACCAAGTGTACTCCTATTTTATGTGTTAGCTTTACTATCATGACAATTTTATCATTCTTATTGATAATATCAGTTCTTTGTCATAGTACAAAGTTCTAAGTTTGTGTATTAAGCACTATGTTGGAAAATGTCCTTCTGGCTATTGAATTGACTAAATTTTGCAACCATACTGATAGCCATTTGAGTCGAGCATCATAAAATCTTACATTTTTCTTTTTCTAATTTGTGAGATCCCTAATCATTTTGGTCAGTGCACAATTTAACACATCAGCTCCTTTTTGCTTTTGGAGTGCCATAGGTTAAATAAGCTTCTTGAAATTCAGTTGCAAATGTATCGATAGATATGCCATTATACAAGCTAATATAATGTGTATTTGCTGGAAGTAATATTGATATAAAAGAAAGTTCTGTTATATTTTTGCAAGAATCTCCTGTTTATCTTACTATGCTCTTCTGCTTTCTGTCAGCATTCCTCTTGTCTTCTCTCTTCTCCTCCGCTTTCCATCATCTTACTTGATTACTATGGTATATTTTTCCTTCTCCAATCCTCTTCTCTCCCTAATTATTCTCACCTTTTTTTTCCAGTTCCCTATTGGCTTCTTGTTTTTTCTTTCCTCCGTACCCTCTTTTCCCTCTCCTCTTCGTAACCACTGCCATGTACCCTTCATCTCTTATAAAGCTTGACATTTACCCATGAGTAATTCTGTTTTCGGTTTGTAAATGATTTTCAAATGAAATTGAATTTTTTCAGTTTGTATTTCAAACCAAAACTAGACCAAACCAAAACTACATATCTGAACTGAACTGAAACTTTCAGTTTGGTTTAGTTTAGACCAACTAATAAATAAATATTCCTTATACTACTTCATATAGTAATTGGACAGATTAAAATATATATTATTTGCAATAGATTAATCTTTCTATTTAAATTACACCCATATGTGAATACATATGTGCGTGTATGCATATGGACTATGGAGTTATTCCTAAATACATATAATGTGGTGGGGAGGCTATTGAGTAAAGAATGGTGAAAAAAAATTGATTTAGGAATACATGACTATGTTTTTTGGTTTTTGAATAATAGTGTAAGATGTAATTAATGGTAAACTGGGTTATGCCTAGTTCTTTCACTCTGCTGACTTGGGCAATGGAATCATAGATACTAACCAATGCATACAGTCCTTCATATTCAAAATTTTGACCTAATGGAGGGCCTGTAAGATGTTTGAAATTTTGGTTTCTTTGCATCTTGTCTCATGTTTATGACAGACTAGTCCAGAAAATTTTTGCTAACTTACAGTTCTGATAATTTATCATAGTTGCATCTTTTTCTGTTTATTTCAAGTTTTTGACCTTTACTCTAAATAACAGTTACAGAAGACTTCTCCTGTCCTTTTTGTTTAGTGAAGTGTGCGAGCTTTAAGGTAATGTACATGCTGATTCTGCTCCTGTATTGTTCTTACTACTTGGTTTCATATGTGGTGGTTTTTCTGCAGGGTCTCAGATATCACTTGAACTCTTCCCATGACTTATTCAATTTTGAGTTCTGGGTTCGTAAGCTTTTGGAATTATTTTTTGCATATGTGGGTTGTGTCAAGCATAACATGTATTGTTTGGCTGATCTTGCCTCAGGTAACTGAAGAGTATCAAGCTGTAAATGTTTCTGTGAGGACTGATGTTTGGAGCTTTGAGGTTAGATTCCATTATACATACCTTTTCTGGAAGTGCTGTGATTATACTTTTCTATTAAAACCGTTGGTGCTGATTTGCCTGCTTCTTATGAAAATGCTAAGTAGGACTAACCAAGGTTTAAAATATCGAACCGTGCCGAGGTTTCAATCCCGGACCGGAACAATACAATTTCAGTACCGTATCGTACCGTGCTGGTATAATTTCAATATTTTTAAAATATAAAATATATTAATTAAAATAAAAAATTTAATCTAAATATTTAAAAATAAAAAATAAAATATTTTTAAAAAAATAATAGGATAATTTTATGAGTTTTAATTAAACCCATTTAAATTATTCCTAACTATAGCTAAAAATTGATTATTAAAATCTTTATTAAACCTAAGTTAAAAAAAATCACGCTCGAGAGTGGCCAGGTGCGACTGGGGCGCGCCCGGCCCGGGCGACGCCTCCGATGGTGTCGATGGGCTCGGGCGACAACTCGTGATAGTATCCCGATCGGAACGCCTATGCCGGTGCCAATGCATCGGCGGAACGAAATTTTTCGCCGATATCGCGTGATATGGCTCAAGATTTCAATCTTTGGAACTAACTGTGATAAAACTTTATCTTCTGATAAGACTTGCTGAATCATATAATTGTAGGTAAGTATGGAAATGAACACGCAGAAAGGTCTTAGACCTATTCTAACTCATCAAACATTCAGTTATTCTTGGTAGAGAAGGCTGGCTTAAATAATAAAGCTACTCTACTAGTTCAAAGATGACTGGTCTGATAGAATAAATCAATTCAGGAAATTACAATTTTTTTATTTATTTCTACTAGGTATTAAATATGATTTTATTTGCATTTGCATTCTAGTACACCTAGTACTCTTAATCAGACCAGGTTATTGTGATGCATATAAAATGACCCCTACTTATTTTTTCTTCTCTCTTGTGGGATTGTATCAACCAAGTCCCACATATCTTTTTGCTGTGTCACCTATCACATTCTATCGAGGGCCTTGCTTGCGCCTAAATCACCTTGTCAAAGAAATGAATATATTCTAGAAAATGCTACACTGAGCATGGATAGCGCGATGGGCCTAAGTTACCAAAAAAAATGGATTTGTGGTTTTGCAAAAAGTGCACACTTGACTAAATGTTGGCAAGTAAAAAAGTGTGCCATATCCAGCAACCTTTAGATCAAATTCCAAATTTCTGTAGGCTCTGCAGAAACCTTGCATATCGCTGCCTCCTACCTCTCTTTCTTCCTGTGAGAATTTGGTCTGCTTCCTTCTATTTTTGCTATGCCCAACTTTTCCTGAGATAACCTAGATCAGCTCCTCTTTGAACAGTCACCACCCATCCCTTCATGAATTCTCTATTTCCCCTGTTGCCATTCCTCCTTGCTGAAGAAGCCGCACCAAGAATCTGCCCTGTGAAGATCTTTTCCTCTTGTTGCCAGCACAACCCATCTGGTGAACTGATAGAGGGCTTCTTTTCCCCAGTCCAAGACCTTGGAACCCGTCATTCTTGAATGATGCATATGCCATTTGATTAATAATGCCAGCATCAAAATCTGGACAACAATTGTATGCCACACAGAGAGTGCTGAATATTTGATTAAACACTTGTGAGCAATTCTGAAAAACAGTTCAATCTAAAATCTTTGACGGTTTGGCACCTTTTATCGACATAGACGCTGAAAAAAAAATGCCAACAACTTGTGTAAGCTAGGAAATAGATAAATTGGCCTTGTGAAGAAAGGAAAACTCAATAGGAAGTTGAAAGTTAGGGAACCCCAAATGTTATATATTTCATGGATTGAGTACCTGGTATTCTCTCTCCCTAATTATACTGCTGAGTTTTCTTATCCAAAATCAGAATATCTGTATCCATCATGTTTTCTAATTTATGTGATGTGTCAGGTTGCATCAGATGGAAATGATCCAAGGCTGCAAACATTTTTCTACCGGTAGTCTTGTTTATGTTTCTTCAGTTCTTGTTTGGCTTTGCACTATTTTTTTGTACAGTAATAAGGTTCCTTGAACTGAAAGTGAAAACGAAATGGCAGCTCAAACTTCAGGAAACGTAGAAGATCGAAGAATAGTGTTCAGACAGCAAGCCATGTTCATCCACATGTTTTGGAATCAGGTTCACCTGAAGGATCATTGGCAGGTTCTCGCAAAGAATATTATAACAAAGATAATGCCACATGTTACTCTCAAAGGCCTTATGCATCTACAATAGATGGTTCACTTACAAATGGGTATAATGGTATGTTGAGTTCAGATTTTATTAACATATTTGAATAGACAAGAAATGGAATTGTTTATGCTACTATCACTTGATACCTCTTGTAAAGATGAAGGAAAGGGCTGTAAATCATTCCTACACGGGGCTCACTTGCTCCCTATGAGGCATAAACCTGAGATCAGTTCGCAACATTGTAATGCTGAAGAGTACACACGACATGTACTATGTAGCCCAGACACTGTTGGCATATGTGCATCCACAAATCAAGCTTCTACCAGTAATGATTTTACCCAGCAAGCATCTGCAACCAATTTAGCTTCACAAAATATGCTGCAATTTGCAAAGACACGGAAGATATCTGATGAGCGTGCTGATCCAAGAAAGTTAGTTTCCATCTCATTCTAATCTGCACTGATAGAGAAGTGATATTTTCTGAGGGATGTAAAATTTTGTGTAATGTGCCATATCAGTTTCTATAATATGTTTACCAATCTTTCTCATCTGACAGTCGCGCACTTCTACAAAAGAGGCAGTTCTTTCATTCCCACAGAGCTCAGGTGACTCACAATATCTCACTCTTTTCCTTTCAATTGTTATATGCATGCGTGTTTTCAGGATATTACTCAGCTACATTACTCATACTATATATGAGTATGCGATGCGAGTATAGATCTAGATGTCAGACACATCAGATTACCAAGCAGAAACATGAGGCAAGGGAGGTAAGTATCTAATACTGGATACCCTAACTAAGGTCATGCCATGTCAACATGGGTAGGGGTGAGCAAAAATTGGAATTCAAACCAATCCAGAAAACCCAACTGAACCAACCTAAAATTTTAACTTTTTTTTTTTTCAGGTTTCAGGGATGTAAGACACTCCTTTGGATTTAGATCTGATTTTGAGTTTTTATATAAAACATCAAACAATCCAATTCATACCAGTTGTGTAATTAGTTAGTATATAATACATCAAAATATGTAATTATATTGTATATAGTTATTATTCATAGAGTAGCAAAGAAGATATAAATAATAATAAATAGACCTTTGAAAGAAACTCCAATCGCTCTTGTTTAATTGTCTCCAGTTTTTGTTTGTTCTATAATCATTTTCTCTCTTGTGAGATGCCAATGGGTGTTTACTACTTGTGAAATGAATATTGATTCTAGTTAACCTGTATTTTTAAATGAGTGAATCTTTCCATGATTTTGCAACCATAAACTTTAAGAAATTTAAAAAATCCAAAATACCCGTTACCCAAACATGGAAATGCAATCAGACCCCATTCAAAAATTCTGTTCTGGATATATGATATAACTGGGTTTGGGGTTTACTGAAACTTTTTAGCATCAGAGCTCCTCAGATTCCCCATTGGGAGTGGGGGCCATAAGATTTTAACAAAAAAATGTTGAGCTTCTTGATCTGCTTGGTTCAACACGTGAGAAAGGATCTGAAGTATGGCCTGCTTGATTAGTTTTTGATGGGATGCCTTGGGGAGTGAACATATACACCGTCTCTTGACTATGATTTGGAATTGAAAAATGAGATTGCAGAACATTGTTGCATATCTTCAGAACAGTGTATATGCTTCTCAGAGCAGAGACAATTGGCATATACATTGATGTGTGTCTTAAATACTGCTGTTTAGCCTTCTCGAAAATTTTCATTTCCTTCAATTACTTGATCAGTTCAAGTTTTGTAAAGTTGAGTTGTAATTGTTATTACATTGAAGCCAATGGAGCTGGAGCAAGTATTGTCGGATCGGGACAGCGAAGATGAAGTTGATGATGACATTGCAGATTTTGAAGACAGAAGGGTATTATATTGTCCCAACTGAATAACTATCTTTCCTTACGAATAATTTGTGACAATAAACAAGAAACTGAATTATTGTTTCTTATTTTCTTGTCCATTTTGTTATTGCACTTCAAAATTTTAACATTTCCATGATGCTTCATGATTCAGATGCTTGATGATTTTGTGGATGTGACAAGGAATGAAAAACAAATAATGCATTTGTGGAATTCTTTTGTAAGGAAGCAACGGTAATTCTTTTTTCCTTTAACCAAATAATGCCCTTTTGCAGAGATGCCTTCCCTTTATTATTATTATTTTTTGACTCAAAAACGACCTTTGTTTTACTAATTATTTGCTTGATTAATTGACTGAATATTCTCATCATGGAAAAACCATTTCTTACCCTTCAAGGAGATATATAATTGAATGGGGTTTCCTTGGAATTCTACGAATATTTGTTAAGTATGATGGTTACCATATCTAAACTTTTGGGTTCCAAATCCTTGTGCATTAGCTGAAAAATAAATCTGAACTTTAGGATACGGTATGATTTGTGATCATGGAAATGAGTAAATATGGGGTTTTTGAGCTCATTCGGATGAGAATTAATGAGGAAACAATGGCACAGCAGTGGGAGAGTTAACATATGTCTTTGGCACTTTTCTCACATTGAATATGGAGTCATGTCTCCAGTTACGAGATTGTGATCTGCAAGAGAGGAACCCATGATGGCGTCTAGAAGGTACAAAATCAGGCTACTTTGTTGGAGGTTGGGAGGAACAGAGTTACAACGTTAATTATTGGGAACTCTGATCTTAGCCTGCCAACTAGACATTAGTGGCTGCCACGAGCCTTGTTCCGTAGACATTTTAAACCTATTAATTTTTTCCTGTTAAAATATCTGTTCAAGTGAGAAGAAATTTGATTGTTTAAATTGTGCAGACTCAACTAAGCTGCCTATTATATTGTTTGCCATTGCAGTGTTCTTGCTGATGGTCACGTTCCATGGGCATGTGAGGCATTCTCCCAGCTTCATGGGCAAGATCTTGTGCAGTCTCCTGCTTTAATGCGGTATGGTTAATGCTGGTTCACTCTCTTCTAGTTGTTGCATGCAATAAAATTCGCTAAACTCAAGATGCATTGTTATTTTTTTTTTCAGAGACCTCATTTTTAATAACCATTCTAATGAAAGGGTTTCTTACCCGTTGTTTCTTTTGCAGTTCCAATATCTTTGTAAATTTTTAAAAATCCTAGTGATTATGATATATCTCACAATGATGTTTCATTTTTCGCATGCAGGTGTTGGAAGTTATTTATGATCAAACTCTGGAATCATAGTCTTTTAGATGCTCGAACCATGAACAATTGTAGCCTAATACTCGAGCGATTTCAAAAAGAGAGCTCAGGCCCCAAGTTAAGCTGATTCATATAGAATGGGTGGCTGGTAAAACAACCAGAGCAACTTGGGGCAAACAAATCACATCCTGACCGTTGCACCCCCACCATTTTTTTGGGGGGTTTCCTCGTGTTGATTTTATTTTTGGGTAATTATTTGGGGTATTATTGTCTTCAACTGTAGATTGTTTGTTGGGGAGTATTGTTAAGTTTGTTTACATATTCTGAGGTGGTCGTCTTTCATTCATGAAAGCTTCAATGCCTTTTATTTTCAATCTTTTGTCAATTATAGATCACGATTGCTGCTGTTCAAAGCCTGAAGCTTTGGTTGTGTTATGCGTGTCATGTTTAGTACTTTATTAATTTTCATTTTTTTGCTTTTTTTTTCTAGAATAGAAAATTTTCGTCCAGCTGATGAGTAACAGGCTGAGCACAAACAAGCTCTTTCATTTCTCCTTTCATGATGAAGTGTCTAATAATGTAGAAGATTTGGACTTCCAAGTAGACAGCTAATTTGCACCAGTGTTCATGTAAAAGTATAAGAGATGAAACCATTTTTTGATGCAAATCCCACGGTTCACACTTTGCAAAATACTGAAAGCATGGTATATTGTGTTTTCCGTTAGCAGAAAAGAATAACAAAATAGAAAACACTGACAAACCAACAATTTTTTTGAATATTATGGAAAGTGCACCATGTTGTTAAGTTACTACAGCAGAGGTAGATTTGATTATGATAAATCTTAGCTCCAAAGGAGGATCCATGCACTGAAATTTAACCAGATTATTTAAGATGCTTAAAGAGTTTTGCTATTAAGTTGCATAGCATCAGAAGACTTCTTATAGCTACATGTCGAGCCGTCGAGGGGACAGAAATATCTTAAAATCTTTTGAGAAAAGCATTATGTTACGTCTAGGTAGAAAAAAGGTTCGCAATTCAGGGCTCTAAAAAAAAGGCGGCCGTTGATAAGCAAAAACATTAGACTTCAGCAGTGGAATTATTGTCTTGTAGGATCTGTTTCGTATTGTCTACAACATGTGGTTTAACTTGCCATAACATAATGCAAACATGTTCCAAAGGCAAGGATCACTCATATGCTATAGTAGCTTGCCTTTGTAGTTTGGTACCATGTTAAGTTTGATGCAAGAAGAAACTATGTTATGTTATAGCATTAAACAACTGTGTTATACGTTTGACTACAGTAAAATCCACCTGCTATTTATGGTCAACTGGAAAAAGATAACTATATCCTACCGTATTTCTTCCTATTGAAGAATATATTTTTAACTCTTTAGAAAGATCTCAACAAAACTACTAAGGGATATTATCAACCTAAAAACCTGATAGAAACTAGTTAAATTTGGCTACATTAAGACACAATCTATGTAAAGTATTTTGCAATGTCAATCTGCCAAAGACAATTTAGACTTTTACGGTTTTATCACTACATCAAGAAACAACTTTAATCTTGTATGGTTCTATAAGTATAATCAACAAGAATGGACCATGTAAAAATGACTTAATGGAGGACATGACATAATATACTACAATAAGAATGGAGTTACACAAACTTACAGACATAGAGAATCAGAAATATTATTTACACAGATTTGGCTTAAATGTAGTCTTGGCTTGTTCCAGTGGTAGGATTCTCTGATACTACCCAAGCAATTTTAAATGCTAGGCAATATAGGCGCACAGGATTTAAGATGGAATGAGTAAATGATATATTAGGTTTACTGATAAAACAATAGGTTTAAAAAATCCTTTGATGACTATTTGTTTTGAACTTTCTCGAATGTTAAACTAATACTAATCTAGGAAGTAACAAGATAGATGATTGGCTTATATTCTTTTGATAGAGAGGATGTTAGTCTTTGGCTAATAACATTTAAGTCCATTTCTTTCAACTGTCTTATGACATTATAACTAGGCTGAGGCAATAAAGACACACATGCACTGAGCATAATAAAATGATCCTGCTTATTGGTCTTTCATCTGCTGCTAATGCTAATCACAAGCCCTCTATTTATGATGAGTGAATCACTCCAAGAATCTTTCTCTCGAAGCACTAAGAGGAGGGATCGATACTGCCTTATATAGTAAATCTTCAAAGAGCAGACACTGCAGCTGATCATTTATTTTTTAAAAAAAAAACAAGGAACTTCCAATGCTGAACTGTAAAGGTGCTTAAGTTCTAGAGATCAAAGTTATTAGAAATTAGTACAATGACTGATAAAGCACTAATACTAATACATGAGGTCAACAGGAAGAAGATTTTTATTTTCTTTTGAAAGAAGATGCTGATCTTTGGCAAAGAAAATGAGTTCCAATGCTGTCCTACAGCATATCCTAATTGTGTTGAGACTAAGAATAACTTTCAGAAGAAAATAACAGATGTTGAGGAAGTCAAGACCACACAAAGTAATAGAAAATAATTCTAAAAAAAATGAAAATTCTGCATGCAAAGAAAAAAAGAATGTCTGTTCTTACATCACTGGACAAGTAAGATCTACTATCTATTTTTTTTCATTGTGTATTATCGCAAAGAAGTTACATCAAACATCTTACCCAACTAGGAAAAAAAAGAATGTTGTATTCCACAAAATATGCTCCCAGTTTTCAACCACTAAAATCAAAAGTGAAAAGAAAAACATAGAAGGAAAATCTTCAACAGTACACAAGATCCAAGTATTCAGTAAGCAGAGGACACACCTGTTCAGCAGTAATCTCGATGAACCTTGAAGCAATCAACCTCGTTAAGTTTCAAATTCGCTGTTGAGACTCGATCAGAAGAGCATTAAGCATAATGTGAAGCGCCGCTTCATACACCACGCTATCGTAGTGCATCCCGTCAGCTGTGCATCCTCGTCCGCAACCCTGGCTCAAGGATCCAACATCTAGCAGTAAACAAGGCCCGCCGTCGCTTCTCAGGATGGTGCTTTCCCCAAGCTCCCGGTCATACTCATCCCAGACCGTATCATTCATCCTGGCCCTCTTCTCCTCGGTGTTCAACATCGAGTTGACCAGCGTCGGCAACCCCAACCAGAACATATGGGGTGGCTGCGCTGGCGCAGTCGAAAGCAATGCCACGGCGGCCCGCTTGAGCGAGGTGAGAGACTCGCCATAGAGGGACGAGTTGGTGAAATGTAGCATGTGCCAGAGGCCGGAACCAAGGACGACGACGTCAGGGCGGGAGGCGGGACTGCGGCGGCGGAGGACGCGGAGGAGAGCCGTGAGGTTGGATTCGAAGGGGGCCCAGACGAAGTCGATGGTGAAGCCTCGATCAGAGAGAGAGGCGTGGTAATCAGAGTGGCGACGGAAAAGGTCGGCCTCGATGGGAGGGAGGGCGACGGAGTCCAAGAGTAGGCGGAGGAGAGCTAGGGTGAGAAGCCTGGCCTGGGAATCCCCGGCGACGACGATCCAAGAACCATTGAGGAGATCGGAGGCGTCGGGGCGGGGTACCCGCTTGAAGTCGCAAGCCGCAGCGTGGGCTTCCGAGGCCCATTGCCATGTCACCGAGGCGGAAGGGGTTTCTTGATGCCAAGTGATGTCGTGGAGGAAAGGGATGCAGGAGGAGAAAGGGACAGCGGGAATCGGATCGGAGGAAGAAGAAGAGGAAGAGGAGGAGCCGACGCCGGAGTCCGCGGAGGGCGAGAGAGACGAAAGGAGGAAGACGGATAGCGAGGGCAGGTGGGGAGCAAGGTGGACAACGACGGCGAGGGAGATGAAGAGGGCGCCGCTGAAGAAGAGGACCTTGTTGCGGCTGAGGTGCCATCCGGCCATGCCAAGGGGCAGAAAGAGGACGATGCACGCTGCTAGGACGCCCAGCTGCGACGCCAACGCCGGGCCCATCATCGAAGACGGGTCCAAGGCGGTCGCCGCCTCGACGATCGCGTCCCACCCGTCCGTCGGATCTCCACGGAGGAGCGACGGAGATCGGAGGAGGGGGGAACGCCGGCGGAGGAGGGAGGAGAAGGGAGAAGAGCAGATCGGGGAGGCAGTAAAAAGGGAAAGGATGGGAGGCGGTGCAGATCGGGTGAGGGAGAGGCGTCACTGAGATGGGAACATGACACCGGAAGCAGGTGAGCTTTGGACCGGCGCAGGTTAGCCGCTTTACGCGGGGTCGAGCTAATGAGAGCCGGCGAAACTGTACGTTGACATTTGTATTAGGATCCCATGTGCGGTGGGTGTCTGGTGGCATTTCTTGCAATAGGTTCTCGAGCCGATAATCGAATAAAATAGACAGATGGAATCAGATAAGTGGCTCGATATTTAGAGTTTTACAAATCCAAAAACTTCGGATTCTGTTAAGTGGCCCGCAGAGTTTTTCTCATTTTTCCTAAGCTCGGTTATTCGAATTTTAATTTTTAATTTAATTCGATTCATAATAAAATTTTATTTTAATATATTTTAGCAGTTGTATTATATTTACCATGTATTATTTTAATAATATTATTTATTTATTTTCGTCCGAATCGAGTGTGGAACCTACTTCTTCTACGTCTAAGCGGTCACCTTCACCGAACGAGGCGGCACTGAGCTGTCCAGTGTCCACGCCCGCGGGGAAGCGGCCAGGCGGCACACACGGACGCCGCCCCGACGCCCACGAGACCAACGTCTCGTCCACCAATGAGAAATCACACGATCCTTCGTCCACCTTCGGAATTATCACCAAACCGTACCCAAAAGATCTAGCCGTTCATCTTTCCAGCTCTCCCCTCTAGTTACCGTAGGCAAGTCTCCGTTGCGTGCGCCTGCTAAATCGTCGTTTCCGGTCGGTGGGCACTGGCACTGCTCTGGTGCTCCGCTGCGAAACAAGTTGAGCTTTTTCCCACCTCGCGAACCGCGTCGAACTGTCGTATTCACACGTCGTTTTTCACGATTGCTTCTCCTTCTTTGATTGGAATCGCTGCGTAGTCCAGGTTCAGGATATCCTTCAAGATTCATCAGCAATCGGCTCTGGAACTGATAATCGGGGGAGAACAAGGGACGCATCGATGCTCGATCACCTTCTCCTTTGATGGGCAACGGATGCCTCGGGTCTTCCAGTAGCAGAGTTCGCCTTCCCGAGCCCTCCTACAATCGACGCACTATCTCCCACTCTCGGTCCAACTCCTCCGCCTCCACCTCCTCGTCCTCCGACGCCCTCAGGGCCGCCGCCGTCATGAGGTTGGGCGACGACTCTCCCGCCACTTCGACCGTCGTCGCATCGGGAGGATTCTGCGTCCTCGGACACCCTACGCCTAACATCCTTGAGCTCTACGCCCTGGGGCACACACTCGGGCAGGGGCAGTTCGGCACGACCTACCTCTGCACCGAGCTCGCCACCGGGTCGGAATACGCGTGCAAGTCCATCGCTAAGCGGAAGCTCATTTCCAAGGAAGACGTGGAGGACGTGCGGAGGGAGATCCAGATCCTACACCACCTCTCCGGCCACAAGAATGTCGTTACCATAAAAGGCGCCTTCGAGGATGCCCAATTTGTGCACATAGTCATGGAGCTCTGCGCCGGAGGTGAGCTCTTCGACCGGATCGTGGAGCGCGGGCACTACAGCGAGTGCAAGGCTGCCGAGCTCATCAGGATCATTGTCGGGGTTATTGAGGCTTGCCATTCCTTGGGGGTCATGCATCGGGATCTCAAGCCGGAAAATTTCTTATTGGTCAACAGGGTTGAAGATTCATCACTCAAGCTCATTGATTTCGGACTCTCAGTATTCTTCAAGCCAGGTGAGGAACGACACAACTTCTAGGCAGTTTCTTTGTTTTTTTGTTTTTTTGGTCTGAAACTTCGAAACAGTTTAGGTTCTCCTTATTTGACTTACCATGTTCCTTTTTATGTAAAGTTTGCTTCCTTTGACTTTCCTTTTTCGATGTTCAATGCATGTGGATTGCTGAAGGAGCTATTATAGATTTATGACAAAAAAAACTACTACAGGTTTGGCGTACTCGCTGAGTTATTTTATTGCCAAATTATGCTTCACTGCCTCAGGCAATTCTCAAATATAAGAGTCAGTAGTAGCCCAAATAATTAAGGATCTAATATCTTTCTGATCGAATATGTTATAACACAAACCTGAAGCAGGTGAAGCTTTTTATTTATCAAAGTTGTTGGATTAGTCCATGATAGTAGCCCTTTAAAGGAAGTTGAGTGGTTTCTTCTTGCCTATTGGTAAGTTGAAAACCAATGACTACATTGCTCGCAATGCATTGGACAAGTTCACAATTACATTTTCAATTGTATGTGTGGACACGTGCACAAACTAAGGTCTTTTAATGGTAAATTGCCTTTTTCAAGTAGCGAGGATTGAAGTTACATGGTTAAGTCTTATTTATTTTCTTGAGCTATGTGCCTTATCTTGGCAATGCCATCTAGGAGAAAGAACACAATCTGGAAGAGTCATGCAATTGGTAATAGGGTTTTAACTTTCGAATTTGTAAGACTAAAAAAATGTATGCAGACGACAAAGATGAACTCTGGTCTACTAAATGTGGATTTCCCTATGAGTTTGCCAAGGATGACAATTAGGTAACATATTAGAGTTCTCAATGTCATATCTTTATGAATTTTTTTCTAAAGCGAAAGACCATAAGCAAAGAAAAAAATCAAAGCAACCATTTCTATTTTTAATAAGATACAATGACCTCAACATGATTGATATAATTATTGGATGTTTAACCAACTTCTACAATCCTCCAACTAAGAACTGGAAGTTTCTTTGCAAGCTTGTGCTTGCAAATTCAAGTAATCATTCTCCTTGTCTGTCATTAGTGGGTTTCCTAGTGTCAATTAGTTCTTCTGATTAGAACTACTAGTTGCTTATATAGAAATGCAAGATACAAGAAGGGTCACATGATGTTGCTTTACTAGAAGTTTCTTTTTCAAGCTTGTGTTTACAAATCGGAGTATTCCTTCTCCTTTTTCTGTCATTATTGAGTTTCATTATGGCTTCTGGCTGCTTTTTTGTATACAAGGCCCTTGCACTTCAAATGCAAGATACCTGGAGGGTCAAATGGTGTGGCTTTTTTCTGACTAATCAAACATGTGAAAGTTGAAACCTAGATCTCTAGTTGCCTCTGTGCTTTCAATCTGGAGTGTCTCTAACTCAGTTTTTGTGCACAATCAGGTCAGATATTTACGGATGTGGTTGGAAGTCCATACTATGTTGCCCCTGAAGTATTATGTAAGCATTATGGACCTGAAGCCGATGTATGGACAGCAGGTGTTATACTTTACATACTGTTAAGTGGCGTGCCACCTTTTTGGGCTGGTATGATGCGACTCTTTTCATTCTTATATGACCTGATTGTAGGATCACTCAATAAGATCTTTCTTTTTCCAGAAACTCAGCAAGGAATATTTGAGGCTGTTATAAAAGGAGTTATTGATTTTGAATCAGACCCATGGCCTTTAATCTCTGAAAGTGCCAAAGATTTAATAAGGAAAATGCTCAACTCTCCCCCTTCAGAACGATTGACAGCCCATCAAGTGCTATGTAGGTGACTGAGATTCATCTTTTGTTTCTCATTATGTGACTTCCTGATTAATGGTCTGAAGTTGTTTCATGAGGAATGTAAAATAATCGTTCTCAACCCTTTAATAAGTTGGCAAGCAAATGTTATCCTTAACTTCATCTGTTTAAATTTGGGCTAGTATTCTTTGATGCAAATGAGACTACAAATATCTAACTATAAATCAGAATAGCCATTTCTACCTTCTTTCTCCCTTAGCAAATCTGATGATACATAAAAATTATACACACTGGATGTGAAATAAATTGCAGTTCACTATAGTCTTCAAAACTGCAAATACCAATAACGTGAACAGATTGTAAGTGAAAAGTGACGTATAATTATTTTAACATATTAATTATGAATTGTTTATTTAACACAGAAAATTTTGGTTTTGCCTGAGCCTTCTCGTATGATAATTTCCAAGTTATTTTATTAATTAATTTTGCCATCTCAGTAAGGACAGCCTGAAACGTGGGTTCTCTCTAAGAGCAAATTTACTATGCTAAAATGGAGTATGCATTATCCTTTGTGTACATTCTGATGTATGCTTGGTCAGATACCTGGTATTACTAAAATAACAGTTCTATCTGAGTTTGAGTGATTGTCAAAACAACAGAGCAAAATTCAGTGCAAATGTTGGCAATGAGGAACTTCTAGATGATTGTATATATCATTAAGTCATACATCCATGATGATTTAAGATTTACTTTGTTGTCTGACATCTTGTATTGTTCATCTTGTGCTCAGCTCATCCCTGGATTATTGAGCAGGGAGTTGCTTCTGACCGAGCTCTAGATCCAGCAGTCCTCTCCCGTCTCAAACAATTTTCTGCAATGAACAAGCTAAAGAAGATGGCCTTGAGGGTGAGTGCAAATTTAATGAATCTTACCTATTATAAGAAGTTTTGACAGCAACTTACTCTCATTCCAAATAAATATATGAAGAAATGTTCCATTGTTATGCTATTTGATCTAAGTGATTCCATATACTTTCCTCAGTTAGCTTTTGAAAAGTACATTGGCAAATCTCTAGGCTCACTTGGGCACTCCTATAAAGTTGTATTATTGTAGCATTTCTTATTATTTTCTTTCAGTACTCGTATATTTTCATAACAAGATTTTCTGCTTTTTAGGTTATAGCTGAAAGCCTCTCAGAGGAGGAGATTGCTGGGCTTAGAGAAATGTTCACAGCCATGGACACAGACAACAGTGGTGCAATTACTTTTGATGAGCTAAAAGCAGGTTTCAGAAAATATGGTTCTACATTGAAGGATACTGAAATCCGTGATCTCATGGAAGCGGTAAGTTGATATCTTGATTAAACACAACAATGTTTTGAAGAATATTTTGGTTTCATGTCCCAAAAATATTACTTGATTTAATCTTTTTTGTTTATTTGGTTATTTTTATGTTAAAAAAATAGAGTTCTTTTCTTTCCTGCAGGACTTCCTATGTCAAACCTGTCCCTTTTTAACGTTAATGTAGTACAATTTGGGGAATGACTTGAAAGACATTTTTTACAAAAGTGTTTGCTTTTGCCCCTATATGAAAAATAGTGATGCAACTGAACAAAAATGATTTAATGGCATCCCCCCCCCCCCCCCCCCCCCCCCCCCCCCCTGAAACATAGTTTTTCCCCCTCTGAAGTCCGAGTTTATGGCAAATGTTGACTGCTTGCTTTCTTAGTTTTTACTGATTTACATTTTGCAATCAAGCGTAGGCCGATATTGATAACAGTGGTACCATTGATTATGGAGAATTTATTGCTGCAACAATACATCTGAACAAGCTGGAACGTGAAGAACATTTAATGGCAGCATTTTCATACTTTGACAAGGATGGAAGTGGTTATATTACTGTCGATGAGCTCCAACAAGCTTGTAAAGAGCATAACATGACTGATGTTATTCTTGAAGATATAATTAAAGAAGCAGATCAAGATAATGTAAGTAATATATCTTGCTTGAAAAATTTGTAGCTTTTCTTTCCTAATTCAAGCAAGTGGAGAGATAATGCAAGTAATATCTTGCATGAAATGTTATAGCTTTTTCTTTCGTCAGGTAAGTAAATTGACATATTGATACATTCCCAACAAATTGTTAGATTCCTTGTAGTACGTAGTTTGGGAACAATAGAAAGTAAATAGGGAGTGCCCCTGATAATGTATTGTAGCTAAAGAGTAGAGCAGAAAAAACTATAGAAGCGGTCATATTAACATTAATGGTGAATTTTGAGAAGTTTTGACAGTAAGGAGAATAGAACTTTTACTGATTTCCTAGAGCTAAAAATACTTCTGCATGATGCTCTATGTAACAAAATCCATCTCATCTGCTGTAAAATTTAGTTTAATAGATGCAAAGCATTAAATGAGTATTCACAAATATCCAATCTTTTTAGTCAGTGTGTAGAGATCAAATATCTGGATCACATTTAATACATTCTAGGAAAATTTATACATTTCTAGTAGATATCAAATACATAGATCCAGTGTTCCCTTTATCGGTCTCCATATGCTGCCAACCATTGCAGGTCCTTCAGATATCTAAATCTTTACAATTCTATTAGAAGTTGGTATGGAAATTTGTAAATTCTGAACCTAATCTGCTCTGCAATATTTCAGGATGGGCGTATTGATTATGGGGAGTTTGTTGCTATGATGCAAAGGGGTAGTATGGGACTGGGAAGGCGAACAATGAGAAATACTCTAACAGTAAGCATGAGGGATGCCTCCTTTTGAAGAAAAAAAAATGATAAATCCCAATTACACAGGTTGCTTTAATCCATTATTAGTATTAACACAGCTTGCTTGCCCATTTTTGTGTGTGTGTGTGTGTGTGTGTTTGTGTTGGTTTAGGAGATGATGTGCAAAAGAATTGCCTGTAGAATCTAATCGTAATAGTTTGTTCATAGTAGGATGAGAAATTTGATGTTCACGTTGGAAGCTGTCTCCAAAAACAAAAACAAAAAAAAGCCAGAACAAAATTGGCTGATTCAGCTGGTTAGATCAGCTATGCATTACTGACTTGTATAAGATACGTTTATTTTTACATGTTATAAATAAAAACCAGTATATATCACTTGCTTTCCTATTTCGATTCAAATTTTACATCGGATTCAAATCTTAGTTAAAATATGAAATAAGGATGCCATAGAAATTTTAAATT
Organism: Curcuma longa; assembly: GCF_044706935.1. Classification (NCBI taxonomy): domain Eukaryota; kingdom Viridiplantae; phylum Streptophyta; class Magnoliopsida; order Zingiberales; family Zingiberaceae; genus Curcuma; species Curcuma longa. Next base: position 21,651,487 of record NC_133871.1, on the reverse strand, counting down.
TTATAAATATGTGCATTAATTGTATTTAACAGTTAACGATTATAGCTAAGGACAAATCTTGCTACGATGCACAAAGCCATGAGAATCTTAAAGTCTAGAATTGCATGAAACATTTAATAGTTTGCTTATGGCCTTCAAAGATTTAAGTACAGTATGACCATTTGTGAGGAACACCAATGTTGATGGCTATTTGTATTTTGATCGTTACAAAACACATGCGAGTCTCAGAGCCACAAGTTCGTGGGGCTGTGCGTGAAAGTCCAACTGCGCCAACGTGCGTCAGAATCGTTTATGGTGATCAATATTTTGGTTTATTGGTAAGCCTTCTAAATCGCACTGGTAAGTCTGATTAGTTTCCTCATCTATTTTTTCCTCTGATTTCTTTCTCCTTTTTGGCCCCTAACTAGTAGCTTGGAGACCGAACTCTGCAGGTTTTGTTTCCTCGTGAATTCTGTGCTATGGATGAAAATTATTTGCTCCTTATCTTGTTGCCTTTCCATGTCAGTCATTGTTCCTTTTCATGAGACACACTTATTATATAATAAGAACTCTAAAGAATCACTAAACCTGAAAGCTGACTAATTATGCCAGTACTGTTACCAAGAACACTTCCTGTCAGATGAAGGATATACATGGTCACTGCAGTAGAAGCTCAATCAAACTTTGACTTTGGCTCTGCAAAGAAATGTTCAGTTACAGAGATTTCAGCAGCACCCGTGAAGCAGAAAAATCACCAGTATCTTGGTTCTTCCCTTAAAGAAGTGTTACCAGGTACATGAATCTGGGAGAAAAGCAAAACCAATATTAAGTTCCAAACACAACACTCTGAAAAAGTCCAGAAGTTTAAAATTACATTTAGAAGATCATCTGACAACATAATGTATCATTTTTCAGGAAAAAAAAAATGAAGAATGGACTGCAAGTTTACCTGACCAGCAAGGGGAAGAATGGACTGAAAAAGGTTGTCATCAATTAACACGGGCAATGGAGGCATCTGATTCATACTTCCAGGTATCCCACTCATCCTGTTCAAAGAAAAAACAGAGTCCCTTTATCTTTTATGTGAACTTGGACCATTTATCACCTAAAAGACTGCTAATTGAAGATTTTGAAATGATTTACCTATTTAAAGTGGTTGATATGTTTTCTCTTGTACGATAGAATAGGTTGATATTATCTTCCACCTGGAATGCATCAAAGAGAATTGAAGTGATGATAGTAAAAATTACTCGGTGAATTATCAAACTGAAGCATTCTTAAATAAATAAACTGAAAGATTATAACACTTTGGAATTCCATAATGTCACATTCATAATCAGTTTGATAATCTGGTCATTGGTTCAATCGAGAGATCATTGACATCATTTTCAAACATAAACAAAAGCTTTGAATTATGCTTCCATATTACTTATTCGACGCCATTATCTATTGAACATCTGTGGGATTCATATCATAATTTATCAAATTATATTTCTGCTTCCCTGTGCTCTCACATCATCTTTACTCCAATATTTCTTCCTGATATACTCTTATACTGCCATAATTGGTATGAAGGTAAGATGGCCTCCCTTCCTTTTATGGGTGGAAAACATTAGCTAATTCTTAGACAACCACTCACAAGGTGTGTACTTGACTGACTATCGAAACCATAACTCCATTAGAAAAGGGTATCAAGCAGAAACCATATCGTAAACTTGAAAACTATAAGAGAAGAAAAAGGTAGAGAGGGCATATGCTATCAACCTTACTCAATTCAAGGTTCAGTCCAATCTGATTGAGAAGGTTGAAATTCTCGATTAGAAGGCGTTGTGTCTCAGTGTTCACTGGAGAAGCTGTTGAGAAACAAGTTGTTGTTTAGGGTTTCAAAAAAAAAGTTGGTAAAAGATGAATAATTCAATAACCCAACCACCTTGGCTGAACTGATTATTTCTGGACAAATCATGCATCCTCAGAGAAAAGGAGGTTGTGCTCTCCGGTTGAACAGAAGGTGCAGTACTCAACGAGGAAGAAAACACTGCCTTTTCCTGAAGAAAACCCAACAACGCCATCATAGGAATTTGTGTTAAAAAACATAGCTAATCACAGAACTTCCTAAAGTCATGGTGTTTTAATGCAACAAGCGAGCAACAAATAGATAACTTGTTTCTTTTGCTAAGTATTGCCTTACTATTGTGATGTATAAGAGAATCAGAGAAATTTAATAAGTGATCAAATAAAAGAAAGAAAAAAAATTTGAAGAGAGAAAGAAGCGCCAAAGGCAAGGGTTCAAATCCTGGAAACAGCCTCTTGCCAAAGGCAAGGTAAGGCTGCGTACAATGGATCCTTTCCCCGGACCCCGTATGGCGGGAGCTTCGTGCACCGGGCTGCCCTTTTTTAAAGAAGCGCCAACTCTACAATTTACTAAATTCTACAGGTGGAAATAAGTTGATCATTATTTGTGATCAACAGTTTAGAAAAAAGAAAAAGGTACAAGGTTGAGACTTGGTGTCTTTTACCTTCTTTTCTACACAGTAGCTTCTTAGCTTGCGTCTTTTACCAGTCTCCTTCTACAAGGAAGATCACTATATCAGTTTTAAAAAACTAGACTGTAGACTAAGATTGATCAAATAACACGAAGTATAACCTAGATAGCAATGAATACTAAAACATGATGATAGAAGACCAATTATTAGTAATCAATATGACAGGAAGGTGAGAAGAATATCAAGTTACAAGTACTGCATGCTGTGGAAATGAATCCAGGAGAAAATCTAGTTAAGTGTTGCACGTTGCACACAGCCATCCTTTAAGATTTCTCCTTACAGGTGACGTTAATTAAGACAATGTCTGAGTTCAACAGCATTTACCTGTTATAACTTACTCATGTTGCATTTGGAGGATGAAGAATGGCATGTTAATGGTTGTGATTTCCCTAAGCCCTCTGCCTTTTCATGTGAGACAATACAACTTTCTATTTTAATGATATTGGATCAACATCCTGTTGTGTTTAAGATTTTTTTTTCATTTATTCTCATTTTTCCTCTCTCCCCATATGAAACATTTGGTGACATACAAGATTTATATCCAACCAAATTTCACTAATTGGCATAGGTAGAATCTCACCTTTAACAGCATTAGAATAAGGCATAAGGAAACAAATGGCTATTTAAATTTGATAATGAATTCACCAAATGGAATACTGAAAATAGATCTTTCAGTCCTGATGAGTATGTAGTAATACTGTAATGCACTAAGAATCCTAATGAGTATGTATAATGCAAAATATTGTGTGTAAAAGTGTATACTCACAGCTATCAACCGGCACCTCATGGCGACATCCCTCACTGTCTTCTCCGGCAGCTTAGCTGCTATCTTGATATACTTCATTATATTGGTTGGTTCAGTAGCATGTCTGGGCATTTGTCATAAACCAATAGTGTCAAGCAAAAGAGAACCAAGGCCAGGTAGTGGGGATAAAAGTCAGACAAATTCTCTAGCATATCTGAGTGAATTTTCATTAATACTTTATGTTCTAGAAACTTAAATTCTTCAAATAGATAATTCATTCCCACAATCTAGTTCAATTAAAGTTTTCCCATACTTCACTACATTGATCTTATAACACAGTTGAGCTTTCAAGGAGCAGAGAATCAATATCAAAACCAAGAAGCAAAATCAACTTACTCTATAAGGCCTTCCCTCAACACATATACTTCCTCCAGAGACCAACTGGCAGTTGCTGCTGGAGTGAGCTTGAGAGGGGGCACTGGGTCAAGAATGATGTTCCTTGAAAGATTACCAGGCAGTGATAAGACAGAAGAAGTGTAACTTTGTGTGACAGGGTTGTCTGGCAAGATCATCCCTCCCATGTTGCTAACACCATCTGAAGCATACATTCCCTCGGATATCAACCCTGCCGCATTGCTCATTGCTGCTGGTTGAAAAGGAACTACGTTTTGATTGCTAAAAGATGGAGGAAAGGCTCCTCCATAGTGAAAACTCAAATTCTGATCAGCCGACATTCTCATCCCACAAGTAGCTTATTTGCTGAAAGAAATCAGAGTCCAAGTGCGATTTGAAGAGCCAGAACTTTTTGAGAACTTTCAGAAGTGAAGCTCTGGATTCTGGACAGTTTAAGCTACATCAGTATCGACCTCAACAATAACAAAAGTAACATCTAAAATTACAGCTTCCTACCCTAACAATGGCAGTACAGAGTCACATCTGAACCTGAAACCGATGATTCCAGAACTACTTTTTTCCGAACAAAACCGTCGGCTTGTGCAACCAAGAATCAAGTACGAAACAAAGATCAGATTTTTGACGAGAAAGAGAACCGCAAGAATTACCTAATTCTTCCCAATAATACGTTTTGTTTTCGTGCAAAAAACTTTCAGGAAGAACCGGAATCCAGCAAGGTTTCGATTTTATAAGGAATGGAACCCCAAACACAGGGCAGACACATACCACTCCTTACTTCGATCTCCACTCTGCTATGGGATTGCAGATGTAATCAGCAAAGCCGCAGTGCAAGTCCCGACGCAGCCATTCTATCGAATGCATGAAAGTTGCCACTCCGCGCGGAACCCTTGGCCGCCCTCACAACTCCACACCTCTCCAGCCCTCCTCCCTCGTTCCTTTCCGTCCAAACAACTCCTCCTTTTTTTGTCCCCTTTATCTTTTTTGTGCTTTGAGGCAGATTAGTTTGAATACGTCTCTCTCTGCTTTTGGTTATTCTTGTCTTCTGCTTCAGCTTTTACTGCCACTGTGTTCGCCTTTCTTTTTCATTCCACAACCACAACAGCAAAGTTAATTCAGTGCTCATTCCCCAAGCCGAATTCTTCACTCTTTTCTCGCTCTGACATTCTCACCACCTTCATCTGTCGGCGACACTGTTCGACACGGTTACTTAACGGTGAAATGGCTGGTTTACATTGAAACATTTGATAATGGAAAAGATTTGGCATGCTTCAATAATAATGCACTCACTCATTGAACTACTTTCATCAAGAAAAGGAGAACAACTCGTTTCTTTTTCCAATTAATCAATCTATAAAAGATGGACAAAGATCATTTCAGAAAGCTATACTTGTGAATAAATTAGACTAATCATTCTGCATTTATTGCTCTCGCCACCATCGTGCTTTCAATCTTTGCACGAAGGAATTATTTTAGAGGACGTGACGTAATAAACCTCTAAAAAAGACGTACAAAAGTGGATCAGTTACATGAGAGTGCAGGCGGGTAAGGTGGCAGCTGGAGTTCCAATAGGCGTAGACGCAAACCACGAGTCTGCTGGAGATTGGTGGATGGCGGCGGCAAGTGCCGAAGAGCACGTGGATTTTGGTGGGAGGATACGCGGAAAGCAATGCGCAGCCACGAGGACGATGAGAACGGCTGCATGCGATGCATGGGCTGCTGAAGTGGTTGACTAGTGCGCAATCTACCAGAAGAGGACCCCATGGCATTCCACTTGCTCCAGGGAGTGAGTCTCTCTGTTCAGAGCACAATCTATGATTGAATGACTAATCTTTTTCTATAAAAAATAAAATTCGTCACCTTCACAGTTCTACATGATCGACCCCATGATCATTTATGAGGAAGTAAATCAAAAAACTGCAGTTGGTCACGACGCAGAAGGGTATTGCCTGACTTCGTCAGGATTCGAACTCTTGCCCTCTTTTACAAGTCTGCTGCGTCGTAACCAACTCAGCTATGCCTCAGGGACTATTCTATCACTTTCAATTTATATTCGAGAAGGATCCTTCGATCAATCGAATGCTTTTACACATTATGAAGCATTGAAGCTATACATGAATGAATGTAGGTGCGCCGCCCACCAAGTACAAACTTGAATGATAAACAAAGTGATCGGATGAATATATATATTCATTACAAACAAATGTAAAAATATCATTTGTCTCTTATACATCTTTAAGCACAGCGAAAACACTCAGCATATTGAAGATAAACAGCTAGTAAATGCAAATGTTTACCTTGGGTGATGTTGAGACCACATGAGCTCCTCCTCTAAGCTATAACTTCTAGAAGTTCCTTGATTCATTGGATATGTCAACTCTGACGAAGAAGGGTAATTAGTTGTGACACTTATCAAGTCTCCACTTATTTCATTTTTTTCTACAATACTTGGTTTTATTTTTTTCATTCTAGTTTTTCTCATGCATTGTAATTTATACTCAACTTCTTTCATTGTAGGTCTTTTGACACTTTCCAAACTCAAGCACATTTCTATCAGGTGAATGAATTCAACAAGCTCTTGCTTTGTTGCTTCTTTCATGACTCGAGCCTCTACGAGATCGAATGCTCGATTCTCTTTTGTTGCTTCAAGAAAATGCATAGCTAAATTTTGTTGCACTCCTATTCTTGTTCCACGGGTGGGTTTCTTTCCTGTTAAGAGCTCTAGAAGAATAACACCGAAGCTATAAACATCACTCTTCTCTGTGAACAAACCGGTTTGATAATACTCTGGATCTAAATACCCGAATGTACCTTGGACAGCAGTAAATATATGAGTTTCATTAAGAGGGTTAAATCGTGAAGCTCCAAAATCTGATACTTTTGCTCTTAAAGCTTCATCCAAAAGAATATTTGATGACTTGATATCTCTATGAAAAATAGATATTGAAGCAGCAGAATGCAAATAAGCAATAGCTCCAGCAGATTCAACAAGGATCCTTAGACGATCATCCCACGAGAGTTTAGATTGAACCGGTCCATGGAGATGGTCTAACAAGGATCCATTCGTGATAAATTCATAAACCAATAAAGGGACTTCAGATTCTAGGCAGCATCCAAACAATCTAACTACATTTCTATGATTAATTTGTGATAGAACTGCAACCTCATTTATGAATTGGTCTATCTCAGACTTCTCCACAATTTTCGACTTTTTGATGGCAACCACTCGTAGATCAGATAAAATTCCTTTGTAAACTATTCCGTGTCCTCCGCTACCGAGCACTCGACTTTCGTCAAAATTGTTAGTTGCCTTCTCTATCTCTTCCAATGAAAATATCTTTGTTCTCTCTGAAAAATATTCACTCGAAGAAAGTAGTTGCTGCAATAACAAACCATGATTTTGGTTAAAATTCTTTTCTCTTATTTTCTTCTGTTTCCTGATCTTCCATTTCCTAAACAGGATGACTGACAGTATGCTTGACAATAGGAGGCCAATGCCAATGCTCGCACCAAGGATGGCACCTGCACAACACACATACAAACAAAGACTTAGATTGAAGATTAACATATATATTTTGTTGTATTCTTTTTTTTCTAAAACATAAAAGAAAATTACTTGATTCATAACTGATTTGGTTTCAAGGATTTACGTACCTAACATGAGATCAGCTCGATTTTTGTTAGGGATGCATGCGTGTGTAGGATCACCAGAGGTTCCTGGGGGACAAGTGCAAGTGAAACTGCCTTCTGTATTTGTACAAACTCCATTGCAAATATATTGTTGCCGAAAATTGCACTCGTTGATATCTAGAATTGATATAATCCATTAAGCTAGCTTAATTATCAGTAATCGCATGCGAAATTAAAGAGTTTTGAGTACGTACCTTGGCAGCCATTGTTAATGTAAGGATTTCCCTGGTAACCCTGCAAGCATCTGCATCGATAGCCTTGTGCCTGACCAGTGCTTGTGGTGTTTACGTCTACGCATGAGCTGCGATTGTCGACGCAGGCGAAGGTCGTCATGTTCTTCCTACCATCCTCGCAAGATTGGTAGGACACTGCCCAACTGTAATGTATCTGCTCTCTGAGGAAAGTCAAAGGCGTGGCTTTGTCAGAGAAGTAGGAGAAATAACCAGGCGAGTAGAGATCCAACAGTCCGTTCTCTATAGAAATGTCGGTCACCACGTAGGTTTGGTATAGGAGAGTCGATGCGCCGGAAGTCTCATTGCATGTCAGAGCAAATGCTTCGTCTCGGTAACAACCTTCCTTCAGCCCGAACGGGTAAAGAACAGTTACATTCCCACATTCCAGTGGGCAATCGTTCGCCGGAATGAATGTAGAATTTGTGTCTGACGACAACCACCAAACAGTTGAGCTTTGAGAATGGTTTAGAATCTGTAAGAGAAAAGCAAGATCAAATACATACCTTGGCAGCCGTCTGGTAGGTATGGATTGCCTTCGTAACTCAAAGAACACCAACAAAAATATCCAATAGGATACCAGGAATCTCCAGTGTAAGCATCGTAGCAATCACTGTTGCGACTACGACAAGCATAAGTGGTGGAATTTTGTCTCGCCTCTTCGCACGTAGAATGGTCGTCCATGTACCAAGCGAGGGAGGCCTTTAGGCCTGCCCTATCCCCGCTGGTGATGAACCTCTCGTAGGCCTCATCGCTGGTGTAACCATAATCATACATGACGGCGGCGACGCTCGAAGGAGGTTCTGTTTCGTTGTTCAGTCGAGTTAGCTGAACAGCCAACGGAGTTTGCAGGTCGGAGTCCAGTTCATTTAGGCGAATCTCGCAGTATCCAGTATCATTCATGGCATCGCTAGAGCATGACGCAACTGAGCAAGAACGGATGGAAATGTTGCGAATGGAGTCCACTAGATCGACAGTAGCACTGCAACCGGCTGCATACAAATTGTTGCTCATCAAATCGTCCAGACCCCAGTATTCACCAACAAAATTTCTTTTCTTCAAGTTGAAGGAGAAAGGCCAGTTCCGGAGATTGATGATCGAGGAGGTGATGGGGGAATTGGCGTCCACAGCCATCGTCAGAGTGACTGGTGAGTCGATGTGCACCAGGCCACGCTCCATGTCAAAACCAGCGACCACGAACGTTCCATCGCCCAAGAGGAGCTGAGGCGGAGCAGTACCATTGTTGGTGCTGCAGGTCAAGTTAAAGCCAGCTCGGAAGCAGCCATCTTGGATGCCGAAAGGGTACTGGATGCTGATGTTGCCACAGAGTTTGGAGCAGTTGGAAGGCAGAGCAAAGTTTGTGCTTCTTGTGGAAGAGATCAATATCGATGTCATGATCAAGATTACCAGAACCTCCATTAATCCCATGCCTCTTCTTCCTTGATTAATGCTAGCTCAACATGCAAGAAAAAGTTGAGTAGTCAAATCAAATCAATTCTCTGAAAATCAAAATACTAAAGAAATCTACGAGTTGAATGATTAACCAAATAGAGTTAATCCCATGAAATTTCACCGACGGAAAAGAAGAAATTCCAGGAGCTAACTACAACAATTGAAAACAAGGTGCAGCTATTAATCTTAGCGTAATCGATTGATAAATTTTGGTTTAGTTAACTTATGAAGGAGGGGAAACGACCTACTCACCTTTCCTTAACTTGTATATCTGTATCAGCGTTAGCAGCTAATTGCTCTTAACCAGAGGAGAGAGAAATATGAATCCAGGAGAAAATCTAGTTAAGTGTTGCACATTGCGCACAACCATCCTTTACGATTTCTCCTTACAGGTGACGATAATTAAGACAATGTCTGAGTTCAACAGCATTTACCTGTTATAACTTACTCATGTTGCATTTGGAGGATGAAGAATGGCATGTTAATGGTTGTGATTTCCCTAAGCTCTCTGCCAGTTCATGTGAGACAATACAACTTTCTATTTTAATGTTATTGGATCAACATCCTGTTGTGTTTAAGATTTTTTTTTTTTCATTTATTCTCATTTTTCCTCTCTCCCCATATGAAACATTTGGTGACATACAGGATTTATATCCAACCAAATTTCACTAATTGGCATAGGTAGAATCTCACCTTTAACAGCATTAGAATAAGGCATAAGGAAACAAATGGCTATTTAAATTTGATAATGAATTCACCAAATGGAATACTGAAAACAGATCTTTCAGTCCTGATGAGTATGTAGTAATACTGTAATGCACTAAGAATCCTAATGAGTATGTATAATGTGTAAAAGTGTATACTCACAGCTATCAACCGGCACCTCATGGCGACATCCCTCACTGTCTTCTCCGGCAGCTTAGCTGCTATCTTGATATACTTCATTATATTGGTTGGTTCAGTAGCAAGTCTGGGCATTTGTCATAAACCAATAGTGTCAAGCAAAAGAGAACCAAGGCCGGGTAGTGGGGATAAAAGTCAGACAAATTCTCTTAATACTTTATGTTCTAGAACAGAAAAGTTGAAACTAGGCAATTGAGTGCAACACCTTCATAACTTAAATTCTTCAAATAGATAATCCATTCCCACAATCTAGTTCAATTAAAGTTTTCCCATACTTCACTACATTGATCTTATAACACAGTTGAGCTTTCAAGGAGCAGAGAATCAATATCAAAATCAACTTTATGAGGCCTTCCCTCAACACATATAATTCCTCCAGAGACCAACTGGCAGTTGCTGCTGGACTGAGCTTTAGAGGGGGCACTGGATCAAGAATGATGTTCCTTGAAAGATTACCAGGCAGTGATAAGACAGAAGAAGTGTAAGTTTGTGTGACAGGGTTGTCTGGCAAGATCATCCCTCCCATGTTGCTAACACCATCTGAAGCATACATTCCCTCGGATATCAACCCTGCCGCATTGCTCATTGCTGCTGGTTGAAAAGGAACTACGTTTTGATTGCTAAAAGATGGAGGAAAGGCTCCTCCATAATGAAAACTCAAATTCTGATCAGCCGACATTCTCATCCCACGAGTAGCTTATTTGCTGAAAGAAATCAGAGTCCGAGTGCGATTTGAAGAGCCAGAACTTTTCGAGAACTTTCAGAAGTGAAGCTCTGGATTCTGGACAGTTTAAGCTACATCAGTATCGACCTCAACAATAACCAAAGTAACATCTAAAATTACAGTTTCCTACCCTAACAATGGCAGTACAGAGTCACATCTGAACCTGAAACCGATGATTCCAGAACTACTTTTTTCGGAACAAAACCTTCGGCTTGTGCAACCAAGAATCAAGTACGAAACAAAGATCAGATTTTTGACTAGAAAGAGAACCGCGAGAATTACCTAATTCTTCCCAATAATACGTTTTGTTTTTGTGTAAAAAAGTTTAACCGGAATCCAGCAAGGTTTCGATTTTCGAAGGAATGGAACCCCAAACACAGGGCAGACACATACCACTCCTTACTTCGATCTCAGTGCAAGTCCCGACGCAGCCATTCTATCGAATGCATGAAAGTTGCCACTCCGTGCTGAACCCTTGGCCGCCCTCACAACTCCACACCTCTCCAGCCCTCCTCCCTCGTTCCTTTCCGTCCAAACAACTCCTACTTTTGTTCTTTTCCCTTTATCTTTTTTGTGCTTTGAGGTAGATTAGTTTGAATACGTCTCTCTCTGCTTTTGGTTATTCTTGTCTTCTGCTTCAGCTTTTACTGCCACTGTGTTCGCCTTTCTTTTTCATTCCGTAACCACAACAGCAAAGTTACTTCAGTGCTCATTCCCCAAGCCGAATTCTTCACTCTTTTCTCGTTCTGACATTCTCACCATCTTTCATCTGTCGGCGACACTGTTCGACACGGTTACTTTACGGTGAAATGGATGGTTTACATTGAAGCATTTGATAATGGAAAAGATTGCACTACTGTGCTGTTAATGAATCCATGAACGTGATGCCGATTTGGCATGCTTCAATAATAATGCACTCACTCATTGAACTACTTTCATCAAGAAAAGCAGAACAACTCGTTTCTTTTTCCAATTAATCAATCTATAAAAGATGGGCAAAGATCATTTCAGAAAGCTATACTTGTGAATAAATTAGACTAATCATACTGCATTTATTGCTCTCACCACCATCGTGCTTTCAATCTGTGCAGGAAGGAATTATTATAGAGGACGTGACGTAATAAACCTCTAAAAAAGACGTACAAAAGTGGATCAGTTACATGAGAGGGCAGGCGGGTCAGGTGGCATCTGGAGTTCCAATAGGCGTAGACGCAAACCACGAGTCTGCTGGAGATTGGTGGATGGCGGCGGCAAGTGCCGAAGAGCACGTGGATTTTGGTGGGAGGATACGCGGAGAGCAATGCGCAGCCACGAGGACGATGAGAACGGCTGCATGCGATGCATGGGCTGCTGAAGGGGTTGACTAGTGCGCAATCTACCAGAAGAGGACCCCATGCCATTCCACTTGCTCCAGGGAGTGAGTCTCTCTGTTGCAGAGCACAATCTATGATTGAATGGCTCATCGAATAGCAGTGATTTAGTGCACTTCATGAATATAATTATTTGTATGTATGAAGAAAGGATATGCATTGTTATGGGCGTGAGAAATGGGTCTCGGTGGCGAGACTTGTGAATCGGAGTCCTGCCGCTATCGAGTTCGATACCCTGTCAGATTCGGTTTGACTCAGAGATATCGACCAGGCCGAATCTCCTCTTTTAGGCTGACTCCTCGGGGAGATCGAGTCTTACTCCCGAATCTTAAGCCCAAGTCGAATCCTTGCGAGCACTTGAGTTGAGTTAATCTATTCAAATCGGGGACCGAGTCGAATCTCCTCACAGATCGAGTCCGAGTCCTCCAAGATAAGGATTCCTGCCGAGCTCGAAACCGCGGTGAATCTGCTTACAAGCCGAGGCCGGGCCTTTAAAGATACGGATTCCTAAGCCCGATCCGAATCTCCTCATCGATCGAGCTTAGGATCAAGTCGAATCCTCCTTTAGACCGACTCCTGAATCGAGTTAAGTCCTCCTTCGGACCGACCCCCGAATCAGGTCGAGTCCTCCTTCGGACCGACTCCCGAATCAAGTCGAGTCCTCCTTCGGACCGACTCCCGAATCGGGTCGCCTCCGTTCCGAGGACCTTTGACTCTCGTTGCCCTGTTCCATATATTATAGACCACTCTTCCCATCATCTGATTATGGAGTATGCCCCTCTGACACCCCTGCAACTAATCATAGTAATGCTCTGACAGACATATGTGAAATGACCCTTCAAGACACAGGCTCTAAATATCTCATTCCTTCTGACAAAGCCCTACCGATGATGGGACATCCACCTTACTTACGATGTGACATGATGCCTACTACAATATATAAGGTCAGTCCTTCTGTAGAGGGAGGTATGCAATCTCACAATCTCTACTCTCTATTCTCTTTCTGTCTTCACGCACTGAGTTAAGCATCGGAGTGGTTGTGCGAGGACACCCCCTAGTTTTCCTTCTCACGACGGCTGTGCCTGTAGGTTCTCCTAGCTTCGCCATTCGTTCCTCATAGGACTTCACCCGACTTTGGAGCTGAGAGGGCGGTGGCGCATCCAGAAGTAGATATCAACAGGAACATGCATAATAATCATATGGATGATCAGCTAATGACTAACTACTGAACTACCTGATTCTATCGCTGTCCCACAGTTATGAGTGTGAACTTTTTGATTTGAGAAGGATCGATCAATTGTTATATTCACCAAGTACAAACTTGAATAACAAACAAAGTAATCATTACAAACAAATATAAAAATATCATTTGTCTCTATACATCTTTAAGCACAGCGAAAACACTCAGCATATTGAAGATAAACAGCTAGTAAATGCAAATGTTTACCTTGGGTGATGTTGAGACCACATGATCTCCTCCTCTAAGCTATAACTTCTAGAAGTTCCTTGATTCATTGGATATGTCAACTCTGATGAGGAAGGATAATTAGTTGTGACACTTATCAAGTCTCCACTTATTTCATTTTTTTCTACAATACTTGGTTTTATTTTTTTCATTCTAGTTTTTCTCATGCATTGTAATTTATACTCAACTTCTTTCATTGTAGGTCTTTTGGCACTTTCCAAACTCAAACACATTTCTATCAGGTGGAATAAATTCAACAAGCTCTTGCTTCGTTGCTTCTTTCATGACTCGAGCCTCTACGAGATCGAATGCTCGATTCTCTTTTGTTGCTTCAAGAAAATGCATAGCTAGATTTTGTTGCACTCCTATTCTTGTTCCACGGGTGGGTTTCTTTCCTGTTAAGAGCTCTAGAAGAATAACACCGAAGCTATAAACATCACTCTTCTCTGTGAACAAACCAGTTTGATAATACTCTGGATCTAAATACCCGAATGTACCTTGGACAGCAGTAAATATATGAGTTTCATTGAGAGGGTTAAATCGTGAAGCTCCAAAATCGGATACTTTTGCTCTTAAAGTTTCATCCAAAAGAATATTTGATGACTTAATATCTCTATGAAAAATAGATATTGAAGCAGCAGAATGCAAATAAGCAATAGCTCCAGCAGATTCAACAAGGATCCTTAGACGATCATCCCATGAGAGTTTAGATTGAACCGGTCCGTGGAGATGGTCTAACAAGGATCCATTCGTGATAAATTCATAAACCAATAAAGGGACTTCAGATTCTAGGCAGCATCCAAACAATCTAACTACATTTCTATGATTAATTTGTGATAGAACTGCAACCTCATTTATGAATTGGTCTATTTCCGACTTCTCCACAATTTTTGACTTTTTGATGGCAACCACTCGTAGATCAGATAAAATTCCTTTGTAAACTATTCCGTGTCCTCCGCTACCGAGCACTCGACTTTCGTCAAAATTGTTGGTTGCCTTCTCTATCTCTTCCAATGAAAATATCTTTGTTCTCTCTGAAAAATATTCACTGGAAGAAAGTAGTTGCTGCAACAACAAACCATGATTTTGGTTAAAATTTATTTCTCTTATTTTGTTCTGTTTCCTGATCTTCCATTTCCTAAACAGGATGACTGACAGTATGCTTGACAATAGGAGGCCAATGCCAATGCTCGCACCAAGGATGGCACCTGCACAACACACATACAAACAAAGACTTAGATTGAAGATTAACATATATATTTTGTTGTATTCTTTTTTTTCATGAATTTCATAACTGATTTGGTTTCAAGGATTTACGTACCTAACATGAGATCAGTTCGATTTTTGTTAGGGATGCATGCATGTGTAGGATCACCAGAGGTTCCTGGGGGACAAGTGCAAGTGAAACTGCCTTCTGTATTTGTACAAACTCCATTGCAAATATATTGTTGCCGAAAATTGCACTCGTTGATATCTAGAATTAATATATATAATCCCCAAATTAAGCTCGCATGATCACTCAATTTGCATGCGAAATTAAAGAGTTTTGAGTACGTACCTTGGCATCCATTGTTAATGTAAGGATTTCCCTGGTAACCCTGCAAGCATTTGCATCGATAGCCTTGTGCCTGACCAGTGCTTGTGGTGTTTACGTCTACGCATGAGCTGCGATTGTCGGCGCAGGCGAAGGTCGTCATGTTCTTCCTACCATCCTCGCAAGATTGGTAGGACACTGCCCAACTGTAATGTGTCTCCTCTCTGAGGAAAGTCAAAGGCGTGGCTTTGTCAGAGAAGTAGGAGAAATAACCAGGCCAATAGAGATCCAACAGTCCGTTCTCTATAGAAATGTCGGTCACCACGTAGGTTTGGTATAGGAGAGTCGATGCGCCGGAAGTCTCATTGCATGTCAGAGCAAATGCTTCGTCTCGGTAACAACCTTCCTTCAGCCCGAACGGGTAAAGAACAGTTACATTCCCACATTCCAGTGGGCAATCGTTCGCCGGAATGAATGTAGAATTTGTGTCTGACGACACATGCCACCAAACAGTTGAGCTTTGAGAATGGTTTAGAATCTGTAAGAGAAAAGCAAGATCAAATACATACCTTGGCAGCCGTCTGGTAGGTATGGATTGCCTTCGTAACTCAAAGAACACCAACAAAAATATCCAATAGGATACCAGGAATCTCCAGTGTAAGCATCGTAGCAATCACTGTTGCGACTACGACAAGCGTAAGTGGTGGAATTCTGTCTCGCCTCTTCGCACGTAGAATGGTCGTCCATGTACCAAGCGAGGGAGGCCTTTAGGCCTGTCCTATCCCCGCTCGTAGTGAACCTCTCGTAGGCCTCATCGCTGGGGTAATCATAATCATACATGACGGCGGCGACGCTCGAAGGAGGTTCTGTTTCGTTGTTCAGTCGAGTTAGCTGAACAGCCAACGGAGTTTGTAGGTCGGAGTCCAGATCGTTTAGGAATATCTCGCAGTATCCAGTATCATTCATGGCATCGTTAGAGCATGACGCAACTGAGCAAGAACGGATGGAAATGTTGCGAATGGAGTCCACTAGATTGACAGTAGCACTGCAACCGGCTGCGTACAAACTGTTGTTCATCAAATCCTCCAGATACCCGAATTCACCGACATAATTCCTCTTCTTCAAGTTGAAGGAGAAAGGCCAGTTCCGGAGATTGATGATCGAGGAGGTGATGGGGGAATTGGCGTCCACAGCCATCGTCAGAGTGACTGGTGAGTCGATGTGCACCAGGCCACGCTCCATGTCAAAACCAGCGACCACGAACGTTCCATCGCCCAAGAGGAGCTGAGGCGAAGCAGTACCAGTTGGTGCTGCAGGTCAAGTTAAAGCCAGCTCGGAAGCAGCCATCTTCGATGCCGAAAGGGTACTGGATGCTGATGTTGCCACAGAGTTTGGAGCAGTTGGAAGGCAGAGCAAAGTCTGTGCTTCTTGTGGAAGAGATCAATATCGATGTCATCATGATCAAGATTACCAGAACCTCCATGAATCCCATGCCTCTTCTTCCTTGATTAATGCTAGCTCAACATGCAAGAACAAATCAAATCAATTCTCTGAAAATCAAAATACTAAAGAAATCTACGAGTTGAATGATTAACCAAGTAGAATTAATCCCATGAAATTTCACCGACGGAAAAGAAGAAATTCCAGGAGCTCTACAAATCGATTGATAAATTTTGGTTTAGTTAACTTATGAAGGAGGGGAAACGACCTACTCACCTTTCCTTAACTTGTATCTCTGTATCAGCGTTAGCAGCTAATTGCTCTTGACCAGAGGAGAGAGAAATTGTTTCTATAGAAACAAAGAAGTATGGCTTCCAATGGCCAATTCCGATTAGAACAATTGAATAAATAAATCAATATTCCTTTTTTTTGTTCTTATACAATAATATAATTATCGTTGGTTTGAATGATCTAACCGGGGATATTTGCTACTAATTACTTAGTTGACTTGAGTTGTGCATGTTTTTCTTTCTAGTGTTCCCACATGCATTAATTTGAATGTTGATGTTTCAACTATACATAATATGATAGTATCATTTATTCCCAGAGATTGCATTGTCTTTTTCTTTCCAATTTCTTATGAGACATTCGTTCCAAGAAAATTGATGGAAAATGAAAGAGAACCTTTCCCATTTGCTTTTCAGTTTTCAAAAAGTATTTTTGACTTTTGAGTGTCCGATGGCCTTGTTTTCGATTTTGTTTTTATTTATCGGAATTTTTTATTTTATAATTCAATTTAGTTGGTGTCAACAGTAGGTAACGGTGATATTGCAATTATAGAACACTAAAATTGGATCGATCGTTTCCGCTCTTAATCCGCGTGCATTCCGATGTAATCTCTCTTTTATCATCCCGTCGATCGTGGGTTCGCTCCTCGATCTCCCCTTCTTCCACATTTCTCGGTGGACATCAGTTGATTCGTTGATCTAGGGTTTCCCTTGCACATTGCGTAGTTCCACATAGGATGCCCGTCTGCGGGATTTCTGCGAGTTCTTGAGTTCGAAGGCTCCCAATTCGGGGAAAGTTGCGTTGTGATCTGCGGGTGGAGAATCAAGGAGAAGCGGATCGAAAGATTTTGACGGAGAGAAGCCGGATGGGTTGTCATCTGTTTGCGGATGGTTCCTTGAATGGCCACGGCGTCGGTATTGCGATGATCTCTTCGCCGTTGCATCCATCTTCGTCTCCGTCCTCTCCGAGCTGCATCCACCATCGCGTCTCCAAGATGGATACTCTTGTTGGTCTTGCTATCAAGTACGGCGTCGAGGTAATTAATGTTATTCGTGTTGAGCCAATGAGGAAATGATGAGATACAGATGGCACCTTTCAGATGTTTTATATTGTTATTCATCATCAAGAACAAGTTAATCGATGAACAGTTGAACCAACATTGTTCATTTCATTAAAAAGCATAGAATCTGGCTACTCATTGATTTGTTATAAATCAGAATAGTTAAAAGTGTGATTTATCTTTGTTTTGCTTCCTCTTGTAGGATTAAATTATGTTATCAAAAGAATTACCTTTTTCCATTTCTCTAGTCTGATATGTGATGCTCTGTGAATATTAATACTTAGGTTTCAGACATCAAGCGAATAAATGGACTTGTAACAGACCTTCAGATGTTTGCTCATAAGTCATTACAGATCCCACAGCCAGGGAGGCATCCACCATCACTTCTATCTAATGGTTCAACAGAGAATGGGTAATTCTCTTCTTTATCAATTTGAAACAAATAATTATTTACAGTGGCTATAAAAAAAACTTCTTTTGGAGATGTCTAATATATGGTGTAAGGATACTTCGTAGAAAGTCTAAAAAAAAATTGGCAATAGAAAGTTTCTTTTGAAAGCTAAATTGTGATTTATCTTAATTCCATCATTACCATTTCCATTAGCAGACTGTTTTGCATTCCAAGTCTCTCCTACTTGTTTTATGATATATAATCAAGTTGTCCAAATGAGGAGTTGTCTCCTTGTTATCTTTAAATCAGAGATGTCATCTTAGGATGATGATAATTGGCAACTCTTTTTTTGCAATCAAAATTTTCAAAACCTTAGCAGCATAGGCTTATTACAAATTACTAAATGGTGAATGTGTTGGCCCAGCATTGGAGAAATTTAGTAGCACCTGATTTTGACTTGATTTATATACACAATATAGATGGTTCAGGTTGTTCGGTGACATCAGTCCAAGTAGTAATCTAATGGAACTCTGGTGTGATGATTGTAATCTTCTTTGTCTAGAGTACAAAAAATTGCATGTTAAAACAACTCGTCTATCACAGGTTGCAAGTATAATTTCTTGATACTTCTGCTATGTTGATCCAGTCTTTTCACTTTTCTTACTTTGATAAGTGCAGAGACAATTGCATACCCCATCATCCT
Organism: Curcuma longa; assembly: GCF_044706935.1. Lineage (NCBI taxonomy): Eukaryota > Viridiplantae > Streptophyta > Magnoliopsida > Zingiberales > Zingiberaceae > Curcuma > Curcuma longa. The sequence goes on along the minus strand of NC_133871.1, from coordinate 21,632,559 downwards.
CAGAATGATGTGTTAGAACTGCTCGAGTCTTTCAATTCAAAAGCTCCTCCGTGCACTGTTTCTCCAGCCATGAGCAGATTGCAAGGATATTATGGTCTCACTCCCATTAAAAGAAGACCTGAATTTGAAGATATCTCAACAGAAGGACCACCAACCCCGAGTCAGCATCCAAGCAAGCACAGGAAATCTAGAAGTCTTATGAATTTATTCTCAGAAGGTGCAGAAAATAGTGAGGCTGAGAGATCTTTTAGGCGTCGAAAAGTGTGATCCCAATTTTCCAAGCATCCTCGAAAGGAGAAGGAAATGTTGGAGCCCCAGAGAGGCTAGGAAAAGGTATAGCACCAAGGCCAAAGGCAGGAAACATTGACATGGCCCGTTCAAGTGTCGTCATTCTTGGCAGTGACAGTGCCAAAACTGAACAACATTTGTCTTTCAGGAAATCATCCAGCACATCATGCTTGCTCTTGGAGGATTTTGATAACAGTTCTTCGATGTGGCCAGCGAGCAGCTGGATTTTGAAAACAGATATCCTTGTTAAGCCGATAATTGATGGGTTCCCCAAATCTATAATCGTGAGGAGGAACAAGGCTGCTCTGGATTAGGCACCCCCCCCCCCCCCCCCCCCCCCCCCCCCCCCCCCCCCCCCCCTAAGTAATTGTTATATCAGCAAACCTGATATATACAAGTACGCACGTATTCTTATGGGTATCGACAGCATGGTCTTTATTTTTCTCTCCTCTCTTTTCCCCCCTTAGATTATGTAGGAAATCTTTTATGTTTATGAATCTGTCGATTAACATCGATTAAGAAAAAAAAACTCCTTGTAGTGTAGAGGGTTTCTATGAGAATCCCAATAAATGGTAATATATTTTATGAGGAAGAATCGTATTTGATATATTTTTTTCTATATTGTGCATCATTAAACATAGCTTTGACCTGACGAAGCTGAAGGAGAGGATCTGCACCTAAATTGGTTGACCAGGCTTTATCCCAATAAGTAAGTTGGTCATCCTCCATTGAATTAATGGCGATCGCTCGCTGTCCGTGTCGTGGTTTCCAACCCGACCAAGCACCCATGCGGGCCCCACATCGCCGCCACGTCCGAGTACTGGAAGCTGGTGGTTGGCTGCCGACTGCCATCCGAAGATGACAAATATAAAGTTGAGGCGCGCCGGCGACGCTAGCTGTCGTGTGAGGCCGCGAGCAAAAGCGTCTAAGCATGCACATATATGACAGTCATATAATTATTATAAATTATTAAATTTATAATATTCAAAAATAATTAATTCAATAGTTATAATAACTTCAGGATTACATATAACAAAAAAGAAAATCATCAATATAACTTAATCAAGTGTTTTTTTTGGTAGACCTATTAATTTTTAAAAGTTTATAAACTATTTTCTTTTTCAAAACTTAGTCTCTTGCATTAATCAACATCGAATGGGAACACTTTAACCTCAAATTTCAAAAGGTTGTTAATATATTCTTTTGGCATTCAAAATCACTTTACATCAACATTAGAATTAATGGAATCGTTTTATTAATATATATCCACTGAATTGGTATTCAAAATCACTTTATCCAACCACTACAATTAGAAGCAGATGTGAATTAGATGAGAGTTCATTGAAGTTTTCTATAAATTTTGATATGGTATTTTTTTTTAAATCTATTATATTTTTTTTATTTATGGGTTTCACTTTGGATCAACACTATAAATATACATGAGTTTTAGGAGGGTGATGAGGTTGGTGGCTAGCTCATCAAGCAGGGGTCTTCCTCATGGCGTCTCTCCAACGTTTCTTCTTCCGCTCCTCGCTTATTATCATGGCGGCAGCGGCGGCAGCAGGCAGCTGTTTAGCTTCAAGGGCGGCGGCGACCAGGCGCAGTGTGTTGGGCAATGGCCTCGCCAAAACTCCTCCAATGGGGTATAATTCATTTTCATGATCGGATGAGGATGAATCATTTTTCAGTTAATTTCTCAGCTGATGCATGCATGCAATCGATTCTTTCGATTGCAATGAATCAGGTGGAACAGTTGGAACCATTTCCACTGCAACATCACTGAGGAGGTCATCAGAGAAACTGGTATCCATTTCTCGATCTCTTAATCAGTGCTGCCCGTGAATGATACGGACACAAACCATCAACTTTTTTTTTTCCTGAGTCAAAAATTGAGCTCATTTTTTCTTGTCTGTGACTGCCTACCAGATCCTAAATAATACGTTTAATATATATTAATTACTGACTCGCATCGAGTCTAGATGAAGAATATTACTTACACAATATTATAGGTGAGATTTTGACAAAGTATGACATGCATCTTTTGTTGGAATTTTGTATGCAGCTGATGCCTTGGAGCATACAGGCCTTGCCAAGTTGGGTTATCAGTATGTTAATATAGGTGTCTTCCTTTCGCTTAAAACCTTTTACATATGTATAGATTTCGTTTTTATTATGGTTTTATTGTATAAATATTTAGTTAACAAATTCTTCTTTCAGATGATTGCTGGGGAGAGTACAACAGAGACTCTCAGGTAAGAACTAAGACTATTAATTGTTGGCAAAAATGAAAAAGTAATAGGTAGATAAATTTGTGTACTCTCCCATGTTTTGACTTACTAAAGAATTAACAAACCTTGTGATTTGCATGGCTCAGCTATTTCTGGCTTGTTCTGATAAATTTCTTGCAGTTTCATCAACTACCTCATGCATCATATTGGAGAAAAGATAGTCTGATAGCTGGTGTTGATCCAACTACCATTATGAACTTAATTCATTTTGAATTTAACAGGGAAATTTAGTTGCAAGGAAGTCGACTTTTCCCTCTGGCATGAAGTCTCTTGCAGATTACGTGCATGGGAAAGGGCTGAAGTTTGGAATCTACAGTGATGCAGGGTATAATTTCTCATATGTCTTGGTCTTGCTATGCTAAGTCATTCATACGGATTATGATCTCATCACTTTTGTTAAAAATACTGAGATCATGAGATCATATCTGACAGCTGATAGTAAATTTCAGGTCAAAAACATGCAGCAACACAATGCCTGGTTCTCTTGGCTTCGAGGAACAAGATGCAAAGACCTTTGCCTCTTGGGTAATGCCATTGTTCTTAGAATGTTCACCAATATTTTCTTACCTTTTGCTAATATTTATCATGGTTTACAATCTCAGGGCATTGATTACTTGAAGTATGACAACTGTAACAATCCTGGTACCAGTCCAAAAGAAAGGTAGAGCTTTATGAACTCGTGCTAAATGTCACAAAAGGAATTTGGTTTCCTTGGCAATTTAAGAGACTTCCATCAATTTAGCTTGTGAACAACATCTGATTTGCTGTCATGGACTCAAAGGTATCCAAAAATGGGAGCTGCTCTTTTGAACAGTGGAAGGAGCATTGTCTTCTCTCTGTGTGAATGGTAAATCTGCCAAACCGCTCAGTTTTCTTAAACACATGCATTCATGAATCATGAGTAAGAATTGTGTTTCTTGGGTAAAACTATATTCACAGGGGTGTCGAGGACCCAGCAACATGGGCTGGAAGCATAGGCCACAGTTGGAGGACAACAGGGGATATCTTTGATAGTTGGGACAGGTTGTAGTTCCTACCCAAATGAGTGAGTTGATTGCACTTCTCCAATATCACACAGTAGCTGATGTTTCATATCGTAATAGCATGACATCGATTGCCGATCAGAACGACAAATGGGCATCTTTTGCAGGGCCTGATGGCTGGAATGGTACTCCATTAGATTGGCACAGCTAAATCTACTTGCTAATTTCTTGTTTAGTTGTTCACTACAAGTTATCATGCAGATCCTGACATGCTTGAAGTAGGGAATGGGGGAATGACAAGGGAAGAGTATGTATCCCATTTTAGTATATGGGCCCTGATGAAGGTATTCCTATTCCAGTAAAAATAACACAATGATAGATAGATAGATGAGCTTATAGTTCCATCGGAATTCAGTCTTAAATTGCTGCCTTTTAGGCTCCTTTGTTGATCGGATGCGATGTGAGATCAATAACTGAAGATACACTTGAGATATTGAGCAACTCGGAAGTCATAGCTGTTAATCAAGGTAAGATCATGATTCATTGTTCAACTTTTTAGGATCACAAGTTGATTCTCTCAACAGATTCACTTGGAGTTCAAGGGAGGAAGGTGACTTCTAATGATAGTTTACAGGTCTAGAACTCCTTTCTCAATAAATGAAAGCTAAGTAGTGAGGATAAAGTAACTAATTTAACTGTCTCTGCCTGAAGGTTTGGGCAGGTCCCCTGAGCGGTGGGAGAGTGGCTGTGGTCCTGTGGAACCGAGGAGATTCACAAGCAATGATGACAGCCAATTGGTCTGATTTAGGACTTTCGAGTTCGATTCGAACGAATGTCCGCGATCTTTGGGCAGTAAGTCCTCACTCACTAGATCTTTCTTCTTTCCATCAAAAAGCCACAACATTCTCAGTTCTTACTTGATATGTTTGTAGCATTGTGATATTGGAGTAGCTCAAGGACAGCTCAATGCCACTGTGGATTCTCATGCCTGCAAGATGTTTGTTCTCACACCGCAGTAGAACGTCCTGCTCTGCTCTTCTAGTTTAGATAAGAAACAAAAGGCAGCCATTGTTGTCATACAGAATAAGTCATTTATGAGACTGAAAAATAGTGAAAACTCTCAAACTAATAAAAAGTAAACAATTTCACTTTTTTTTCAATTTTAACCTAAATCGTTTTGATTGAAATTGAGCATCCTTTTAATTTTTTTTTAATATAAGACGTTTTTTAAATAGTTCAAAAGATGAACTTTTTAATTTAACCTTACAACATCACAATGAGGACCTTTACCTGCACTACAACTGCACTTCAACAGCAGGAAAGAACAAGTTCTAGCATGCTAAGGTCACATAGTTGCAGTAGGAGCAGCGGTAGCCGAGAGTCCACTGGTCTGGGTACGGTTAGCCTTGCCACCGCTCTTGTTCTCGCTTAATTCCGGTGGAGGATGGCTGTTGCCGCTGCCGTTGATAGTTGCCCTCGGTCGTCGTCCCTGAATCCCTGAATGATGTTGTTGCGGGCTCAACGAGGACATTTTGGCTTCTTGCTCCGCCTCCTCATCGTCGTTTGACCTCCATCTACGTGCGGAGTCCACCGAATCCGTCTCCCACCCGGAGGGAGCCGCGGTCCAGGGGTGGCCGACGAAGCTGTTGCTGCCCGCAGATTCTTGGGGCTCCAACTCAGCCCTGGATTGCCTCACGGTGACGTACCTGTGAATGCTCGGCTCCATGAGATCATCCTTCACAACTATCTCAGTCTCCACGAATGATCCTCTTCTGTCACCCCATTCGTCGAACATGTTGCCGGCGTTAGTGGACTGGCCTCCTGTGGAGTTTAGATCGGCCACGGCTTCGAGGATGGAACAGGCTTTGGACAAGCATGCTGGGAGGGAGAAAGCCGCGTTGTGGATGCCCTCCGGAAGCGAAGAAGAGTAGGAATTGCGACTCGGTATTTGGTCGAGGTCTCTGGAAGGTGTCCTCCGGGAAGACCTGGTCGCTGAAATCGTCTTCCGGTGGTGGTTTTCCACCTCGAGGTTTGTTGACGCAGCTGTAACCTTAGACGATGTCTTTTCCGCTAGTTCAGATTCCATATTGTTGCTTTGTATTTCTTGAGTTGCTTCAGTTCTTTGCAAGGATTTGGTTATTTGAGCACTTCTTTCACTGGATTTCTGCAGGGAATCAAGGCAAGATTGCGATTTACCGAAACCCTACCGAAAGATGAAGCAAATGTTGTTGAATTTTTTTTTCTCACCTTGTGGTCGATGCTCAGGTTTTGGCCTGTTTTGAGTGAATTTTCATCGATCTCTGCCATCGGATTCCGCCGGAAAGGCGATCTCTCTGTCTTCCTCGACGAGCTCCGGCTGAGACACTGCACCTGATTACTAGCGGCGTTCTCATTAGACAGCATCCAGGAAGCACTCGCCGGAGACCTCGACCGAGGCGAGGTGCCGCCTCTCTTGTGGGAGGAGCAAGGTGAGGCTCCCCTACCCTTCTCCCTTGCCGGAACGGCGACCATCTTGGTCGGCTGCTTGGACTTGTCGCAACTATTCGCTCCCGACAGAGCTTCCGAACGCCTCCCCGGAGACCGGCTCACCCTACGCCCTCCGCCGCCGCTCCGCTCCCTGCTCCCGGACCGCTCCCGGCTAGGCGCTCGCCGGCGCGGGGAGGGCCTCGAAGCCGCCTTCTCCTCGCCGTCCTCCTCGTCCCCCTTCCTCTCGTTGTCAAAGTCATAGCTGCGCTTGGACCCCGAGTGCTTCCGATGCCCGAGTCCTCCCTCGTTAGAGGCGTTCCCGGAGGAGCTGCGGCTCAGCCGGCCGCACTGGATCAGGATGGCGTCTACCTCCTCGTTGGTGCAGCTCGAGGCCCGTACCAAGGCAGAAGGCTTGATTTCCTCTACCACGGACACCGGAACCCCTCCCTCAACCTCAACCTCAACCTCGATTTCTTCGGCTTCATCCTTCACGGGCTTTACTCCTCTCTTCTTCCCCTCGTCTTCAAGAGCGACTAAACACTTGCTGTTCACAAACACCTGATGCTCCTCCGCGGCGGCTTCCACCGCCTTCTGAGGCGGCATCTCTGCTTTCTTGCCGTCTGCTTCGTCCTTCTCTTTCTCCTCCTTCCTCTTCTTGCTGAAACAGAGTCCCATTAGGTCGCAATGTGCAATGTAGAGAGAAGAAAGGGAGAGATCTGCCGCGGCTGGCCAGCGATTTGAAACAGTGGAGAGGAAGAAGAAGAAGAAGAGAAGGAGAAGAATTTATTGGGGAATACAAAATAGATAGTTTTTAAATTTGTCGCAGTGGGCGGGATGGAGATGAAGAGTCGTTGGTTGAAGTTACCGTTAGAGAAAAGGTTAGTATTTTTTTGAAGCAAGTTTGAATTGCAACGGCTATATGACCTGCAACCGGGCAGTTTGTCTCGTTTCTAGATGGGCCCCAGTAAAGTATTCTGATGGGATATCAAACAGTGTGTTATAATTTTTTAAGACAAAAACTAAAAGAGTTTTTTTTTAAATTGAAGTAAATGATGATATATAGTTGAAATAAATAAAGACATTTAAACTAAATCGTACCTGCAAATTAATTGAGAACTATAAATAGAGGCACTTATTATATAATGTATGTATGACACCTTTTTTTTCCTGTAAAAATGTAAAATTCATAATTCCAACGATCTCACACCGTTAGTTTCACGATCAATTATAAAAAAATAAATCAAAAAATTACAATGGATCACGACACCTTTTCTTAATTAAGACTTAGCAGCTGCATAATTGATGATTTACAGTTTGCGTCAAATTGACTGAATCATATACGAAAATTTTAATATTTTTTTGAATAATAAAATAAAATTGGCACGGGGAAAGTTTTTTTTTCCTATCGTCTTTGTCTTTCGGAATCTATAAGGCTTATAGGATGTAAATTCGAATGAATCAAATAGATTCAGATCAAATCGAAATAAAAATATTATGAAATAATATAAAAATCTTAAACTCACCAATAGATAAAACTACCATCTTGATTACGAATCTATTATTTTATTGTTTTTTTGATAATTTTTATATTTTTATCTTATTAATTTATCATTATTATATGAATTTTATATACATAAAACATCTTAATTTTTAAAATAAAATTTAATTTAATCTTCAAAAAAATTTTAAATCATAAATTCAATCTTAATTTGATATTTTTCATATTAGATCTAACGGATTAGATTCAATTTTTAACACCCCTAAGCTTTATTCATTTGTTGCTTATTTGTATATTTAATTAAGAAAGAATGAGAAAATTTTTTTTAATACGCTCACGGAGACATATGTCAGAGTAATAGAGAATCTATTGAATTTAAAATATATAAAAATTTAAATTCAATCTTTTTTGACTGATAATCTTAAATCGTAAGACTTAACTCGTTAAATCGAGCTATTGGAATGAGATGTTGGATCCGAATGCTTTATCGAGCTTGAGTGAGACTGAGCTACTGGATTTTCTGAATTTGAATGGGATGTCGTTGGATCCAAGCGATCCGAATGCTTTCTCGAGCTTGAGTAAGAAGCCTCATTGGCTAAAAAGAGATGTCGAAACGTATGTTTGATATTGTTTTCGTAAAATAAATTTGTTCCCTCCAACATATCATGATCACCATCAAACACAGAGTATAGGTGTTTAAATATTAATTGATTCATTTTGATAAATTTTATCTTGATTGATTTGATATTCGACATGTAAAGTATACAAGTCAATTTAATTCAATAAAATACAAATTTTAAATTAGTCTCCCCCCTACATTAACTTATGATACATTATAAATCAATCATAATATTTCAAAACTTCCAATGTAAAATTTACAAGGGAATTCTTTTCATTCACTTTTTTTTTTTATTTTCATTCAAAATTTTAATATTATTTTTCTTTAGAAGATGCTTTTCTACGTTACTCTATAATTTTCACAAAATAAATGTTTATTACTTTATGTGTCCATTATTTGTAGCAACAGGAAGTGTCAAGGATTTAGGATCTACGTCGTTGGAGTGAAGTCGATATCGAAGAGCTCTTAGGATGGAGTCGATATTGACGAGCGTTTGGGTGAGCGTTATCACCCGCGGCAACGAGTGACCGGGCCAGGTCAGAGGACATCCCGCTCTTCGGGATCCGGAAGAGGATAAAGAAAATCGAGGAGGAGGCGGAGGAAATCGTGCAGGAAGGGGAGAAGGCCGTGCAGAAGGGCATCGTGGCGGCGGAGAAGGAGATCCAGGCTGCGGAGGAGGGGATCGTGGCATCAGCGAGCCTCGGCCTCGCCGGGGATCTTCTACAGGCCGGCGCGGTCGCTGGAGCTGAGGCCGTGGGGGTGCTTGTCTCCGTCTCCATCGTCAACGGCATTCTTGCGCCGGAGAGATAGAAACCCTAATCGATTTCACGTTTGCCTTTCAAGGCATCGGGCGTGGATGAAGTGCCGAAACTACTATGCTTATTGCTTCATTCGACCGATTCCCTAAAATTACGCTTAATTGTGTTTTCCAATTTTTTTTTTTGCAGCAAAAAATTGTGTTTATATTTAAATAACAAATTTGATTTTTATATTTCTTCTAATGTAATTACAGGTTTTTATTTTTCGATTAGAATTTGAATTTTATTTAAAAAGCTATGTAGAATCTGGATTATAGCAAGAGCAAAAAAAAAAAGTTTGAAAGATTATATCTCTTTTTAAAATATTAACTGTAATTTTTTGATTTATTAAAGATGGTTGTGGAATCTTTTACTGAAGGTGCGAGGTGCTTTTTCTATAAAAAAAATTATTTTATAATTAAAAATTAAGAAAATCAATTTGATTTTTCCCCATTTGTTAACGATTTAAGTAGATTCGGCATTCGCCAGTGTGAACTGTGGACAGTCGTGCAGATAAGAGTGGTGACGCCTGTTATGATAAATATAACGGGAACTTTATGTCATGTTTTATTTAATTGTTCCCCCGAGATCATTATAACGGTTGTACTGCTTTTATGCCGCAAGAATCTTAAAATCGAGCCACAGGCTTCAACTTCATTACTATTTCCGATCGGTTTGGGGTTTGGGTCCGCAGGAGAGAGAGAGAGGATGGGTGGCGGCGGAGGCGGCGTGGTTAAGGACGTTGGTTCAAAGGCGGAGCTCGATGAAGCGCTCCGCGGGGCGTCGGAGGTGGTCGTCCACTTCTGGGCGTTTTGGTGCGAGGCTTCGAAGCAGATGGATCAAGTATTCGGCCATCTCGCCACGGACTTCCCTCACGCGCTCTTCCTTAGGGTCGGTAGCCTGCTTTTCTACCATTTTCTCTTTCGGTTTTATGTGAAAGGATATTTCTTTGATCTGATCCAACTTAGGGTTTGATAGGAGCCTGCGTAACCGTGAGATAGGAAGTAAGAGAAAAGGGAAAAGAAAAAAAGATTATCATTTTGAGGGACCTCCAACATCCAAAGGCTTTTAATTTATTCAAACAACTTGAGTCTTTTAGTATCTAATTAGTTTCGATGAGAATGCATACTTGTTTTATTTATTTTGTTTCATTTGTTTTGGTATGTTTTTTTCTTGTTCGCATGCATCACAATGTTTGCCTTGGAACTTTGTGTTTGCATTTTTTCCATTGTTATTTGATCTTATAAGCTAGTATCCTTTTAGGTTGAAGCTGAAGAGCACCCAGATATTTCTGAGACTTATGCAGTTTCAGCTGTTCCTTATTTCGTATTCTGCAAGGTTAGTTCTTTCCCAGCTATTTCTTGTTTTGAAGGTGCACAAAGATGGATGATTTCTACATTGTGACCTTGTCTACTGTAAAGATATTTTGATGGTACCTTAATTTGAAATAAGTTTCCTGTAGTAGGGGTTAGTTGGATAAGAGTTTGCATACTGTTGGAAAGATTATAACAAGATTTTTAGTCAGATCTAACCTGTAAAAGTATTGTACTGGAAGGCACTAGTCTGACAATAATGTTCAGATTGTTATTTCATTTAATTGTTACTTCATATTCAAAAGTATCATGGCAAAGATATTTTTGTCAAACAGGTAATTGGTTAGGGCTATGATTAAATTCTTGGTGAAAATACTGAACATTATTGTGCAGTAGAAATAATTCTGGCATTGAGTTAACTTTTTATAATTTACTCTAAAAGGCTGGAAGGCTGTAATATTCGGTAGATTGCAGTAAGTTTTCTTCACTAGTTTTTTTTACATTTTAGAGTTAATGAGGAATTTAATTACTTATGTTATAGGCTTAAGGCCACATGAGGTATTTACTGATTGGGTGTCTGATTGTCCCTGAGTCCCATATATATGTAGTGTAGAATTAGGTTATCTTCTTCAATTGTTTTAGGAGTCAGAACTTTGATATGAGGACACAACCTCCCATTTCTTCATTCATCTTACCGCTTTCTCCTGTCTATTTCCTCCTCTCTTCTGGTTGAGAATTTAAAAAGTTGATTGAGGCATACTGCTGCATTTGACGGCTCCCCTCCCATCTCTTGTAATTAATTCCATGCCCCTAAGCTTCTGCTCAAACATCAATTTTTTCATGATTCACTTATCTTCTATACATTGTGTAATATGTTGTTAGTTAGTTTGTTTCGTCCAACATGTACTTCCTGTCAGTGTAATGGTTAAATTTTGTTCACTCTTAGTTTCTCCTGACACCATCTTTATCTCTCTGTGTAAAATTATCAAAAACTTAATCTTCTCCTGACATTTTTCCCATCTTAGACTCTCAGTGTAGACTTGGACACTCACTCCGTCAGTTGCAACTTCAAAAGATTGATTAGTGTTTGTTTCTCTTCTAGTTTCATCTCTTCATCAAGTAGAATTAGAGAGCATTACATACCAGAGGTAAAAACCAGATCTTTCAAAAGTAATATCAAATTTCATCAGTATCCCTTCCTATCTACCTTCTCAGATACTGGAAACCTACCTTTCTATCTATTTTCTCTACGGCCCTTTGCATTTTGTCTATTCATAATCACTAACTTTAGAATCCTACAATTTCTTTGATTTGAGGTTAAGAAAGAAGATTTTACTCATTTAAAAATCAGTTCATATTTCTATTTTGAAGATCATCTTCAATTTCACATTCAAAGTCTCTTTTTAAGATCATCATCAATTTCAGTCCAACTATCAAATCTTTTGAAGATAATTCAACACGATCACTAATATTTTAATCCTTTTGACATTTTCGTTGAGTGTCTTTATATTTTTATTAATCTGTGGTCATTTCTGTTTCATGTAACAAGTGGACATAGAAAATACTTAAACTCCATTTTGTGGGGGTATTGTGCTATAGGTGCAATCTCACATAAGGCATTAAGTGCTTGGTGTTAGTTTGAGATATTTGTTTGGTTTACAAACTAATCATGCCATAAAATTCGAGTGGAAGATTTGATTGATTAGGACAAAAATTTATTCTTTAGCTTCCATTTTCCGGATATTAATATTTAGTTTTATTTCATTTCGTCAGGATGGTAAAAGTATTGATACACTTGAGGGGGCAAACCCAACTGTTTTAGCTAACAAGGTTGCAAAACTTGTTGGACCTGCTAGCTCTGTAGAAACTGCTTCACCTGCAAGTCTAGGAATTGCTGCTGGCCCTGCAGTTCTGGAAGTTGTGAGAGACATGGCAACACAAAGTGTCTCTTCCAAAAGTGAAGAAATGAACTCTGACCTCAGTGATGAACTGAGAAAGCATCTACAGCAGCTTGTCGACTCATACCCTGTTTTCTTATTCATGAAAGGAAGTCCAGAGCAACCTAAGTGTGGATTCAGTCGAAAGGTGGTTAATATATTGAAGAATGAGGGAGTTGAATTCGGAAGCTTTGACATTCTTTTGGACAATGAGGTACGTGAAGGAATGAAGAAGTTTTCCAATTGGCCTACTTTCCCTCAGCTCTTTTGCAAGAGTGATCTTCTTGGCGGGTGTGATATTGTAGTTTCCATGCATGAAAGTGGTGAATTGAAAGATGTGTTCAAGGACCATGGAATTCCTATCATTTCAAACGAAACCAAAATTGCAAAAAATCCAGAAAGTCCTATACTAGAAAAAAGTGGTGACATTTCTGAATCCACAGGCCTTAGTGCCGAAGTTGCTTCTCGGCTTCAAACTCTTGTAAACTCAAGCCCTGTTATATTATTCATGAAAGGGAAACCAGAGGAACCAAAGTGTGGGTTCAGTCACAAGGTTGTCGAAATTCTTCAGCAAGAGAAGGTGGCTTTTGATAGCTTTGATATTTTATCTGACGATGAAGTGAGGCAGGGTCTTAAAGTTTCTCAATTGGTCAAGCTATCCACAACTATATATAGGAGGCGAACTGATTGGAGGATCCGATATTGTGTTGGAGATGCAAAAGAGTGGGGAGTTGAAGAGGGTTTTAGCTGAAAAAGGAGTGGTTCCAAAGGTTACCCTTGAGGATAGGCTGAAAAACACCATTACCTCGTCACCAGTGATGCTTTTCATGAAGGGAACGCCTGACGCACCGCGCTGTGGTTTCAGTTCAAAAGTTGTTAATGCCCTTCAGAAAGAAGGAATCAGTTTTGGGTCCTTTGATATCCTTTCTGATGAAGAAGTAAGACAGGGATTGAAGACCTATTCTAACTGGCCAACCTATCCTCAGCTTTACTACAAGGGTGAGTTGATTGGAGGATGTGATATTGTGATGGAATTGCAGAGCAGTGGGGAGCTCAAGTCGACTCTTTCAGAGTGATGTTAATGTTATGGTTGTAGTACCAGTTAATCATGTTTCCCTTTGTGGTCCTAAATCCGATCCACTTGATGTGTATCGTACCCTTGTGTTGTTTGTTACCCCCTTGATACCATATGCTGCCAGTTCATCTGCAATACCTTCAGTTTTCTTGATATTTTCCTCATGGATTTATGATTCTCCAATAGTTTAACCTTTTAAGTTAAAGAACTTTTTAGTTGAAACTGATGTACATCTATATACTAATAGTTTCGATTCTGTGTATCTTGCTTGACAAATCTTGTTTGGTGATGGGGTGCATCTGAGATTACGGGCTTCAAATGATTATTTGGCAATCAAGTATTTTAATGCCTAGATTAATATCCTCCATTGATTTGTTTGCCCGATTACAATTATCTGTAAGTTGTTTTTTTATGATTGATTATAGTTCTATTTAACGCCAGTTTAGCAAAGATGTTTGCGTCATCTGCTCGACTGTCTTTATCAGTTTTTTTATGGGTGCGCCATTGATTATAGGTACTGTTTTAACAAATGCCAGTTTAGCAAAGACTGTTTTTCGACAGCCACCTGGTCCATAAAACATCCTGTGGAAATATATGACAATGCAGTAGGGAAAAGATTAGCTAATGGGGACAGATAACACTTAAAACCAACAGGGTGTTGTTATCTGCAATAGTAGGGGGTAATAGGTCACTCTTTTTCCTTTCCTTTGTCTACTTTTGTCTGTAAAATCCACTATCCACCCTCCAAACACCAGTTTTATTAGTTGTAGGTTGCAAGTAGAGAGTGCAAACATGAAGCATTTGTTTCTGTTTCATCTTCAAAAGGTTATAGGTAACAAAATTCTCCCAGGCAGTTCAGTTGCTTTGGAACAAAGCACAAAATGTGCAATTTAGCTTAAAGAAACACAACATATAGACATACGATCCACCAAAAGATTAAAGATATTATGTTGGCAAAGGAGATTTCCACTGTCTACCAATGTTATTAGAATCAAACAACAGATAAGATAAGGTTGGAACCTGAAAGCGAAAAGTAAAATAAAAACTGCCAACCGTATAAAAACTGAGTGAATCCAGCAAGTTGAGTGATTCCTTTTCATTCTACAAAATTCTTGACCAACCTGGTAACAGTGATTGGACATATAAAACTTGGTCCGTTGACCGATTCGATCTCACAGGTCCATTTTTAAGAACATTGACGAGGAATAAAACGGGAAGAAAAAAGGCAGAAAAAGAGGAGGAAGGTGGACACATATTTCCCCACTTCTCTTAGAAGAGAGAAGATGGAGAATGTAATGATCGATCATTGATCAAGAGTGTTTCTTGAGCAGTCCACATTTGCTGAAGGAGTTTCTTTGTCTTTCCACCCATTTTGGGAGAGCTCTATGAAGAAAAATAGGATGATTCCACGTACTTTCTTCTCTGATCTGTTTCTTTTTCCTCTAGATAAGCAAGCTTTTTAACCAAGGACTAATCTTATGTAAAATGTGGAATCCGTCATCCTAGCAGTTCACACGGTCGAGCCCCACGACCATTTATGAGGAGGTAAATCAAAAAATTGCAGTTGGTCATGACGAAAGAGGGTATTGCTCAGCTTCACTCAAGATTCGAACCCTTACCCTCTTTTGCAAATCTGTTCCATCATAACTAACTTCAGCTATGTTCTGGAGACAACTAAGGACTAATCAAATAGGTAAGCAAACTTCACAATAATCCCACATCTCTTCGCTCATAGCTTTTATATTCTCAAAAGCTTGCACACCAAGT